>NC_137935.1:38395653-38880653 GCF_963969265.1 Rhamphochromis sp. 'chilingali' | reverse complement strand
ACGTTACAATATAAACCCATTGACACAACTGCTGATGTGATTTATAAGTAAAACTGAACTGAACTGAACTGAATGCTCAGATAGTGTTTTGTCTCTTGTTAAATTGTGTGCAAACTTGCTTCACTTGAAAAGTGTTTTTGATAAAGTTGATAAATTCCAGTTGCACAGGTCTACAGACCTGTCAACAATAAAAAACATGTCGAGAATTATGAAACTTTACAATAAAGGAGCTTGGAGTTGTTAAAAACTAAAAAAGTGACCTAAGTGTTGTTAAGCCACAACTGTATCCTGTTGACAGTGTCATCAGAACAAAGGAGAAATTAGGATTTAACAAATCGATATTTGATGGACTCCTGTCTAAATAAATGAATTAGAATTTGGATAGTATGGTTGTTATTTGATCCTATAGTACATGAAAACCAGTTTTAGGCACTTACAGCAGATTTTTATTGTAGCTTTATTTGCCTTTTGTTTTTGTTTTTTTTTGGGGGGGGGGGGGGGGGGGGGCAAAAACGATAATAAATGACTTCCAAAAACTCTGTGTTTATCAGAAATAAACATGGAAACATAAAACCAAACATACTACTTCTGGTTTAGACCATTTTATGATGGACCGAGACACAAAAAGCCTTTTTTAAGCCTATTGGTGTGGAGGTGCATCAGTGCACGTGGGGGATTTGCACATACGAAGACACCATTGATGCAGAGGCTTACATAGAAATTTTAGAGAGACATATGGTCCCATCAAGACATTGTCTGTGTCAGCAGGACAATATTAGGCCTCACTCTGCACAAAGTAGGAGAGCCTGGAGAGAGAGCCTGGGGTAAACTTGTTTGGTGTTGACCCTGAAAATCTTTGCTCATTTGCCATATTAATTACAGTTGAAGTAAATGATCAAATTACAGATTTTAGTTTTTGTTGCAATTTTGAAAGTGTCCCAACTTTTTGGGAATTTCTTTTTTTAATTTCAGGTAAACAATCCAGTGGTGACTGCACTTTCTTACTATCTAACACCAGAATGTTCTTGCTTGTAAGTGTGTCTTTGATGATTTGAAAGAAATATGTATGCATATAATAAATGCTATATATTCAGTTATTTGCACAGATGTGCCATCTTTGTCAGTATATGTGTGCTCCAGCCTCAGTGCTCATAAATCAAATCTCCTGCAGTGCATGTGCCTCCACCCCTGCTGTGCAAATTTGTTCAATTAGCCACGGCCCCGGGGAGTGTGAGCGCGTAAACTCTCTCACTGACACACACACACAGGCCCCCCCACAATCCAGTGTGAAATGGGGCTCTGCCACAGTGTGAGGATTAAGCGACAATAAAACGCATTTCACGGCTGCAGCGCTTTATAGGACTGGCCTCCATAGAGCATTGGCCAAAGCACAGCAACTACCCCGCCTCTTTAATCTCCACCTTCTCCGCCCAAACACTCCCTCTCTCTTTATCACACACACACAACTGAAAAAAATCCACACACTGAGAGAGAGAGAGCTTAAATCAATCAACGCCCTCCACAGCAACTCTGTGGACTGAACGAGACATTTTCCTAAATGAAGCTGTAAACTTCAGACAACGGCAGCAGATCATTGGTCGCCTGTTTGATGACACACACCCACCATCCTCAAGTCTTCATCATACTGACCGTGGCAAGGAAATGTGGTGCTACATTTTGAAAGAACAATTTATTTTACTCTTTATTTTATTTTATTTTGAATAGCAAATACTATTATTGTTAATATAAAAGTAATATCCTGGATGAGTGTGGAGCAGAATTTGAGTTTATATCCACGTAAGTAGTTTTATCAAGGCTTTTGCTTGAGAAATGACAACATACTGATCCCTGTGGTGGCGTTGCGAATGCTGCAGAACAACATTTTTACAGCTCTGCTTTTGAAAATTGGCATCAGTACAGTTTTTCTTTGTAAACCATACACTCTCATTTCTCCTGTGTTAAATAATTTCATTAAAACATCCACTGCCTTCTCCCTTTTTCACTCATGAGGTACCTACTCTGCTCGGCTCAGCTCGACTCAGTTTTTAGAGGCAGTGGTACCTGGTACCAGGTCTTTCTTTGGTACCTACTCAACCGGGGTTCCAAGCAATCTGAGTTGATCTGAAAATGTGACAACAGACTGCATCGACTAGCCAGTAGCGTGACCAAATAAGTCATGAGAGTGTCTCTTTCACAGAAATCAAAACTGCCATTTTTAACAACCGCAGTCCCCGAGTCGGACAAAGAGCCAGAGACCAGGAGCAAAATCACCTTAACGTCCTCCATTGTTGTGTTGTGAGTGTGTTACATACAAATGACATTACAGGACTTTTGGCGCTGTTGCTATAATGACTCCAGAGACATTAGGTGGCACTCAATTCTAATGGAAATTGATTGAAGCAGAGTAAAGTGCAGTTGAGCTGAGTAGGTACTGGTGGAAAACAGACATCTCCGTACCTCCACAGGTACGTCATTGGGACCAACTGCATTCCCATTCTTCATCCTCTTCATTTCCTCCTTACTGATCGTTGCCTTATCCACCCTCTCTCCTGTCTACTTCTTTCACCTCTCTGCTTATCCCACTTTTTCTTGCTAACCTTTTCCTTCGGATCCTTTCCTGTGCTTCCTCATTCTACCACCAGACCTCGATGTCTTCTTCTATCAGTCCAGTGCAAACAGCTAACACCTTCTCAACAGTTTCTCTCAGCACTTCAGCTGTACCTTCACAGTCATCTACCGGCTGTTTTCTATCATGTCTCAACTCATTCCTGAACTCTGTGCAACATTCGTCCTTCTTCGACTTTTGCTTTTACCTTCACTCCCTTGCTCTTCTTGATTTCCAGAGTCATCCTACAGTCTACCATCCAACTCTGCCGAGCTACATTCTCCCCAGTCTCCCATGTCTATCAGATTGCACCTTCAGCAAAAGATGTGCACCTCCCTCCATTCTTATACGTTGCTCTATGTTACTCTGTTTTCTTCAACTATTTGTTCACAGCAGCCATTTCCATCCTTTTAGGAAAATCACTATCATGTGCTCTTCCTCATTCTCTCCTTAACACCACATCTACCCAACACCTCCTCATCACGTCTGTCCCCTTCACCTACTGAAGTCAACTACAACCACCACTATTCCAGAATTCCCCTCTTGTCTAACATACATTTTAAAAGTTGGATCACTTCTTTTAAAGATGACAATAAAGATTCTTGACGTTTTTACTCAACAATAGTATTTAAAGCCAATTTTATGTTTGATAATGAAAAGTCAAAAACAGAGTAAAGTGTTTTCAGTCAATTTCATTAAAGCTAAACTGCAAATGTAGACATGACTATGCCCTCTTTTAATTATTTTAGTATTAAAAAATTATTTTAGATGAAACCAATAACGCAGCTCTGCAAACAAGTGCACTGATTGCAGCAACATATAGTGTAGATGTAGTGTAGGTGGTAGTTAAATGATACAACATAAGCATGCTGTCACATCAATATATGCAAGCTGACGTCTGTACATAAAGCTTATGTTGTTACCTGGGTGCTGCAGTTACACAGGTATTAATGGGGAATATTAACATTTTGTACAATTGCTGCATTTTTGAAAGTACATAAAAACCTGTTTTACTGAAAATAATTTAATTCTAATGTCTATAAAATTGCAACAAAGCTATCGAGAAACGAAGGTGATATTTGAAATGTTTGAACCTTCGCTTCAAACAATAATAAATTAATGAACCAATAAGTACATTTCTATTGATTATCTAACTGAGTTTGTCATTTCAAAGTTGTTATGTTTGTTTTCTTTGTTCCAACATTTTTAATCCACAAATAACTGAAGTGACTTGGAAAAAAATCTACGATTTTAAAATCAGGGACAGGAAAGCGACTCCATTACAAGTCCAAAGAAGAATCATTTATTCATGATGCTGAAAGACACACTTATGAAGACCTACCTGTTATTATTTTTCCTTATCACTGAGCTGTATCCTTGTTGCCCTGATTCCTCCTCTGAGGTCAGCATATGATTGCATACGTGTGTGCACGTGTGTGTGAGAGAGAGTGTATGTTGACGTGGACAGTAGTCCTGCAGTACTGGCCAGCACTAAGGCTCTTATATGAAGGATAATCCAGGATAGTCGGGGGGTCTTAACTCACCCCTCCAACACACAGGGTGTCCATGCTAGGATTTGAGGGGGTGGGGTGGCAAGCTGAGGTGTGAAAGAGAGTCCAAAAATCTCAGCACACCAGGGTGTTGCAGTAAAGTTTTGCATTAATATTTGTGACACTGGTCCACAGTGTAAAACCGAGTTTAACATTAAAGACTGTACAACTGTGTGCTGCCTACAGAAAACCACAACCATAATATAACAGAATCATTGAGTCATACCAGTGAGAGAAAACAAACAGATGTAAGATGAAAAACTACACAGGGTCTGAATCCTGCTCTTCTGTGTGAGACTTCAATATTTAACTAATGCACAACAACCTTTTTTTCTATCAAACTTAGAAGCCACATTATGTCGATGCAGGCCAAGAACAGTGATAAATCACCTCCCCTACTGGATGGTTCAAGGAAACAAAATCAAAAGAGAAAAGGGGAATGACTTTAGAAAGAAACAAGATGAAGAACCCAAATACCCATCAAATGAAGGTAAACGGGAAATTATAGAGAAGGAAGAATACAGGAAATAAATTGATAGAAAGACAGCTATGAAGGAAATTGCTAGAGCAGAAAGAAAATTGGAGACGAGAATGGTGGTTTCATCCAAAAAGGGGTGGAAATGATGAAGTTGAGAAAAAGGAATGAAAGAAATGTAACTTTATACAAAGTGAAGCAAGAAATGAGTGAAGTGAAGAACAGACGAGTGAAGAAGACAGACAGATGCATGCAAGGAAAACAGCTGCTTGTTGTTAAAGTCTGCAAGTGTGTAGATAAAATATAGTTTTCTGTATCTGTGTTTGTGTACACATGTGTACGACTGATTGGAAAAATCTGGCGGGGCGTTATCAGGCGAGGTAAATCGGCCTAAACCTATTGCTAATGTCTTGCTGGGGGTGTGGGAGAGATTAATAAGGAGCCGCTCCAAAAGGCTTTAGCAGTCCTGCTAAGATTCTTAACCCGCCTAACCTCCTCTGGCGCCACTGGGAAATGTCCCTGAATGTCGAAGCAAAAACATTCACATGAGTTTCATTTTCCACAGCATGATCAATCACACCTTTTGACTTTGGATTCACATTTTTACCGCTGAGAAGGCTAAACCTGGGAATGCACTTCAGGAGACATTCAAATAATGGCTGAATATTATGATATACTGAATATGTAGAAATTGGTCATTTATTTATGCATAAATAATTTAAAGAATTTGGCCTTGCAATTAAATAACAGTAAATGGCAGCTAAAGAATTGGAATCCTGCATTGTTCTTTATGTGTAACGAGAACTGCATCATTTGGACTTGTCCTTAAATAAGCAAATGTATAAGAAGTGTGACTTTTTAAACCATGACTAAACCTCTTAGCAAGTGTTTATTGAACAAAGGGTCTCACTGTGACACCAGAGACACCAATACATGGGTCCTCCCTCCTGTGGGGCCACCACTTGTAGGAGGGACTCTGTGCTTTTGTTATTCGGGAGTAAAGTGGCTGCTACACGTGTTTTCCCCCAGTTCAGTGTCTGTATGTTTTCCAGGTGGACAAAGAAGTTGAACAGGTCCTGCCTGTTGCTTGCACTTATGGGACAAAATGACAGTTCGGTGTATCCAGTGATGTTTGGGACTTCACTCACCTACTGGGGACTTGTACACTCATATGGGCAAGGAGAGTGTGACCTCAAGGGATGTGACTGGGAGTTACATCCATTCTCGATCCGAACCCCAGTTGTGTTTTTTGTTGGACTTCTATGATAAGATGCACAGCTTGTAGATAACAAACACCATGCTTGAGCATAAGGATTTCCAAAAGTGTAAAGTGGGGCGATCGTGGTTCAAGAGTTGGCCGTTCGTCTTATAATCAGAAGGTTGCCGGTTCGAGCCCCGGCTCAGTCATTCTCGGTCGTTTTGTCCTTGGGCAAGACACTTCACCCGTTGCCTACTGGTGGTGGTCAGAGGGCCTGGTGGCGGGCAGACTCAAATAAGTGGTAGAAAATTCAGGTGGTGTCAATTTCTTATTTCTTTTGGTAGATTTCAGTCAGATATTTATGTTTTCACTATAAACTTAAGGCTAGAGCAACATCTGAAACATTAAAAAATTAGTGGTTCAATTCAATTCAGTTTTATTTAAATAGTACCAAATGCCAATAACAGTTGCCTCCAGGCACTTCATATTTGACGGTAAAGACTAAAATAATACAGAGAAAAACTCCAACATTCAAACGACCCCCTATGAGCAACAGTGGGAAGCAAAAACTCCCTTTTAACAGGAAGAAACCTCGAGCAGAACCAGGCTCAGGGAGCGGCAGCTGCAATCAGCGAGAGGTGAGGGGAGAGAGACAGCCAGAGATAAATAATGACTAATGGTAAACTGCAGACCGGTGTATAAACACATAGTGGCAAATTAATTCAAGCCTAAACCACGGGTTTAATTTTTTTACTATGTGATTACAGGTACATGATACACGATGCAAGAAATCTTTCAAAACACATGCACTAACACTCATAATGTATAACTTTTAATAATTTATCACTTTTTTAAAAATTTTGTTATCATTTAAAAATTTATTTGCTTAGATGAATTTGTAATAGTTCATCTTACTAATGCTAACCCTTCTCTATATCACTGTAGGCCCGTACAGAATAATATTAATGCCTCAAGGCAACTTGTTTGTGATTTAGCGTTATACACATAAAACTGAACTGAAATGAATTTGTATATGATAAGTATGCACGATGATAATTATAGTGACGATGACTATTTTTTTAATTATTATTTTATCAGCTGCTACAAAATCATTTTCCAAATATGGGATAAATAAAGTCTTATTTGTCATGTTATCTTATTTAGATAATACTGAAAAAAGATTAGTACTAAATATGTCAGATGATGTGGCTGCAAATTTTAAAAATCTGTCAAACATTTGTTTAAAAAAAACAAACTGTTATTAACTAAAAAACAGAATTCACAATCCACTGGACATAACATCCAACCACTAAAACAAATGTTTTGGTTCAGAAACGTAAAGTAAATAATCCCAAAATAATCAAGGATGTGCTTTACTAGCTCAACAGCTGTATGGTAAAGCAATACATTTGAAAATTCATGAATAATAACAATAATTATATTTTAACATTAAAAACATGAAACATCTACGTGGCTTTCTCTCGCTCTTTGAATTGCTTTGTGTATTTGTCCCGTTTCACCCTAAGATTCATTAACGTGTCATCTAATCCAGTGTTACGCTATATTAAACACCTGTCACGGTCAAGTGCAATTTAGTTGTGATGGCAGGCCCTGAGCTCATCTGTGCTGTGTGGAATTGAGACTGAAATCGGGATCATTGCTGATTCCTAACAACGTCTCGCTGTCCTCACCCTCTGATAAGGAGTGATAATCTTTGTTTTTGGCTCTGCCACTGTTTTCTGCCCTATGGCCACACTGGGCTTTGACAAATTAAGGCTGACAACTATAATTATGCCAGCTAACAGTTTGTGTCTATATCAACCGTTTTTAGAGAAAAAAAAAAACAATTACACTGAATTTACAGGAGTTTGTGATTCTTTAAAATTTCTGCTGGTGACTTGAATAAAAACAATAATGCAACCTGAAGCATGTAGGCCATAGTCAAGCTGTATTTCAGTATTTATATATACTAACACTTTTTCATTCATTCTTTATCTCTGCACAACATCTATCGTTTCATCTTCTTCCACCCCGTGTGTTTTGTGCCGAGTCATTAAATTAGACCGTTTAACCTTTAAGCATGCCGCGCTCTCTCTCCATGCTAGTGATATAGTAGAGGTTGAGCTGGTGTATGTGTTATGGTTGCCCCCTAATGAGAGATCAAAGCCTTGAGGTCCTGACCCTGAGAGGAAGCGCTGGGAGTGGAGCTTTAAATCTCTGTGCTTCCCCTGCTCCCACTCCTTTGTCCCTGATATACAAATATATGCAGACCTACACATAACAAATGTGAGAAATTATCAGGCTGTGTTGCGTTAGGGGGCAAAAGGTCTGGGGTGTATGCATTCTTAGTAAGTTTGCTAGTTTAGCTCACTTGACTATGGGCAGAAATCGAAAGGGGCGATTCTGAACAATGTGGTTAAAACGCACTCAAATGTATTTAATAAAGATAAAGTGTCACTCAGGCTGCACAGTTGTGCTCTTAGACACAGCCACAGCATGAAAGAGGAAGAACTTTAAATTCCTTCCTATACTGTGACAACTGATGAACAGTTTTATTCAGCTGAGTCTGGATGTGTTCTGTGGCAGTGTGGCAAAGAGACATCGAGCCTTCACATATTACAATATCCTCCCTACAGGACGGGGATCAATACGAGCACCAGCACTTAGAGAGCAGACACAGACAGCATATTGTGAAGGGACTGTCAGGATGCTGACAACACCATGGGTAAACACACATAGAACTATTCATGGCTGCATGCATACTTCATCACACGCCCAGTTGTGTATATGAGAATGCATCACTACTCACGCCCGTTGATGTATGCAGTCGCACACACCTTTGACATGTACACACATCAACTGGTTGCAGGCCCCTGGCTTGGGGAGGTGTAATATTTCAGTAATGTGATGGAGTTTGATCCAGGGTGTCCAGTGTCCCATAGAGCTGCTGTTTTATTAGCACAAAGAGCACTCAGGGGCTCTCCAGTTCTCTCTCACGCACACACACATGCACACACTCAGTTTCATACGCACACGTCTGTACAGTCCAGTAACCACATGGACTCTATAGACTACACATGCATAGAGTGTTCAGCTGCAAAATACAAGCAGCAGCTTTCAAGAAGCGGCCCGATGCCTTAGGTATCCATGAAAGCCACATCCTGCCTGAATCATGTCCCAGAGTTAATACATCATCAAACTTCCTTCTTTTAACCAAACACCTGAAGCGAGTGGAAGACCTTGAGGTCACTACAAATCCCATCATGCCATACATTCAGACTGGAAAGCAAAGTTGTTCAATATTGGCATTAGTTAGCATCACTAGACGTTATCTGGTGTCTTCTTAGTAAAGCTGTTAAACCTGTAATGTGACTTCAACATCAGAGCAACATTGTGACATTAGTGGGCCTGGTCATGTACACGCTGCCGATGTGAAAAAGAGGACTTTCACATAAAAACAGGTTTTTTAGAGTGTTTTCTGAACGAAGAGCTACTACTAAAAGTGCAACACAGACGTTATGATGTCACGGGGCTGTATGGTGGGTTAACGGCGTATAGAGCACATGGCTGTCACAACAGACAACGAGATTATGATAAGGTACAAGAAAAGCATAAGACCAGCAACGAGTTAGACCACGGGACTCCTTACAAACCAAAGCAGGGATCCTTTGCATATTGGCAGCATATTTACTAAAATCATTGTATCATCTGGATGCGTCATCAAATTTCATAAAACTGACTAAAACCACACAATGGTGGAAATTCTTCTTTGGAATGATTTTCCATTCGTAATTTAGAGGCCGTGATCAGACCGGCTACCGTCTGGCAATGTCAAAGATTCTGAAGGATGTTGTGATGTGATGCCAACTTATCACAGCTTCATTTTTCTATTTGAGTAAATAGGTTTCAGTTATTGAGAAGAGACTCCTAACTTTAACCTAATTTAGTTGTTTGTCACCATGTTTCATGGCCCTCTTGAACAACTTGAACTAAGCAGTTAGAGCCGGCCTGCTAATATACACGATCAACACTTGAAGGATCCTAGTAATCTTAAATTTAAAAAAAGACTTTACTTGCTTTACTTGAAAAGAGCAGAATGTCCTGAAGAATACTAAAGTTTTCTGTCCTGTGAAAGTTTATTTTAGTATTTCCTGCGAGAAACATATTATACTCATCATTTCAAATATTTCTGGGCTAATTGCTTCTGATTGTCAAACGGCATTGATTATGTGAAGACTGGCCATGTGGGCTAAAAGCATTGATATTGGATCTACTTCTGTTAAGTCTCTACCAATCCCGTGGCTACACCCAGAAATAAAGTCAATGTGAAATTTGAACAACTTCACCTCATATATTTTTTTTTCCTTTTTTCCAATATCAATACGAGCTCACTCTGCTCTTTTATAGCAATCACTATCAGGGGAGCATCACTAGCTGCGTTATTGACAGAGAAAGGATGGTCTGGATAATGCATAGACTGTGACTGCAGAGTGGATCGTATTAACACATCTTATTGATGTGGCTTTTAACTGATATCATATTCATACACAACATGATGTGTGGAAATGGTCCATATGAACTGGTGATGTAGCTCAGAGTTTCATCTTGTGATCACATAATAGACTAATGACATTAAGAAATCATCGTATTATGTGAATCATCCTCATAAGACTTGCATTTGCTTTTCAGCGACACCCATGTGAAAGAGGATGTCTAACTGGAAGCTGCCCTTTCCTGGGAAGCAAAACAAACACTTTCTCATTTTACCTGCACTTTTTTAAACACTCAGCGGAGGAAGGTCAGCGTCTTAAAGCTCCCTATGTACAGCTCGCTTTATAAGACAACAACAACAAATTAGCTCAGCGGAAATTGCTTCAAGTGCTGCAGATTTTCATCTTGTGATCACGTATGTAGTGAAATTAAAACACAGCATGAGTCATCATAAGACTTGCATTTGCTTTACAGAAACAGGACTATTAACAGCCACGGTGTGCCCATATAAGCAAGAAGCCGTATTCCTGTCATGGGAAAAAAAAAGGCTTTCGATCAGCATTCAGATTACCCTTGAAGCCTCCCCGAGAGCCCAGCTGATGAAATTAGTTTAGGTGGGTTATCAGCTGCTTATGGTAATCTGCTACATCCTTGATTTTGTGTTTCTCATCTCCGTGTTCGGTGCTGCTGCAATGTTGATGATTGTCTCCATCTGTGTTGCTGAAGTTTCTAACGGTTTGATCCTGCACTGTGATGTTGAATGCCATGTACACGTTAATAAACAAGTACTAAAGTACAGTACAATATTTTCTATTTTTGTCAAGCAGTATTAAAGAGAAAGAAATAAACTCGTCCATCCATTTATTTGCCGGCTGTGGGTAACGAGCTGAGTCTGGTTGACTACTAACCGGACGATTCAACCCTCGACTCCTCCAGTCTGCATGTCAGAGTCGTCCTGGGCCAAAGAATGAACCTGATCCTCATTCCCGCTGCTTCACACTCGGCTAGCTTACATTACCACATTAACATTAACTAACCATTCCTAATATTATTTCTGTTCTGCAAATCATCTTTTTTCCTAAAGGCACCTGAGCAACAACGGTGCTGCGTATCTGGGCCCAGGATACTCGTGCAAAAGACGTTATTAATCACTAGAGTTTAACCTGTGGGTTAAATAAATGTTAAACATAAATAATAAACGTCAGGAGTGATGCGGCTCTATGACCAAAAAACTCATGTTTTGTACTGAAGGTCAGAACTGTAAGAGAAAGGCGAACTCTGGTCCAAAGCAGCCGACTGCGAGTGATTTTATCCGATTGAAATTTTCAGTAAATACCAGTATTAGCTCGCGTGTCTCACCAATGCCTGGGCCTTTATGATTTTTTACAGTGGACTCTGTTTGACAATCGGTGCCATCCTGCTATAATCTGCTAGATGTTGAGAAACCCCAGTGATGACATGAGCCACGAACTGGCAGCGATACCCTCTGACAGCAGACGCAGCACAATCCATAACCCTTACCCAAACACCCCCGCCCCGTGCTCCTGATGGATTAGCCCGTGTCTATAGGGTCACACAAGGATGGGCCAGCTCAAAGGAGAGGAGGGTGTTGTGAGGAGAGAGGGGTGTCTGCCCTGTCTCACCTCTACTGGCCTTTGGCGTGGTCTGTGATAGGATTGGGCATATCTAAGCCAGAGGGAGGATAATGAATGAGGGTGTATTATTTGTGAGTGTGTGAGACGGTGCCAGGAACATGTGTTATGAATCTATCAGACTGGGCGCCCGGGCCGTCATCGGGTGGAGAGGGGTCCAATTCCAAATGCACTGGACTGCTAGGATGACTGGCATGTATGACAGCTACCTGACCCTCCCCGCACACATTTCCCTCCACCCTGACAAACAAACGCACACAAGCTTCCCCAGTGCTCGACACTTTAGACTGATTGGGCTAGCAACTGCAACAGCTGGCTGGGGATTAAGGCACGGCCAGATTCAGTGTGTATATATTTCCATGTGTGTGAGTGTATGTGTGTGTTGTTGCAAAGGGACTGGCTGGTCCCTCTGGCACCTGTCGCCTAAACCCAATCCCTGCCCTCCTAAGCCGGGTGGATGAGCGGAGCCCCGTCCTCCTGTGGGACCCTGCACTCCTGCCCCAACGTGCTGATAAGGTCAGCTGGGTAGCAGGGCATGCTGGGGGTAAACAGGGGTGAGAATGAGGGCGGGAGTCAAATTAGGAGGGTTGTCACTCCAAACAGATGTGAGGATATATACCTCGTGTCCGAAACACAACAACACGGTGAAAACAAGCTTAAAGGAGCGTTAAATTACAACAAACATGTAAACGATACACGAGTGACCTCAATGCCACCACTGCGAGCACCCACTAGGGAGAACATTATGGGGTCAACACAGCTTATGCGGATCAGTGTGCTATTAATGGGACTTATAACACATGAGGGTGAAAGGGTCTGACAATTTTACCCCTGTATCTGCAAAACAGCGTGAACACATATAGTGAAATATTGGCAGGAGAGCACACATGCTGACCCTTTCATAGCCAATTCTGATGAGAGAAGATAGCACTGAGCTCTCAGCGCCCTGCCTACGACTCGTGTGATGGCTCTATTTCCACAGCTGCTCAGCACATCTTCATCTGTTGCTGTTTGTTAAGAAAGTCCTTAATACTCACTAGATGATAGCACGACAGTTTTCCAGGAATTTTACGTTGAAAAACTGAAATACTTCAAGATCAACACACTTGTTTGGTACTTGTTGTCTGCATTGTTTTGGTTAGTTTGGAGGCTTACAGCTCGCAGAGAGTCAAGAAGCAAGAGGGTGAAGCGCATGTGAACGTGAGAGCCAGCACAGACCAAAGAGCAAAGTCAGCTTTAGCGAGCCATAGAAGTGTTTGCTTACAAATAAACAAAAAACAAAAAATAGACACAAATGTGACAAAAATCTGCGTCTTCTGGCTGACAAACCTTTCAGGTTTATTCACATCAAATCACCGCAACAGTAACCACAAGGCATATTATACTGTAAGCTTAACAAGTCCAGTTAGACCAGTCAGGAGTGGTCAGCTGGGGGATTTGCAGCATCTCTACAAATCTTTGCTGCAACGATGAAGCAGGGAGAAGCATGACCACTCTATGCCACAAGTGCAGAAACACACAGACAAACAAACACAAATCATATTTCATTACTGTTGATCTACCCTGTTAAAAACACAAGGGCTGAAATATACATTTTAAGTAATAAAACTTTTTGAGATGCAGTTGCATTAAAGAGAGAAGAGAAAACAACATTTTTACAGCCAAAACTTTCAAATCATAATTAATGCAAGAATTTTACCAGCTGTGACATCACTAGGCTGTATTTTAAAGTCAGACATGAATTTTTCTATTGTACATTATATGAGTTCTAAATGTGCCCTGCATGGACTGCTCTATTATTTAGACTTGATTACGTGTTGTATGGTAACCACAGTCACAGGGACATGTTTATTACATGATCCTAGTTTTTAGATTTAGAAGTTTTCTAACTCGCTCCTTCACATACTGTTGGTGGTTAGCTGAGTAGCCTCCCATGACATGTTTATTACAGGCTTTGTGTCTGTGTGGCATGGCAGTGATGTGTAGAGCCCATTAAGTGAATGACAGAAGTCATACGCTTTCAGTTTCATCAATTTTATGACAAGATTATGAGCACGTAATGCCAAAATTCAGCACATTCCTTCTGCTATTTATCTGAAAACCACCCTCACTTTGAGATATGAAAACAAGCATTTTTATGATTTCTGATCCATTACATATGATGCAATCAATGCCCTCAAGCTGCAAACGAGCAAGTAAAGAAAGCACCCTGTGATGCCTGTCACACAAGTTTTAATGTCATTTCTGAAGATGTGCTTAACTTTTATGGAAACACAGCGAGGGAAAGTAACATTTACTTCCTGTCATTTTGCCACATCTTTCAGACAAGTTCAATTCATTAACATAATTTAAGTTAATTAATTAAAGATTTAGATTTTAGATATTATACTAAAAGTTTATAAAATGAAAACATAATTCAAAATTCACGACTAAAACGGATGAATAGACTAATTGTATGGATTTGATGTACAACGCTGTGTGAGACTTGCAGATATTTCTTAGTATGGATTGTTTTGGGATTATTGCAGATTACAAAACAACACTGCGTGAAATCTATTTTTACACCAGGTGCTGCTGGAGTGTTTGTGCCCTGCATGTGCAGCCCAGCGAGTTTTAGTCGTGCCTTCTTGTTCTGTTTGACTATTGGCTGGTTTAATCAACCGTGCATGAATAGGTGTGTGCGCCTGTTTGTGTGTGAGAAGTCGGGTCTTTTCTGGCCCTCAGCAGATCGGTGTGATAGAAAGCAGATCCAGGCTCTGCTTCTTTTCACCCGGCGCTCACAATAACCTCAAACCAGAAACACACACACGCGCGCACACACACACACTTGCAGGTAAGCAAGATTAAACAAAGCAACACAAACGCATGGAGTCAAAGTACTGCGCCGTGGACACACTGCTACTGCTTTGTCGAGCACATAGTGACAGGCCCCAGTCTTACTGACACACGCACACACACCAGTGTCTCCAGCCCTGTCAGGCTCTTTGACCGTGGCGAGATTGCATTACACCTCAGAGGAGGAAACTTTTAACACAACGTCTGGCTGTGGCGTCCAGAGGAATAGTCATTAAGTGAAAAAGGATAACTGAGGAAAGATAAAACATTCCCACATCTGACACGCTCACACGCAAACGCAGGGAGTTTTATAAGATGGGCAGAAGTGCTAGGTGAAGCTGTAAAAGCAAAAACAGGGGCTGTTTCCAAAGGAGGGGTTGCTCTGAACACACTGGTACAATAATATCACAGCACGGCTATAAATGTCACAAGTTCAATCTTCAGAGTGACTGTAATATTAGCCGCAGTGATTCGCAGACAGGGAGGGGAATCTCTGCCAAATGTCAGAGTGAGGCCACGAATCAACAATCAGACTTGGATACAATGTTCCTGCTACAGGTGAGGATGCAGCTGTTTTCTAAACCTCTCTGTTACCTTAATTAATTACGACCTCACATTTTTGCTCACGTGCAGAAAAATCCCCTTAAAAATACAAACTAAATTAGCGTAACCCTTCCTTTTTAGCCTCGAAGGTTAATAATAAATGAATGCGGAGCATTGTGCCAAAGGGTTTTGAAACGCTTGGCTAATAATTTTTCTTTGGTAAGATGAAAGGATGTTTTTCTACTCGGTGACTCGGGGCACCGCCCAATAAACATCGGTAGACGTAATGGTTTCACCAGCAAAGGCAGCCAGAGAGAATGTGATGAATTTTCCTTATCGGAACTTCAAAGTCCAACATTTTCCATCATTTGAGGAAGAGTGTGAGAGAAAAGCAGAAAGGCTTTCTGGCAAAGTGTTACTGCGATGCCTCCACTTGATATGAACACACACGTCTGACTCATTCTGCTGGCCCTGAGAGTTCACCACTTGAAGGAAATGATTTACTCGTCCAAATCCTCCCTCTTGTTTGATCCCAGGGAGCTGGAGCAGAGGTGGGGGAGACGCTAGTTTACCAAAGTGTGTTTTTGCCATCCTTTCCCTCCCTCTTCTTCTACTTTTCTAGCTCCTCTGCTTAGGTCGGCCATTTTGTAATTTACTGCAGTCATAAGGCCCGTCATCGGCTACGAACGGCGCGGGATTATGTGAAACGCTGTCTGGCGGCATATTTCACAAAGGAGATCAAACAGAGAGCTAAGTGATTTCTTTTTTTAAGGGCAATAAGTTACAGAGTTCCTTCTCGCAGCCTCGAAGGGGATGACTGTGCAAGATCTTCAACTGAAGTATTCATTGCACTTCACAGAATTTCGAAGAAGAAAAGGCTCAGTAGCTCTGGATGTTATCCACAAACTAGAGCCAAATTCTTTGCATGCAAAGTGCACAAAACATACCAGACTTAATACTTCTCAGAAAAAAAAGCAGACGTTTCCACCTCATCTGTCAAAAAGGCAATCTCGCCTCCAATCGGGAGATCTGTAGTTTGCTAAATCCGCACAGAGGAGAGGTGGGCAGCAGTCCAGTTAGAGAAAGAGAGACCAACAGAAGATTAGCTGCTGATCGTTCATCATACCGAAAAAAGGAGACGGTCTCGGCAAAAACAAAACTAAATGAGAAGACGGACACAGCTTGTGGCACAATGTTTGCATTGAAGCAAAGCTGTCAAAGGGGGCGGGACAAAAGCATCAGTGACAGATTCAGATATTTTCACTAGAAGGATTTCACTCACCAGAGTCGTGAATTTAAGACTCCTGATGGTTGCACTTTAAGTCAATCCAGCAAACTAAACAAAAGTTAGCCAACGTGGCGAAAAAACACTCTGCTTAGACAGAAGTGGATAAAAAACCAGAGACTGATTGACGGACACGTTTTTAAACTGGACCGCAGTTTATCTAGGACTGCACAGTCTGGTACTGTGGGCAACACAGCACGAGTTAGTGCGATTCCCAGTTAAAGTGGTAGTGAAGACGGTGTTGGTGTCAAGGTTTGCAAATATGTATTAGTTGCGTATATTTGACAGAAAGAGACAAAAAAATATTTCAAACAGCATTAAATAAAATAACTCCAAACAACCATATGCACAAAAGAACTCCCTACTGTGGCTATGACAATATTCCAGTGTGGACCGATGTGGACAGATCCACTTTGCCATCTGGCACGCGCGCACGCTCTCACGCACACACACCTGGGGGCAGCCAACACTTGTGCTCGTGAAAACCAAATACAGATGGAAATGCGTGCCAACACACACAGAATCAAAGCGCCCGGTTGTGCACCTACACACACAAACAGCACCG
Source organism: Rhamphochromis sp. 'chilingali' (assembly GCF_963969265.1). Classification (NCBI taxonomy): domain Eukaryota; kingdom Metazoa; phylum Chordata; class Actinopteri; order Cichliformes; family Cichlidae; genus Rhamphochromis; species Rhamphochromis sp. 'chilingali'. Next base: position 38,863,454 of record NC_137935.1, on the reverse strand, counting down.
AACGTGTGATGAGAAACTCCAGTAGCAGTTTGGCTGTGCCGGTGTCAGCGCTGTGCAAACAGAGGCCGGTTGTTGACGCGCCAGATATATGGGTGTTATTCTTCCTCTGCGTACGTGTACGTGTGTGCGCGTGTGCGTGGATCGCTGCTGGGACTCCCCTTGGCTAAACCGAGCCTCCCACACCTTCTCTTCCTCAGAACCCCGTCACTCTCTCTCTCTGTGGATGGATTGATGAGGAGCCCCACTTCCCTCATCCTCCCTGAGTTTCTCACGGAATAGAGGGAGAAGAGGAAGATTGAAGAAAGCTGAGCCTATTGGCCATCACTCATTCCTATTCACCTTGGGAGTGTGAAAACCCCCCCGAAATACTGGCAGTGACGAATGGAGCAATAAAGCTATATGTGCCTAGAAGAACACGCAACGCTGCTCATGTTGTGGGAATGTGCACGAATGACATCACCAGCACAGGGATTTAAATACTGTACCTGCCGACTTACATCTGTGCTTTGCACACTCAGTTTGACCAAAGCTGCCAGTAGAAACTGTCTATTGTTTTTATACACTTTAGTAAATATTACTAACAGCAGGGGTGTAGCCATCATTGAGGACACGGGGAAGGCGGGCGTTCCCAGCGCTCCAGTGATTGAAACTCTGCTTACGTTAAGGTGAATAACTGAACAGCATTTTATTGATTTCATAGTAAAATATTAAGAAACTGAGCATAATATAATATATATGTACAAAATGAAGCTAAGAAACAACATAATACTTATTGTCTTCTTGCTCACTGCCTCAGCAATGCAGAGATAAAGAAATGTGGACCCTGGTCTGTGTGTTCTTTGCAACTCTGAGAAGTTAATACAGGAAATTTCTTTCTGAAACGTGAAGTGTCAGGTAATAACGCAGCAAGAGGTCGTCTAAAACATAAACATAAAGGCTTTAAGCATTATTTGATAATAGTGGCATTGGCGTGATGGCTTTATTGTCTGACACTTTTATTTACACTGGGGCACCAAGGGGTCACCATTAAAAGCACAATTAAAGGGCAGCCTCACGACCTCTCCGTTTCAAAGGGATTTCACAGAGACCTCGCCGTCAATTTCATTTGGTAATCTCATAAAATGAAAGAACACTGACCTGTTAGAATCCATCCCACGTCATCAGCAGGACCACATGGAAAAGAGAAAAGAGAACAGTTAGGAGGCAAAATAATGCAGACATGCATTCATCTGTACACGAGCACGGGTTATGTCACAGATCACAGGCTAATTAGTTCTTCACTCCAGGTGGTGACAGTCCTGCTCTGCGGGGAGCCACAGCAGCCAGTGTGTGTGTTTGTGTCAAGTGTCAAAGAACTTCTTAGCACCTCATCACCTTTGACCTCCTGGGGGTTGTTACACGATGAATAACATTAACACTCGATTGCGAGTACACACAGAGACACACCCAAACACGAGGGTAAAGTATCCCCAGCCTTTAATAGTAGTCGACTGATTTTACAAGTCGTTGTCATCGCTCGTGGCAACTTTACGAGTTGTTGGAGTTTTTTGTTGGTAGTTGTGACTTGAAGTCAGCTGTTACTCATTGAATTTACCCATTAATAAATATGACCCCTCTGTAATGGACTGGCAACTTGTCTGGGATACCTCTTGCCTAATGTCAGCTGGGCTAGGCTCCAGCTCCCTGTGGCTAAGTTAGGATGATGGACAGAAGCACAGATTACCAAAAACAAAGTAACAAAATCATGTTACAACAGAGATGTTGCTTAAATAATATGGCCAATGGTTACAGTGTATGAAAGTATCCAGAAACCAGAAAGAAATTTGAAGCGAGTCAGAAACACTCTGAATCTAAAATGTGATTGTTTTAGAATGACCCGATAATTTAAGGAAGTGATAACCAGTCTATAGCAGCCATATTCAATGTTCCTAAATAATTCTCCTTCCCAGAGTAAAGAGATAAATAATAACAGATTCTGAGGGTATTTGCTAGAGGTGGGAATCACCATACATCCCACGATACGATATTATCACAATACTTAACGCACGATACGATATTATTGCAATTTTTTAAAATATTTTGCGATATTCAGATTCTGTACATAAAGGTAAACTTTATCAATATTCATTTTATCTAATATCAAAGTCTCACACTCAGTCTTTCTCTCATTTCAGTTTTATTGTTGACAAACTGAACGGTTTGTATTACAGTCTAGTCCAACTTAACTGAATGCAACCATCTGGTACAATTACAGCTATTCTGAACTATGCAATTTATGAAAACTGTGCAGCCCATTCAGCAACTGAAGAATTTGAAAGTAAATTAAAACAAAATATAATTTTACATTAAATAAAAAAGTTTTAAACTTAATTAAAATAAAACATGTCTTAAATTAAAATAAGTAAACTGTCATGTTTATTGCTGCCAAAAACAAGTTAAACACATTTGGACAGTGAAGGAATGTCAGGATTGTTGCTCAGAAAAAGGATCAACATGCTCTGAAGTCAGAGCACAAAAACCTTTTTTGTAACAAAATATCGATTTCTGCTGTCCCTGCATCGATACATTATTAGCAAACAAAATATCACGACACTGCACAGTATCGATTTTTCCCCCCACCCCTAGTATTTGCTAAAAAAATTATCTTTATTTTTGTGAATTTATAACTTCAATCTGACACAAAAACTCAGAGGAATCTTTACACATTTCCTAGTATTCGTTATCTCACCTCATGTTAAATTAGATTTGATTCAAAATGACACGTTATTACTGGATGTCATCACGTACCCTCTAATGTCTAATTCACAGATGTTGGAGTATCTGGACTTTTCTCCTCACTGCAGTGAGTTTCTTGTCTCAGACTGACAGATCACACGCTGCTTGTCATAGTCGGTCTTTTTTCATATCGACATTTTTTTTAAAATTGCACCACACTGATTGTCTCAAGGGAAACAATATTCAGAATCTCTGCTATTTCACCTTGATTCTTGCTACTTTTTGTCTTCTTTAAAAAACAAGCTGTGGCTTTTCTGGCTTCTTCTTTGGACACAGTTGTCTCGGTTTCTTTAGTCTGACTTTTATTAGTTTCTTGCAAATTCATTTCCACTCCCACCGGGAGGTAAAAGTATTTCCTTATATAGAAAAGTGGTGGTGTGGCATTCAGATTTTCTTGTTTTTACGCAGGGTAAGAAGACTTACATGCACACATTAGTAAACAAGGGCCATTGCATTTGTTTAGAAACTATTATTGAGCTAAATAAAATAGTAATATCTGAAGTCAGCATAATTAGCATACACCCCCCCCCCCCCCCCCCCCCCCAATAATTAGAGGACCCAAGTGTGCCAGTGTGCCGAGGAGGAAGTATGCTTTCCACTGGGTGAGAACTTCCCTCAGGAGCAGCGAGACCACCTAGCACTGAGAGCCTGGTGACAAGGGCTTTGATTATTATGCCTGCACTCCCTGCCAGGGCTAAATTTAAGTGTTCCCATAAGTCCAGAAGAAATAAGACTTGGGAATGGCCTGGCCTGTGTTTGTGTGAGAGGGGAGAAGTCTAGCTAAGTGTGTGTGTGTGTGTTTGGGGTCTCTTCTGGTCAGCTTTGTCACACAGTCCAGGGGATAATAATAGGATGTGCTACAACTAACTGAGACTAAAGCCGGACTTCCCACGTCTCCCACTCTTTGGTGGCACTTGTGCTATTCTCTAAACACCCGTCGGACCCGCCCCCGCTCATGTGACGAGCGCGCTCGACTTTCTTGCTCCATCTCTCCCGTTCGGCACCTCCCTCGAGCATAAAGAAAACTGTAAGAAAGAGCAGGACACTTCAAGCAACCCCTCGTCTCCCAAGGAAATGTGGATTCCTTGTTTATCTTTGATTAAAAATAACTTTGGGAAGAGGCCGATCAATACTTTCCCTGCGAAAAGAGAAATGAGGGAAAAAAAGGAGGCTGTGGAGGAGGAGGAGGAGGAGGAGTGGCAAGCGGAAAGGAAGAGAAAAAAGCGTGAGAAATTTGACGACATTTCGAAAAGTGTGTCTGTGTGTGCGATGGGTCAGCCATTCCCATGGCCTCGTACAGTAGCCCTGACGTTGCTACTGACTGCTCTGATGTTTTAATACTGACCATATAGCTGCCTTACACACATAAGAGGCCAGTAAAAGCCTTGTAGGAGATGCTAGGAGCCTCCCATGCTATATAAAGGCCTTACGAGGACGGGAGCACTGCTGGGTCATTCCTGCTTGTGCTTTCCTTGGCTCCTTTCAAAGGATCTGCTTATGGTTTCTGTCAGAGATGCACGTCCATTTTTCACCCCATTAACAACTATCATTACCAGCCCAACTGTAGGCTATAATTGGGCCAGCTATGGAAAAGAGTTGTCAAAACACAATTAAATTCCAAACTATGGTGAGAGAGAACAGAGAGAAAGTGCTGGACGGCCATAACATCATATTGCAAGCTTTCCTTGCCCAAAAATAGGAAAGAAAAACACGAAAACCATTATTTTACATCGGAAGGTTTTGGAGGGGATTATATAGACGGGCGAACCGAGCTGCCCGAACGATAGGGCTACTGAAAACATAACAAATAATCACTCTTGGTGTCAGAGATGAAGAATGGACACATTAAAAGCCCTGCCCGAAGATCAAAAGCCAAGATCCCGAGACAGACTTGATTTAGAAAAACTTCAAATACAGCCGTGACCGCTAAGTGGCTGCAAGACAAATTATTATAGCAGAATAAAGATGTCCATGATGAATAAACTACATACTCCTTGTGTCAGGAGGTAGCATGAGCTGCTTGTAAAAAGCTCCATCAGGGCTTTCATTGAGGCTCTGGGACTGGGGAAAAAAGTAGTGAGCCCATACAGCTTCAGTTTCTTAGGAGGAGCCGAGGTTTGGCAATAATAATCTATAAAACCCTTAAAGGTCCTGTATAAAAAATTGGGATAGCAACAGAACAAGAACACACAAGAATAAAAACAAAACATAACAGAAAAAAAAGTAAGACGCAACGTACCCTATCAGCTTTATTTTTAATGTGCAGTGGTCTGCGAGATAACACTGGATGACATGGATAACACTGTGGACGTGGATTTGTTTTTGAAAGACTGAGAAAACTGGTTATCTCCCTCGAAGCTAACCAAACAGCAATGAAGAAAAAGAGAAAAACCAGTCCTAAAACAACAAGAACCAGATAAGACTTCAAGTCTGTCATCTAACACCAATTCTAGTTTCTTTTTTTATACCAGTAGGTGGTTGTCATAATGCTCACTAACAGCAAAAGTAATTATTTTTCTGTGTAGTGATCCTCACTTGCCACATCCAAACTCTATGCTGCAATCAAGTTGTAGCAACAATGTTAGATTTTAGCTCTTCTGTATGATTGTGACTTACACCAGGCAATAAACGTGTGTCTAAGAAAAACTGGTTACTTCTGGCTTACATGAAGAATATATCACAGTTACTTGTTGCTCGCTACATGCAGTAATTTGCAAGTATGTGTTTCTTTTGTTTCCACGATTCAGTCCTTTAACTTGCCTCGGTGATCGGCATGTTTTCCAAAGTCAGTGTCAGCAACGTTTCCTTTAATCACAGCAGGAATAAAGACATACAAATACATCATAGCCAATCACGCCGAGTCGTGAATGTCTGCGAATGTGGCTTCAGTCCTAATCAAAACATAACATGTCCTGTGGCTGCATTCAGCCGGCTCTGTGGGCTACTGTCAGTGCACTTTCTCTGCCAAGTTTCTCCTTCTCTGACTATTAAAATCTCTACAGTATAAACATCTTAAAAAAGGTGCTTACTATTTTGTGACGCTTAACAATTACCACTGCCTCTTATCTCAAACTTAAATATAGCTGTGCTGCATGGGAACACCATATCAAGCACAACCCTACAGAGAGTGTTAACAACACAGTCATCTACAATAGAAAAGCATAGTGCGAGGCCTAAGACGACGTCTGTCTACCAAGGTATCTGGTGCTAGAACAGCGTCTATTAAACCATACAGTAGTGGTGTGTGTGTCGGCTGACATAAAGCAGAGAAGGCTGGGTAGTGGAGGGGAGTTGCAGGCCTCTCTGCCTCTGTAATCTGGCCTGATTTATAGAGACTAGCCCAGCTCTCCCCTTCCACCTCCGCACTGACACACTGGGCCTCCTCCATTGGAGACAGCCTGGCGTCCACACACACACACACACACACACACACACACACACACACACACACACACACACACACACACACACACACACACACACACACACACACACGGAAAGTCATGTGCATAGAACCAGGCATGAGTGTCTCAGTTGCACAGTAGTGCATGCAACCAAACCACATGTGCCCATTGCTTAACCAAATGAATACCAGACACAGAAATGAAAGGCATCTAAATGTCTGCATGATGTCAGAATAGAAAAGTTCTACATCGAGAAATTATTTTAAAACAATGTAAGAAACAATTTATGGAAAATTAGGGTTTTTTTTATATCATCAAAACAACAGAACCAAAAAAAACCTTGCAAGGAAAACAATTTCATTACAATCACTGGCATCCTGTCACAGCAAGCAAGGCAAGCAGCGCTCATTTACTGTAATCTTGTCAAGCCGAGAGGCCAGCAGGTTTTTTTTTTTTGGCGTTTTGCACATGCGCAAAAGACTCGTCTTTGACAGCAGACTGATGGGAAACTAGCGTGTTAGGCAGGCTGCCACTGGGTCTGCTTTCACTGCTCTGACTTCAGCTACCATCTGCACTCTGTGTGGAAACACAGCTAGCATCAGCAAGTAGATGATCGCTCATTTATCATCGCAGCAAATGAGCTTTCGCTTAGTAACCACCTCGGCCAACGTAAGAAACTTGAATTACTTGTTTCGTACGTTAAAGCTTTGACGATGGAGACGGGAACACCTGCCACGTCTGGTTTAATGAACCATTGCAGGCTCAGATTAGCATATGTGAGAAATCACTACTTTGAATGAATGTACAAAGTTTAATCCACTGTTTTGCTGATATAACACTTTATTTTCCATTAATATTTTGGCAGATAGCCACATCGCCCAGTGCTCAAGGCTTTGACTTCAGCTGTGATGCATTTTAAAGTTGTAGGCCGGTGTTTCTAAGATGATTAAATGTAGTTTTTTAGAGATACGTGGTCCATTAAAGACGGGATTTTATACAAAATGATACATTACTTTAGAATAAACACAACAGAAAGTGTTTAAAATGATAAGTGAGTAATAATAGTATTGAAATACACCTAAGGTTTGATCAAAAATAATAATGATGTAAAAATATTACAAAATACATGTATGCTTTCAAAAATCCACAGTACACCCATATATCCATGGCCTGCCTACAGACAATCCAATGAACACACTATATTTGAAAAAAAGGAGATTGGTTGCTCTAACATCCTATTAGGTCAAAGAGAAAAATGCATGTAAACATGTGTGTTTAGGCCCTTAAGGAGGATCCTTTTACGATACATTATTGTCAAGTACCCACTCTAGGTATTTGGTTTTGTATCTAGGCAGTCAGCCGCCTGTGCTACTAACATTCACAATGCCTGTGAATGTACACTTGGTTCTGAAACAACCAAAAGTCACACATTAAGAGATAATGGAAAGACACAACAAGCAGACTCCAACACCTTTATGCGTGTGTGTGTGTGTGTGTGTGCGTCCACACGTGTGTATAACATGAATCACACTGCAAGGACAGGTGTTTACAGTGAAGCTGGTTATCTGTCTCCATTACACCACCACAGTTCAGCCTCCCAGGGCCATTATCTACTCAGAACTGCCTAAATACACACACTCAGAGACAGGAAGCCCCACCAACTAAAGGCAAGACCCTTTACCTGTGTGCACGCCATGAGCATGTAATGGACCTTTCAGGGGGTCTTTTGACTCAATCCGACACCCAAACAGAAAAGGCCACGTCCCTGTTATTTCGCAAACTGTGTTTCTTTGATCTGCAGTGAAATCAGCGCACATTCACGTACAGTTGCATTTAAACCCCCTTAGTTCAAACTAACATTGTTGTTATAGTGGCTAAGGTTTTGATGAAAGCCAAAGTCTGACCCGATGTCATTTTTACATCCTCTTTCAGTGATCAGATGGTCTGATGAAGCACAGCGAGCTTGTTCCTTATCAGTCTGTGCAAACAATGTTCCCCTGGAATCCAGTTAATCTTGTGTGACACAAGCTCTGAGTAAGATCAGATAGTAAGCATGTGTGCCTATGCTACATTTGTAACTAAGTACACATGCATTTAGTTTGTTTACATATTGGTCCTGAAGTATTAGTCACAGCACCCATTTCAGACACATGCCGGATTTCTTTCCTGCGCGCAGCAAACCAAACCTGTGCTTAAATACTTTAACACTTTCAGACATTCTAATTGTGATTGCCATAAAGTCGTACAGTCTCAATTATCTCCTGCAGCTGTTCCATACTCTTCAGCACATAATGGCTTTTGACAGCCCAGAAAGCAAGGGTGTGAACTTACTGCTTTCAATCATAGCCCTCAGTCTACAGCGCTACGGTCCTGACACCAAAGCCTGACGTTTCTGGCAGTGTTTTTACAAGGACGACAAACTCACATGATCATTAAGGATGGGGAAGATTTTTACATGTGGAACCTGTCAGCAGAATGAATAGCTTACCCACGCAAAGCTCTGCCACTTTTCCAGCGAGAAACTACTTACAAAGACTCCTGTATGACCTACTGGAATGCGCTGAATTGTGTCTTACTCACAACTGAGTTTAGGAAATAGAAACACATTTTAAAGAACGATGATCAATGGCTTCCTGCTAATTTGGCCATTTAGAAACATGCTGTTTTCTCTTGGCTAAACAGGCACATTAAGTTTAACCGTGAGCGCTGAAAATGTGCTTTTCTCCTTCTGTGACAACATTTAATCAGGGTGGAAAGATGAGAGGGGAAGAGAACACTTCAGGCTATTGTTGTTCCTTTTTTGGTGTTCCATTTTTCACATCTCCAGCAGTAAAATAACTCCATGTGTGTGACTGAGAAATCCAGTCAACAAAGACCGCAGAAGACATCATTTCTTCTGGTATGTTCTCCTGACTGTTCAAGGCACTGTCGTACTAGTTTGGACTGTAGTACGACAGCATAGCAGAGCATCAAAAAACTGTTGTTACACGAAAGGCATTTGTCAGAGTTTCTTTTCTTATGTCATCCTTGCATATAAGATTCTGTTGTAAATATGTAACAATGTGCAAACCACAGGTTTCAGTTTCAGTTCAGTTTAATTCTATTTAGTTTCCCACGTGTTTCTGCTAGTTTCAGTTTGTTTTCATTCGTTTAATTGTTTTAGTCTTTACATCATAATAAATTATATAATATCATTATCATATTATGGAAGGTGCTTGTTAGTGGAAGATTATTACAACATGTACACATTTTGGAGGAAGCTGAGTCAAATTTTTAAGGTCTCAATAAATCAGGACAGGTTGTGCTGACGAAGCTCACTGTACTGATATAACAAAGGGCATTTCTTACATCTTTTTACTTTATTCGTTTTTGTTGTTTTGTAAGTTTTGTAAGTGCACAAAATAATTTCAGTTTCTTATCTCTTTTTGTATTTTTTATTTTCCTCTCAGGTAACTAAAATGTTCTTTTTTCTCATCGGATTTTTCATTTCAGATGAACGGGACCTTGGTGCAAGCATTTTGGCACTACAGATGAACTCATCGCTTCTTTGGTGTGTCTCTTCCTTCAGGGCCTAGTACTGGAGAACACCTTAAAACTACCCGTTCAGTTAAGTCATACCTGGCTAACCACAGTTAGCTCTATAACTGCACAGACTAATTTTTTATCAGTGTCACTGAAAGAAGGCGCACAGGCTGTCACTGCACACTGACTTGAAACAGTTTCTCTCTATGTAACACACACACTGAAGCACCTCAGCACATGTAGAGGAAGCCAGGGCTCGAACCACCGAGGCTATGAGGTGTAGGCAACCTGCGCTACCACTGGAGCCACAGCACATCATACTTTTTTTTAAGGAAACTTGCAGACTAACTGTTTTAAGTGGCTCTTTTTAAGAGGAAATCCTCTGATATAACAGTGACCACAAATCTATTACGTTCTAAAAATGAATACATTTGTTAAATTACAAATATATTACCATCTTATACCAATGAAAAAACCCCAAATATCCGCATCAGCCTTACAAAAAGTCATATACTTTAAATGCCTGCCTGTGTGGTAACTGCGTAGGAGCGTAAACATTGTGGTAACCCCCAGGCCAGGTACTGTCTGGTCTGGTATATGAGGTGGTACCACCAGTCTCCCACTGCCTTTTAATTACGAGTGAAGGTGGGGGAGAGCCATTTTAATGAAAATGGTCCACATCATAAAAGCAGATTTGACAAGGTTCACCCACAGTTCAGACTCAAGGACAGTAAACACACAGATAATATGGACCGTACCATTCACAAGTGCAAACACTCTAGATAAGATTAGATGTCTGAGACTGTTGTGATCCCAGATGTGAAAAGGAGCATGAACCTCTGCTCTATTTGTTGGAGAAACACAGCATTTCTCCTAAAATAATGAAAGAGGAGGAGTTCAACACTCTTTAGGTGAATGGTAGGAAAAGTAGTGCCAGTATAAACATCAAAAGGGCCACTGTGAAGCTGTGCACCATACTACGCTGACCATTTACAAAAATATTCATGCAGACAGTATGTACAATTGGCTTTGATCTGATCAAAGAAGAATCAGAATAGACCGATATGGATACAAAACGTGACGCAGATATTGCAACATATGGATGTGGACCTCTACAACCTGTAACTAGAAACACTGACGCTGGAGGCCCAGGGCAGAATAATATGTTGTTTGTGCTTTTCATTTTGGATCTATTCACCAGCAAAAGGAAGCAAACTATGAAAAAGAAAAAGGTTTCCAGAATTGTTGTTGCCACACACCGTGGACTGTGATTATGGCCTTGCCGACAGTGCACCAGTATTTCTCAAGAAGAGATGTGGGATGGAGAGTGACAGCCAGAGTTCAGCCACAACTAATTTTAACATCCATCTGTCCCAGTCTGTCACTTCTATTGGCTCTCTGATGGAGGGAGGAGAGGAAGGGAACCTAATCGGTGGGAAGCTGCCCAGAAACCCGTGACCTGAAGCAGGATGAGGGCTACAGTGCATATGTGTGTGTGTGTCCAGAGGGGTCGGGGGAGAAGGCAGTATCCTGGCAGGACATTGGGGACTCAGTTCCCAGCAGCACTCGCAACTCTCCTGCTCAGGCTCCATAAGTCTCTCCCTGCTGGGTCAACGCTGCCTTCCTCCGGGGGATTCTCACTTTTTCCCAAGGCTATGCCCAGCTAGCTCTGACTCTCTTTCCTTGCCAAATGACCCAGAGTTCGGCCACTTGCTTCCCTTATCTGTCCTTTCCCAGGGCTGTGGTACTCTATCCATGTCTCCCGTCACTGTCTGTCACCCTCTTAGTCGTCTGATGTACAGTAGTCACATCATCTAAAGCATTAGCCTAATTATGGTCTGTCTTACTGGAATTAGCAACACTGCATAGTGAAGCATGAGGGACAGTGTTCTATTAGATGACACAAATTAGCACAGACATGGATACACACACACTTTGAAGTTTGTCAAAGCAAACCTCAGGGTAATGCTTTTTTATGAATTATGATCCGAAGTCAACAGTGTGGGTCTTCATACTGCGCTGAATAAAAGGAGGAGCTGGTCTGTTTGGTTCTTCGTGTTAATAAACTTGTTGACTAAGGTCTGTGTAGCCGAATGAGCTAAAAACAACAAAGATTGACATGGTGAATATTCTGCGTGTTCATATCACAGTCTGTGCGTGTCTGTCCTAGTCTGCTGCGTGCTGCTATAAGATGGGTATGCAGTTGTATCAAATTGCAGTTGTATATATGGCACAACTGTATATTTAGAAACATAACACATTCAATATCCACAGCTTATCTCGTGCGCTTTGAATTGTGCATTGTGATATTGTTTTTTTATAATCAGAAACTGCTGGTATAACACTTGAACGCACGAAATGTTCACTGGTGCTGCTGCCTGATGTAGCGCAGCTGTAACTAGCCACCAGTCCAAACAGCCCAGTTGGAGAGCAAAACAAAGTCTGGCACAATAAATCACAAGTTTGTCCACCAGTTCACTGCCGTCTCATGTCCCATTCCGTTTGGGTGTTTGGTTTCTTACATCTTATTAAGTTTGTTGTCTGGTTAGTTAAAGCACCTAAAAGATTGTGATGTCGCTAAATTATGACCCTTTATAACATTAACCTGGCACCTGGAAAATGAGGCTTCATAATACCCACTGCATTTGAATGTAATGCATCCATACATGAGTCACAGCATGTTTTCCTGTGATGCCATCAGAATTTGCCAAGTTGACCAAATTGAAACTGAAAGTATGGGATATTCTGGTAAATAGTACAACCTTCATTCTCCAGCATCCTTATAGAGTTGCTGTTTAATTAGATTAACACTATGGTACAAAAGGCCAGATTTACCAACGGTCCATTTTTTGGAGAATTCTTACTTAGAATGCAAATTGTTGGGAGAGGGGTGTTTAAAGGAATTACACTGGGTTTACTAGAGATTGCAACACAGCACGTCTTATGTTGTGACTGTGATGTTGCTGCCTGCAGCATTCACTTATTTGGAATATGAGGAGGCAACATCAGAATCATTATGTAATCAGTGCAGGTGGATCGAAGCTCGGTGCGCACAGGTTTTTCAGATTCAAGCCATTTATAGTTACAGAAAACTATAGAGAAGCCTCACAACGTTTTCACAGTCCTCAGTAAAACTAGTAAATCAGAGAAGAACTTAAATGATTGAAGAAGGGGATAATCCCAATCTCATACTGGGAAACCAAAGTGAGTTAATGGGTTTGCAGTTTTACTTTACTCACGTCCCAGTTACAAATGATTGCAATTATTGAAATTAAATGGCTACATCTTTGTTTATGAATTGGAGCATTGCATGTAGATCACCTACAGAGCACTTAGTCGACCTGTATTTAATAGGCATAGTTCCTGCATTGTAACGTCATCTCTTGAGGACAGATTCTTGCACAGAAACTCTCACTGTCATTATTAAATGTACATCACTCGGACCAGAGCCAACCCTCGCATACAAGTGGACAGATTACAACACCCGTTTTAGAGTTGTATGTTCCAAATGTATAAACAGAGTTGGTTAAACCTTAAATTAACTCTAGCTGGTGTTGTCCCCAAAAACCTTTTAATAATGACACATTCATTTAGAAAGGCAGAACCTAAACCACTGGTGATGCCAGCTTGGTAAGATGTTTTGGACCAAACACAGAGCAGCATGGGATGTGCAGCTGAGAGGTCTTTGGGCTTTCTACAGTGGCACAGTGCTAAGATGATTAAGTTCCCATACTAGCTTGTGTTTACCCTGAGCTATTTCTGCACACTCACGCATACACACTGTTTGCCCTATCATACCCCCTCCTTCTAATTTCTCATCCCTCCCCACCCATCTACTTCCCCTCCTCCTCTTTCATCCCCCTTTCCTTCCCCCTCTAGAGTCCGGGAGGGTTATGTGAACGGCCAGGGAAGAGGGCTGAGAAACAGACAAGAGGAGTGTGAAAGAGGAGAGATATGTTGCGGGGTCATCACTGAGTCATCATATTCCCTGGTAAGGCTGGCTGCATGTGTGTATGAGTTAATCTGCTTTCCTGAAAATGTGTGTGCGTCTGAGTGGGATGTGAAGTTTGCGCATTCCAGTGAACAAGTGTATCTAAGTGTGTATTCTGGGGTGGGGTGTGTGCGAGCATGCTTGTGTGTTCCTGTGTGTCTTTGGAAGTGTTAATTGGACATTCTGTGTACCAGCAACATAACCAATAACTCACGGGAAAACAAGAAGCGAAAGCTTCTGCTTATCCAGTTCGGGTTTGAAAAACAGGCCCCATCAGGACACATCAATCAATACAATGTACGTGTGGGAAACTGTAAGGTGGCAAGAGCCTATAAAATGTCACTAAAGTTCATTGACTGGTGAGATTGTTGGTATGATCCCAGGAATGTTGATGACCTGCCAGCTATGAGCAGGTTCTTAGTGAATATGCAGAAAGAAGCCTGATCGACAGCAGCAACAACAACAACTGCATCTGCTGCCATCATCTTCATGTCAGATGCCACAGAACACCTTTACAGGCCTTTGCAGTAGAGCAGGGCAATATGGCCAAAATATTTATCACGATATATATTTGAAAATCTGCGATAACGATATAACTGACGATATAAGTGAGGCGAGAAAAAATACTTTACAACTCCACAACTTTATTAGTGCAAAAAAAACATCAATGTGTTTTCACTTAAACAAGCAGCTGCTTTTTACGTGCATTAAAGTTATATAAAAATGTAACAGTGCAAATGCAAATTCCTCGCTGACAGTTTAACCAAAAAGCATTTCCAGTGGAAACTGGCCGACATATCCTCAGCATAACCATGTATAATATGCACAAAACATAAAAAGAGATCATACACACACAATGAAGTAATATTATGTTGAAGCACAGTACATATCACTCCGCGAGGCTCCGCCTACGATAGCCGTAATGCTCCGACAATCCATCAAGCGGTGCAGCTTCGTAGCTTAGCAAAGTCGCACGAACACATTTTTTGACAGATTTTTGAGCGCCGTGTAGCACAGAAAATCGGTTCGATAATAACAGTAATAACGACGGCCCGCTAGCATGCACTACCAAAAATAGTGCTTTGTTGTGTATCTGACGGACGAAAGCTAAACCAGCTCCACACCAGTGAAGTTGCAGCATTTTTACAAACCAGTTCTGGTTTGTTCCGGAGTACCCTCCGTTCATCCGTTTCATTCTGGTTCATCCGTTTCATTCACCGAGCCGCTTTCGCCCTTCTCATTCTCCATCGCCGCCATGCTTTTTCCGACGTGTGCGTATGAAAACAAAGGCACTGCGCATGCGCGTTTCACCCATATTCTATCGCCATATTTAATTTTCTTATCATCGCCCAACATTATACAGGTATCACTGTGAACGGCATGATATGGCCCAGCCCTACTTTGCAGGACCGAGAACACACATCTGAGCAGATGTTTGATGAGTAATCAGTGTAGCAACAAATACAGGCCTCTCTCTCCATACAGACCATAACACAGCACTAAACACATTTAAAAAACCCAGAGAGCGCACAGTATGTGCTCCTATACGACTCTTGATAACTCAGGGAAAAAAGCGTATTACCTCAAACAAAGTCGTCCTTTTAAAGGGAACAGTCCTTCTACCAACCAAATGACCTTATCATATAATGTAAACAAAATCAGAACCACCAGGGATTCAAGGCTCCATTCACTACTACATTAAACGCAAATTACTTTTATATTAACTTAATTTTAAGCGATAAACTTGACTTTAATGGAGCAGCCCTGCTGTTAAAAACATCCCTCTTTTACAGCCTTCCTAAGACACTCTGCTTGCTATCATCCCAATCGCATCGCTGTCCTCTTTTTCTCTCTTCCCGAGCCCCCTTTTCCTTTCATCTCTTCGCCTTCTACTCCTCTCAACAAGGCCGAATATCTGTGTGGCCTGGCTTTGCCTCTCAACAGTAACTCAACCCATAAACAAGCTGCCTTACATGCTGTAATCACAAACCCCAAGCTGCCAGACATTAAAAGGGCCATGTTTCATCCTGATACAAAAAACAGAGAAAGAGGAGCAGAAAGAAGAGAGAAGCCTCCGACGTTTGAGCCTCCTCCTCTTAACAGATGCAGTGCCTAATATCAGTTTGCTAAAGTGCAACTGGGAGGAGAGATAGATAGCGATGGAAGAAGAGCATATCTGTGAGGAGTTCCACATTGCCCTGTGCTGATCAAAGTGCTTTGCAGCCTTTGTGGCTAATTGTGGGGATTATCTGTAAGTGCTTGGAAAAGACCGGCCTTGTTTTATGAGGCCGGCGTCTCTCTCTCTCGCACACACGCACAGCGTCTCTGAAAACGCTACTGCGTTGGGTACAGTGCACAAGTAAGTGGTTGGACAACGATAGAAAAAAGGAGTGTGGAGCAGAATGAAGAGTGAAATAGCGGTTTAAAAATGGGAAACGATCCAGGAGACATGAAAAAATCCGACACACACACACAGAGGCAGACATATCCTGTCGTGTTGATCTAGTTTCAAGGACAGTGGTGGGACTAGAAGGTTTGGAGTGCCAAACGACTTGTCAATGTCAGTTGTAAAGCTGCCTCCCCTAAAGCCACTTCCCCATGCTCTCACTCACACACACACACACACACACACACACACACACACACACACACGCTCAAAACTGTGGTCAGCTGAGCGGATCCTAAGTGAGGTCAGGAGTAGTTTGGAAACACACGCACACAGCTCACAAAGAGACTTTCTTTCTAGGGTTTATGAGTCTTCTCTATAGTTTTCTCTGACCACAAACACACATGCTAACACACACACACACACACACACACACACATATATTCACACATAGGCAGATGCACACATGCAAAGAAAAAAAAAAACCTCACACAAGTCTGATATAACGGATATGGTTTTGTGAGGGGGAGAAGTGTGTATGGTCAGCGTCAGGTCCAAGCAATTATCCAAGTGTCCAAACCTCTTTCAGGCAGTCATGGTGGAGCCAGACAGAGCTCACACACACACACAGAAGCACAATTCTCAGCTCCAGCCCAGGGATTTACCCAAGATAATTCCACTTCTATTCACCATGAGAGGTTTTACAAGGTTAGGTCCAAAAATCTCTGAGCCACTGCTAACTACGAGTGGACTACCAGCTGGCCCTTGGACTCCAGTCTGGAGGCTCAAGTGCTGGATTCTGGTTAACTGAATGGCCTTTTGGGCTCAGAGCCCTGACAATGTTTCCAATGAGATGAGCAGAGAAGACAACGGCAAAGCAGCTAATCTTGTCTTTATGCGGTCTTTGTTTGTAAGTGGGGAGCACTTGTAGAGGCAGTGTGCAGGTAAGCAGCGTGTCAAAGGTTAAGCTGGGAGATTCAGACTTGCACACACAAGTTAATTAAAGTTTGTCTAAGGGGGTGAGAGTGTCTCTTGAGGAGGCTGCTAGAGTCTGAGCGCTCGCCTGAGAAAGGAATGCTGTCGACTTCAAAGTTGGCCGACTGCTGCTGAGCTGTTTTCACAAAGTGCCCAGAGAAAAAAGAGCGGGCAGAAATCAGAACTGTTAATGGATAATTTTCTGTGACTAAAGCATGGCAGAGCAGGAGGAAGACTGTGTCCCCAAGAGCAGTAAGAAAAGGCACGCATTGTTGTCCAGCACATGAATTCACAACTATTTTGAAAATTGTGCAATGAATTATGATGCTTAATTTTGGCATTTCGAAACAGATGACGTCACTAATCATAATAATTAGTAAGCTTTTTTAAGCTTTTCACCTTGTATCAGCTGGATCACTACTGGCCACTTTTTAGCTGTTCCACCTCCAGACTTGCTTGTTCGGAGACTTCAAATCAGTTTTGGCCACTTTAATTCAACATCGTTACTCTTGTGATGGTGACCAGAAAAACAACAGCAAACATTCCAGCAGGAATCGGAGGATGGATGCAGGAGAGGGAAAAACTGACAGGAGAAAGAGATAAGTCCAGAAAACAGAGGCAGATGGCGAAAAGGTTAGCTTTATCTCCCACCTAATGCTGAGGCCCTAGTGTCACACTTAAACACTCTGGGTAAGCATCATTTTTGAATGTGCATGGTTAACACGGTGAGTGTGAATGTGACCCTAAAGTGCCGCTGACAAAATTACTAACTCACTGCCATACCTGACAGCATGAGAGAAGAAATGTGGAGATATGGAAGGGTCTGCCCCTGCACGCTAGGCTCTTCGAAAAGTTTTCATAAACATATTTATTCACTGAAGCCTTTGTAATTGTGATGGACCGAGTTGAAAAACAGGAGTCGTCCCAGGAATTATTAGAAAAATATAGTTTCCATTTATTTAACCCCCAAAAATTATATTTACAAGACTAATAAATGTTGAGCTCATAAAAGGTCAAAGAAACAAAACTGAACTCAGGCACAGACTGCAACCTTAACAAACCAAATGACTGCCCAAACATACATAATTGACCTAAACATGAAATGACATACAAGGGTGTATATATAATGGCTGATCAGACCATTGTGACACATGAGGGGTAACAAACAAAACACAATCATAAATCACAAACGATGCAGTACAATCTAGTTTGTTAATAAACTAAACACTAAAGAAGAAAATCAAAAAAACCCATTAAACCCTAAATATTTAGTTAAATACAAATACTTTGTTTTTAAAGCAAAGAAAACACACATTCCCCCCCTTCAGCAGGAAGTGGTGGTGTGGTCCAATTATCCTCCTTTGTATTTAATGGTTTCAAACCCTGGATACCATCTTTTGTCCAGCAACTCCCAGGGATGATGGCAGGTAAGAAATAAAAAGACAAAGGTTAGTCAAAAATCAAAGTAATGAAGTGGTATGAATACATAAGTAAACTAAATGTGCGTGCTTACAAATAGAACAAATGTATCCAAACCAATCAATAAAGTTATTGGAAACTAAAGTGTATTACTATGTTCAAATGAAGAGTGAAAATACAAAAGTTACCGACTTTAGAGTGTGGCCACGGGTTTGGCCATCACAGTAATAATAATAATAAAATAAAACATGTTTTATTTTATTTTTTATTTTATTCATTGAGTTATTTATTTTTGTTTTATTTTATCTTATTTTATTTTATTGCGTTTATGCTATTTGTATATGTACAGCACTTTGTGAACCCTGGTTTTATGTTAAAGGGCTCTATAAATAAAGTTGGTACGGTAAGAAAGACATGGAGACTTTGATTTTTATTTATTTATTTGTTTTTAATTTACTTCATAATTCTGCAACTTTCATATAGTTAAGTAATTGTTTACAAGTAGTCTCCCTTCAAGTATTATTAAATATAATTTTATTAATAATTCACAGTGGTGGTTATTCTTGTCACCTGACAGGAAGCCCTTGGTTTGAATTCACCACTGTCCCTGTGCCCGTGTGGATTCTCTCTGGGTATTTCATCTTCCTCCCATAATCCAAAGACATTTAGGTTAACTGGTAATTTTAAATTAGCCATAGGTGTGAATGTAAGCGTTGATGGTTGTCTTTGTTAGCCCTGTGTCTAGCCTGTCCACGATGAAAGCCAGTTTTGCTCCTGGTGCACATTTTGCCAAATTTAAGAGATAGACTTCTTGCAGCATCCAATCTTACACTGAGAATGTTTTAATACTTGAAACTTAAAAAGAAACAAACAAAACAAAAACAATCCAAATGTTGTCCCTTTTTTTGATATGGTAGATTACGTCGGTTACACAAAAGAGTTAAAATAAATTTTAATCTACAGAATTTTCACCTGCTCACCACGATTTAATGGTTTTTTCAGCCTTTAGCATCAACATTGGGTTTCAGTGAAAAACTAGGTTGGGTCATCTGAAATGGAATGGTGAAAAAAAAGTAACAAAAGAGTGAATGAAGAAACAGACAGCAGACGTGTAGAAGAGAATAACCTCGGGAGGGACATAAAAGAGAGTAGTCTGGAGAAAGGGATAGAGAGGAAGGAAAAGGAAAAGGAGGAGAGAAGATGAGCAGACAGTGTCCTTTATGTATTGGTTGAGTGTCTCCCAGGGCTTTTGTAATGCTTTACACAGACCCACTTTCCAAGGTCGCCGCACGGTTGCCTACTCCAGCTGTTTTCATATTCAGTTTCAGCCTCGTTTCTCTCCCTCCTGTGTGATTTTTTTTCTCGTTTTATCTGTGACTGTGGGGCAGATTATTTCCAAGGGCAACAGATTACCCACAGAAATAGACAACAAAAAGGACAAAATAAATGAAAGGCTGCCAAGATTTTAATCCTGATTATAATGGGGGAGGTGGACATATACCGATGCAACTATACATGTACAGCCTCTATGAGTTATCTCACAGCTGAGCGAAATGGGAGATTGTCTGATCTCTGGTACAATCTGTCATGTCACTTAAGGTAAAAGTAGCTTCAAAGAGGCAAAGGTTGGCAATTGAAAGCCAGACAGGAGACCTGCTAAACTTACCATCTACCCTACAGGCTATAGCCTCTGCTAACCATGCTATCACAGCAGGGTTAATGAAGAGTGGTGCTAGCTTAGCAGGAGGTGCTAACAAAAGGGCCGGCAGGAAAGCTTAGGAGTCACACGAGAACACAGTGTCAGTGCTACACGATGCACTTTATCCAATTTACTCCTGAACTTCTCTCGTTTCTCTCCTTAACACCATACGTAGCCAACTCCTCCTCATTACCTCTGTTTCCTTCAACTACACACCCATTAAAGCATCTGCACCAATCACCAATGTCTCCAATGGTTTTGCACTGAATTCCTCTCTCCTCAGCATTCTACATCACCGCTTCAATTTCCAGCTTCAAACTCATAATCCTGTCCAAAACGCTTCACCTCCAGACCACTACTCTCCACCAGTGTTGGTCAAGTTACTTGAAAAAAGTAATCAGTAACTAATTACTGATTACTTCCCCCCAAAAGTAATCCTGTTACTTTACTGATTACTTATTTTCCAAAGTAATTAATTACTTAGTTACTTTTTAAAAACATGATTTACAACCTGAATAGGTGATAAAGTGATAGATCTTTCAGCCCAATTCTACTTTTTCTGCATAATCCATCGTGGAAAAGTCTCTGTTTTTTTAACTTGTTTTATCAGTTTTGATTTTTTAACTTTATGCATCAAGCAAACATTTAATTATCTGCAACATTCTCTGACTGGAAGAAATTAGTTTAACATTTAAACCTATTTTCTGCACATTCCAGAACATAAAATAAAATAGTTTTTGTGTTTACACTCAGTCTTTCAAACAGATGCAAGTAAAACACAGCAGACAATAAATAAAGTCAAAGACTCAGCGGTCCTGTTGCTCTATTTTCACCTGTAAAGCAGGAGTGAGGTAGGCGGAGGTTTACCCTGGTGCAGGTGTGCCGCGGTCAGTGGAAGAATCCGTGAGTTTCTCTGTGAGTTTCCCATTACGTCGTAGCTACTCGGTGCTTGTTGGAAGTTTAGGGGTTTTTCACTGTAAAAAGAAGTTTTCTTCCCACGCACAGCGGACACTAATGTTTTTGTCACTTTTTATGGAATCAAACTCAAAGTAAGGTCAGTACTTCCACGCTTTAAACGCTGCACGCTCATACTCTCTCTGCACTCGATATGTGATCCATTGTTGATCTGCACACAGCTGTTGCCACGAACGTCGCACTCGCTGACGTCACTGTCATGAGACATTCTCGCAAAAAAAATCACGGTTTTAGTAACGCAGTAACGCAGCGTTCCTACGGGAAAGTAACGGTAATCTAATTACCGTTTTTGCAATAGTAATCCCTTACTTTACTCGTTACTAAAAAAAGGAATCAGATTACAGATTACTGCCCATCTCTGCTCTCCACTCATCCAGGTACTTTCACCACCACACTCCTGGTGATGGAGATGAGATGTTTTCCACATTTTCCACTGCCTCCCTGTTGGCAAAGAGAACTGGGGGCACTTGTTGTTAACCCAGGCCCAACTGAGCCAATACAGAAATCTCATTCTTGGTGATCCATATGTTTGACTTGGCAAAGATTTTCCAGATGCCCTTCTTGACACAATCCAGTATCTCAACTCGGGACACTGGCTTGTACCCACTGGCTAGGTTCAGTGCATATAGTCCACATGATAATAAATTCTGGGCAGCAAAGATGTGCGTCCAGACCCTTGGCTGGATAGATGCGCAAATCTATGTCATGTGGAAAGTCTAATTTAGGTTTAAGGGCGTGGAGGTTACAGTGGTGGATCGTCATGTAGGAGGCTTGAGTTCATTTCCCATTACAGACCTACAATTAATGTTGTTTTGAAGTGTACCCACAATATTTCCAGAATGTTAATATTCTTAGTTGTCAAAGCAAACCAGGCCACTTTCATTTACTACCCTGAAATGCTGTATACTAGATAGATATGTGTGTATTTGCCAGACATGTTGCATCCAATATGCGAGTTTTCCAACATGTTTCACAAAAGCTACAAATATTCACACTGATGCATAATG
The DNA here is from genome assembly GCF_963969265.1 of Rhamphochromis sp. 'chilingali'. NCBI lineage: Eukaryota > Metazoa > Chordata > Actinopteri > Cichliformes > Cichlidae > Rhamphochromis > Rhamphochromis sp. 'chilingali'. The sequence goes on along the minus strand of NC_137935.1, from coordinate 38,841,301 downwards.
CTGCTACAGAAAAATGACTCTAGGTTTCTCAAAAAGACTTCAGGTTGTTGCTTAGTGAGGGAAAAAGTCCTCTTGCTAGTTCAGTCCGGTGCCTTGGGGAGATGAACACCTATAGATTTGTTTTTCCTGTCAGAATGTCACGTACATGTGGCATGGATAACACAGGAATGACCCCACTGTGACCCCTCCAACCATCTGCTCTGGCTGGGCTACGCCAGCCACTCAGCTCATCTGCCTATATGGTTACCGACCCATTCCACATGCCAAAGACAAGACAGATGCCCCTAATATACCAACTCCAGCCTCAGCCAACCCCCACCTCTCAACAGCATTTTAGTGCCTCTCCTCATCATCCAGACCATCATCCAGATACCCTAACATCCTTCATCTTCCTCTACCACTGCTGCCAGACTACGAGCTAATCTCTGTCACATAGGAAACATATGCTACGCGATAATGGTGGTGATGTCAGTGTGCCACTCAGAGGTGGATTTTACACGTAGCTACTCAAAAAAGACCCAAGCTACATCTATAAAAGAACACATGAAATATGGAAAGACCATCATAAGAGATAGACTGAAAACCACTCGTGCATGCAGCCACAAATGCACACAAAGACACAGACACAGGAGGCCGTGGTCCATCCTCTGACCGGTCGGTGACCTGACAGCCCAGCAGCTGCTAGCTGTTTGATGTTTCACTCTGAGGATCACATTTCATTTCCAGACTATCCAACCAATTGAAGAAAGACAGAGTGAGGGAGTCTCTTCTTCCTCGTTTTATCATCTAGCACCATAGCGCCACGCTACCAAGAACACTGTCACAACATGCGCATATTAACCACAGGCAAAAGCATTTTATTTAGGCTTATAAATAAACTTTTTTAACACATGCAGGCTGACACATACCCATAAATTTCCACTTTAGTACTTTATGCCACTGACTCAGAGGCTACTTCACTGCCAAAATGCATTCACATGTCAACAAAGTCAGCTGACAATGGCACACAAAGTGTGTGTGTGCTTGCATTTGTGTGTGTTTGTAAGTGGCAGATGGAGACAAGCTGGACATTAGAGCCTCTGGCCTGATGACACGAAGTCATCACATGACAGCAGTGCTGAACACTGCCTTCAGAGACATGCACACAAAAACACACGTCCTTCTTAAATCAGCATATTTATGGATACATTAGTGGATGCCCTATTTTAAGTACTGAAACACATATGGTAATATGTGTTACCTATTTAAATCAAGTTGAGGCCCACGCCTAGTTGTTGAGTGACCTATGAGGTTACTCTAACACCTACAGTATGACCATTCGGCTGTAATACCAATGTATTTTTTATACCTTTAGGAGATTTTTAATACAAATATATAGCAAAATATTACAATTCACTTCAATTACCAGCAAGCCGCCATCCCTTAAACTGAATCATTTCAAACACCAACTAAAATCAACACTTAATTTCGAAGTTCAAAATTTAAAATTAACTAACCCGAACTTACTAAAGAGTGATTACTGAATACTCAGACCATTGCACGATGCAGCACAAATCAACCTACATTTGACGCATTAGTGGACTATTGTGTCAAACTTAACTTCCAAACACGCATGTGTGAGGTTAGGATGGCAACACGTACTATGCAGGCTCTCCTTTGATGTTAGAGAAGTTTTTCTTCCAAAAATATTATATTGCAACTTCTGGCACATGTGACGCTTTGGTGTCGTTGGTGCACCTCTCGAGTTTTCTTACCTGTTGTGCACACTGTTGCCATGTTGAAGACACGAGTTACAACTGTGATCTTTACCACCATTTCAAATATATATCAGTACAGTAGCCCAGAGAGGGTGATGCTGCAGTAGCTTGAAAAGATGAAACTTTCAGAAAAGTTCCATGATTGCTTTGCTTCCTGTTTTGACTTCTTCTGTGCAGAGGTTTATTGAGAGTGGTAACACCATTTGTTCAGCAGAGGATTGCAATGACTCTGTTATGCCTAAAAACACCAGCATATATGGTAATGGGCTGTGGTTACATCATATGTGATGTGCACAACAACCAATTTAGTAACCATACAGCATGCCGGCTAAACGATCAGTCTGAAAAGTCAGCCCTGCTACTTCGTAGCACAAAACAGGAAGAGGTGATTCTCTCTGTTTTAATGACGTTTGAGAGCGAAAAGCAAAATTGAATAATGGAAATGGAAAAACCACTTCCAACATGTGTTCTCTGGCAAAGAGGTTTATAGGCAATCATCAACCAATAGAATTAACAACAAAACAACAAAACACTGACATAGGACCTAAAAGTGTTTTGCATTTGGGAAATGATTCAAATTACATAATGTAAAATGTTCAAAAATCATTCATTTCTATCCCACCTTTTACAACATCGAAGAGAAAGGAAAAGAAGAACTGTGTATTCACTTTTGTCCTTGCCTTTCTTTCTGCTGTTCAAAATGGATCTGGCCTCTTAGTGTGTGGCCACTCAAGAGTGAGAAGAAGAGAGACTGCCCCGGGCTAAAGGGCAACTTTAGTCGGTTCACTCAGAGTGAAAACTCACATACACACTTATACACACATGTGAAGAGGGTCCCAAATAAGGATCTTTACCAGGAATTCAAGAAGGAGGCTTCAACGCCATGTGGGGCTGCTTGCCCTTAACTAGACACACATATGCACAAATGTAGGACAAAAGGAACTTTAAACACAGTCACAAACATAGAAATTATGCACACTCTCGTACTCACATTCCTCAATCATGTAACAAAGTTATGGCAATTTTTCTGCTTAGAGTTGGAAGTGTTAGAAAGTGGAATACTTACTCTTTGTTTGATGACAAGGAGCTAACCTCCGTCACCAACACAGCGGTAAAGCTTCTTCACTAAAACTGTTAGCTGGCATTGTATCACATTGTGGAAGGAGGGGATAACTTCATTAAGGAAGTGTTTCAATGAAAACAAAAAAGGAAATCGAATACAGCCTGCTCAACAAACTTTTAAATATATTGACACAAACATGAAACTCCTCATTCTTATAAAGCATACATAATAATATTTAAGCTATCTAGTAATCCAAATTACTAATCAGAGCTTCCCTGTCACACCCTCATGGTCCTACAGATGCACACAACATAAATAAGTTCATCCATCCATTCTTTGCTTATGCAGGGCGGGGGCGTGGGGGCAATAGCCTACGCAGACAAGTAAACACCTTGGCCTACTCAGAGTCTTCTGTAAGTTGGACATTCACGAAGCACCTTGCCCAGGAGGAAACCTAGAAGCATGCTAGTCAGATGTCCAAGCTACCTCACCTGGTGCCTTTTGATGTGTAAGAGTAAGCTCTTGAGTTTCTCCTGAATGACTGAAATTCTCACCCTGTAAGCTACCGTTCAGAGAAAGCTCATTTCTGGTGCTTGTATCTGCAATCTCATTCTTTCACCAGTGAGCAAGACCCAGAGAAACATGCACTACATAACAACCCACCTCTGACCCAGAGTGGGTACCATTTCTGACCGAGAACCTTGGTCTCAGACTTGGAAGTTCTAATTCTCATTCTGCCAATTCACATCCCACTCTGAACTGCAGTGTGAGCGGTAAGCCGCTGTGTGATAATAATAATAATAATACATCTTATTTCTTGGCACCTTTCTAAAATCCATGGTCCCCGAACAAAGCAGATAAAGCCAACAGTAGGACAAACTCCACAAAAAGCAGAGACAAGATTCTGAGGCCTCAAAGACAAAGCTTTTTGCCACTTTTTGCCACTTGGCTCCTTCTACAAAGTCCATAAAAATGTAAAAAAAAAAAAAAAATAACAGAATTTTTGTGCTAAGTAAAATCAAATAGTCCAACTTTTTGCTAGTAATAGCCTTTTAGCAATGGGTCAAAAACCCAAAGCACATCCTACAGGATACTCCAAGGAATGCGTTTGAATGCCTTTCAAGTCCACAAAAGAAAAGTAGACTGGTTGTACAAACTCCCATGTAGGGCTGGGCCATATTATACCGTTCACGGTAATACCGGTATAATGTTAGGCAACGATAGGAAAATGAAATATCGCGATAGAATGGGAGTAAAACGCGCATGCGCAGTGCCTTTGTTTTCATACACACATGGCCGATTGTTGAGTGAAACAGATGAACCAGAATTGGTTTGTAAAAATGGTGCAACTTCCGTGATGTGGAACTGGTTTGGTGTTTGTCCGTCAGATACACAACAAAGCACATTTTTTTGCAGAACATGCAAGCGGCCGTTGTTATTGTCGTATTTGTCGGACTAAGATGCTCTTAAATCTGGGAGTAATCTGGGTCCTAAACTCCGTATGCTTCAGGTCAAACAACACTGCAGCATCACTTAGAGTTAAAAACTGTCTAAATTCTTTCATCTTTAATAAAACGATCAGCATTGCTGCTTTACCAGGTGTAACTATAAAGTGCCTCTCAACTTTAACTTCCAGGCATCCATGAAAACAAAAGTTATTACATTTAATGGAGTTAGAAGTTAGCAGGAAGCTAGCGGAAGTTAGCTCGCTAGTTTCGCTAGTTACCTAAGCATGATATAGCATGTTCTGACGGAGAGATTTCTGAAAAAAATCAAACGTGCAGCTCTGCTATCACTTCCAACATAAATGAAGACAGGAAACTAAACAGCAGTGACGTTTGTAGGGTTACTGAAGTTGGGCTAGCTGGTATATAATGATGTGCTACGTGATCGCTAGCGACACAGCTATGTTAGCATAACATAAACAGTGAAGCTGGAGGACGAACACTAACACTTTTCCACTTATAAAAGTTAACGTGAAGGTTCTTCATGGTTAGAGACAAATGCAATCGCATGGCAGGATGCTGTAAACGGACCAAACTTCAGTCAGGAGAACAACTGAGATAATCCATCCACAATACGAGGTTAGTCATTAATATACTGCAACAACATGGGAATAGAGCAGCTGCCAGAGAATTCAACATTAATGAATCAATGGTACAGAAGTGGAGGAAGCAAGAAGAATGAGTTTAATAAAGTTTGATTTATCTGACTGCTTTGTTTCGCTTAATGTGCCTTATAATCCCGTGCACCTTATGGTCCGAAAAATGCGTACTGCACACTGCAGTTTAATGTTGCAAAGCACCTCTTTTTAACTTCAGTGGATATTATACATGGTTATGCTCAGGATATGTCAGCCCATTTCTACTGGAAATGCCTTTTGGTTAAACTTTCAGCAAGGAATTTGCATTTGCACTGTTACATTTTTATAAAGCTTTAATGTACATAAAAACCAGCTTCTTGTTTAAGTGAAAATAAATGGAAGGTTGTCTTTTTGCGCTAGTAATGTTGTGGAGTTGTATTTTGTCTCGCATCAATTATATCGTCGGTTATATCGTTATCGCAAATTTTCAAATATATATCGTGATAAATATTTTTGGCCATATCGCCCTGCTCTACTCCCATGCACATTCAATTATACTCGAAGGGATAAAGAGCTGGTCCAGCATTAAATGATCAGAATGAAAACAATGTACTGCTCCTCCTGAATCTAAGGATTTTCTTAATGGATGGACTTTCCTCTCCTTACCCTTGCATAGACCTTCCAGGGAGGCTGAATAGACTATTCCCCCTATAACTGGAGAACACCCCCAGTCCCTCTTCTAAAAAATAGGAACCAAGGTCTTGTTCTATGGCTTCACCAAACTCCAACACCACAGTCTTTGCTTCAGTTGCAATCTGCTTCACCTCTGGCGTCTACCAGCTGGTTTGGGGATTACCACCATGACAGGACCAAATCCCTTGCAACTGCAGCCTCATGCAAACACTCCAACAATCGAAATGCAGGAAAATGTTCCATTTGGACTTGATAGCCCCAGCTTTCCTTGGAATATTGTTGAAGTTTTGCTGGAGATAGCAACTGAAGATCCGATTGGGGCCTCTGCCAGATGCTCCAAGCGGACCATCACTATCACAGCTTAGCTCGTCACCTCACCCAAGTGTCCAGAGCATTCAACTGCAGATCTGACAATATGACTACAAAATCAACCTGCAACTTTTTTTTCTTTTTTTTTGCCTGTCCCGTTTGGCTCTTTTGCCATCAGAATTGTTGTCTAAAGGCAAACAAAGATGCCCAACGGATTTACTTTACCAAATTGACCATCCCAGCCTTGCCATAATGGTCCATTTGATTCACCTTTTATTGTTTATTTTATTTTCACTTACTGAATACGGGACAGACTTGACTGGGGGAAAGAAGGGGAGAAAGAAAGAGGGAAAGAACAACAGCTGGGAAGAGGGACGGGGGAGAAGGGCAAAAAACAAAAACCAACAGAACGGGCAGAGAAAAAAAATGCATCTATCGATCACCTGGATCACCTGCTGAGAAAGAAAAAAGAAAGCAAGCAGAAGAGAACAAGAGTAATAGAATAAACAACATCACAATGATATATGGGAATATGACAGTAAATACTAAATGTTAAACATTATTGTGCAGCACATAAGATCAACAGAACACAGTGTGCTTTGAGGTAGGAGCCAAAAAGGGTGTAGTTTGTGGGTGTGATCACCCGTGTGCACACCTGTGAGCATGGACGCGCTTGTTTTTTTGTTTTTTTTAAAAGGTTCCTTCATGTAATGATCTGCTAGAGGGTGTGGGGGGGCCACAGCCCCGTCCTCCAGGGCATGAAGCAGGTATGGAGGAGATCAAAACTCCAGACATCCAGAGGCCCCCAGAACACAAGAGACCAAGGAAGACCAACAGAGGGGCAGCCGCACCACTGTCCCAGAAAGAGCTGAGGAGAGTCCCAGATGAGGGCTCACTCAGCAGCCGTGGAGCAGAAGCCAGGGGGAGTTGCAGTGACGCGCCCGTGAGCTCCGCCGGCAGCCAGCCGTGCCTGAGTGACCGAGCCCCAGGCCGAGAGGCCGGGGGCACCCCACCTCCGAAGTGGCCCGAGCGAGCCCCAGGCTCCAGGCCCCGATAAGCGGCCGCCAAGGAGTGAGCCGGTGTGTACCTGGACGCCCATCCCCGGACACAAAGAACCACCAACGCACCGATGTCTGAGGGAGTCCGCCACTGGCAGGGGAAGTGGTGGTGGGTGGAGATAGGCCTCCAAACCTTGGAGGGCCTGAGATGTCCCCAGAGAGGTGGCGTCTGATACCCAACCTGACATATAGACACAGACATACAGGCACACACAGATACAAACATCCATTCCCACCCTCATGCTCTCATATGCACTTACTCCACACTCAACCAACGTGGAGACAGACATAAAGAGACGCTGTACACACGATCACACTCCCCAAGCGTACTCTACAAACCGGGTCTAGGTACCCTTGCCCCTGGAGGGGGGAACTGCACCCAGACCCAGGTGGTGTTACCCTTTTCCATGTGGTGGGGGGAGGCAGACCACCCCGACTCCGCAGCAGCAGGGAGGCCCCACACTCCAGACCGCAGTCGGACGGCCAACTCCTCCTCCTAGCCCCCCCGCTCCAGCAGGTCGCAGAGAACGGGGGTGAGAGAAGACTCCAAACCTCCCTCCACCCGCTCATTGTAGTGTTGATGCATGTGTGTTCTAAGGTGCATTTAAAACCCAGGAGGGCATGGAGCTACCTGCCAGAGAGCAGCAGGTAAGTGCATAGTCCCTCCTGCTAGCCCTCAATGTCTACGTGTATTTAACATTGAGAGGTGGGCAACGACGCCAGGGGTGGGGTGTACACCCTGATGGTACTTTGGATTCCGTGTATCGTGCCCACCCCCAAGATCCTATATGTATGTGTAATGAGAGTGTGAGTAATGTGAATGTCTAAGTTGTGGGATAAAATTGAGGCAGAGGCAGCCAGAAGGGGACGGGGGGGGGGGGGGGGGGGGGGGGGGGGTAGCCTCCTCTGCACCCTGGTGACACACCCCTACTCCAAGGCCCTGCATGTGTGGGTGGTTGTGGTGGAGCGGGAACAATCAACCTGCAACTTAGGGTGTCCTGGTGCTACTCACATTTATGGACATCTTTATGTTTGAACATGGTGTTCGTTTTGGACAAACTGTGGTTAGCAAGTCCAATAACATAACAGCACTCAGGTTCAGATGACAGGACAGGACACTCCTCTAGGTTTCACTGCTGTTGCTCATGTGAGGTCTCAAATCTGCCAGTAGCAGGACAATGAGTCATTTGCAGGGTACTCTAAAGAGTTGTTCAGCACATAAACGCAAACAACAGTCAGGACCTGTTTCCTGACCCAAAGGCACAGAGCAGCAATCCTCACATCAACCAGGAAAAACCTCAACATACAGTCAGCAAGATGAGGGAATGCCAGAGTATCCACCACTGCCTACTGCCTCTCAGTGGAACAGAATCCAGGACCTCTCCATGGGACTCGTTCCAGAGCCCAAGCTACGTGCTGACTTTATCTAGCTGGTGCTGTTCGACCTCATGCACTAGCTCAGGCTCCTTCCCTACTAGAGACCTGTTGTTCCATGTCCCAGTAGCAAGCCTGAACATTCGAGGATCAGACTGCCAGGAGCCCACAGGAGGGCCTATGTTGCTTCTTCTGACTGCACCCACCTGGGCCCTATGTGCTAAGGCACTTTAACCATGACCTCTCCCTCGATCCCCAGTAATCTTGGGCAGGATAAACTGGTCACTGAATGTTTTTTTAATCTCTCATAGGAATCATCTGAATTGCAATTTTTTGATCCCTCACAAAACTGAGTAAAGGTAAATTTGGTAACTGTCATCGAATTTCAAATTATTCAATATTTTTAATTCATTCCACTTCTGTGATCATCTGACTTTACAAACAATTTTCAACAGTGACCACAATATCCTCTGTTTTTAAGAGCCTGTATCACAGTGTAAAGTTTGTTTCTTCTTTTTGTGTTGACCTTCAATAAAGTTTGGACTGTCGTCACTGTCCATATTTCTATAGGCCAGAAAAGATGAGTGAACCATAGAGAAGTTAGCTGTTAATTGGCTTGCTAATGTATTACAAGCTGTGTGGGAAATAAAGAAAATGTGGGGGGTTTCAATCATTGTTCTCAATTCACTGCAAATATTTATGAATTAGAAATAACCAACTGTTCCGCAGGAAGTTTTTATAACTTAGCTTAGATGGATATTTTTAAGTTCAAATAAAATGTTAAAGATTTTAAGACCTTTTGAAGAGCTCTGAAATTATTGTGATTGATAAACTTGTGTGTGAGCAGAAACAAGTACAAGAGGCAGTAAAGACAACCAAGGATGCACGCACACACATACACTATCACACAGACACGGACGCATTGCCTTGATACTTTGTGACCTGTTTCTTTGCCCTGGCTTACCCTTCTCAACACTGCCATAAACATGACAAGGCCTTGGGATCAAAGCTGTCTGGGCCATCAGCCCCCTTACATACAGACACATGGAGCCAGCCAGCCAGTCAGTGAGCCAGTCTCTCTGACACACACACACACACACACACACACACACACACACACACACGCTGCTTTGCTCAGAGAAGGCTCTGTGTCTTTAACCATCATCAGTCTGATTAAAGCTGGTGGTCCAAGAGTGTTTCCACATCACACACCACTTCTTGGCAGAACTCAGCTCTGCTAAGAGGCACTAAAGGCCACAAGGTTTTCACTTGATTGCCAATGAGGGAAAACACTTCTGTAAAGATTAGCATCTTTGTCCAAGTTCTGTGAATCCAGAACTGCTGCTTTAAAACAGCAAAAGAACTGGTTTCATTTTCACACAATGCTAAAGATCCCTCAGGCCAGTTAGAAGCAAAATGTAACATCGTAATGATTTAGTTGAAGAGAATTTTGTTTACAAGATCAACATAGGCATGGCTGTACATGATTATGTGTAAATATAAATTATGCCCTGTATTTCAGGGGAAAGGGTAAAAAAAAATATGCACACAAGTCGTCGATGCAGGTTTCAGATTCTGAACCTTTCTGGAAATAATATTGTAAAGGTAAGTTTGTTTTTCACTGTAAGGACGTGTACATTCAGGAGCTTGTAATGACATCTTACCTTTACTTTCATTCACTTGCATTATTGGAAAAAAAACATATTTTAGTGGTTGAATGTTATGCTTTATCAATATCTCACTTTTCAGAAAACTCCAATGTGCTGGTTACATTTTGGGTGTGAATTCTGTTTGTTATTTGACTAATAAATAACAATGTACGTTTAGTAAGTAAGTAAGCAAATAAGTACAAGGTAAAAACATTTACTTTAAAACATTTCAAACCAAAGTTCTTTAGACTAAAATAAAACAAACAGGTTCTTAAAAAATTGATGCTACATGCATTCACAACAGCAGTAACCTAACAGCAAACAATCCTCTAATCACAGCAAAGGCATTCCTTCAGCTTCCAAATCCTCAAAGTTTTGGTGCAACAATAGCAAAAGCATGAGTTCCTGTTGATGCATGCTTTGAATGATCAGGCGTGATTGAGAAGTAGACCTTAATGATCTTTAGGGAATATACGGATGCATCATATCTCCCAAATATGCAGACCATTTAAGTCTTTAAACAGAAACAGCGCCACTTTTAACTGGACTCTGTAATATACAGGAAGCCAGTGCGAGGCAGCTAACACTGGAGTAATGTGATCTCTCTCTCTCTTTTTTGTCCCAGTCAGTAATCAGACTGTAGCATTTTGGACTAATTGTAAACGGGCGAGAGATGATTGCCTAACTCCAGGATACAGTGCATTACAGTTGCCCAGTTTAGATGCAACAAAGGCGTGTATAACCCTTTACTGATCAGAAGGCTTTAAAAAAGTTTATAAACTGGAAATCATTCTGAGGTGGAAGAAACTGCTTTTGACCACTGCATTTATTTGTAGGTCAAATTTCAAACTGTAAAAGATTATCCTGAGGTCCTAGCCTGTGTTTTTATTAACCTGTTGGTTAATAGTGGAGAGCCAAACAATACGACTCGGTTGTGGACTTAACTGATTCCAAAACAACAAACCAAAAGGCTGACAGACAACGAAAAGAAAAAGATATGCACACAAACTAGAGGTCATATTAGACCAGTGCTACACATTTAATGATATCCCCCAAAATCAAGAGGATTCATCAGGTCCATAGGGGAGCTATTTGGGAGTTTATTTTAGAAAGCATGAATCCAGTGGGTGGGAAAGGGTGCTCCACTGTAAAAATGAAAAAACAAACAAACAAACAAAAAAAAAAACAGCTGCACAATCTAAGGTGATGTACAAAATTAAAAATTGCACACAACAAGGCTAAACAGACTGGTGGAGGTAATGTGGGGGAAGCATGCCCAGCAGTTGTTCATGTTTCAAGGTAAGAGGAGTAAAAGGTACTTATTCTCTGGGGTGGTGAGTGAGTTCTACACAATGCAAATAATGTACATATAGTCTCAGTGCATGCTCCAAGATGCCATTATGCTCTTTTAAATGTATGCTTTAGACTTGAACGGGAAATTATGACGACTGTGAACATTCCAGCAGAGGTGAATCTTTATATTTTTGGGATTTTTCTTATCAGTGACATCAGGACCTGGAACAAGGATAAAAAAAAATCCATGCTATGAAATTCTTACCACAGAAACAAACGTATGTTGAAAAAAACCTGATGAAAGTTTTGTTGTCTGCTATTGCGTAGCTCTTTTTGGTTGAAGGTTCCAGGCCATCTCTGCATTCATTGATCAAATTTAGAATTAGGTGTCTTGGTGATCTATACACTTTGATCACATCTTTGTCTGGGTTTCCAAATAAATTGACGTGAGTGAGAAATGTCTCGCTCTTCTAGCATGCGCTCCATGATGCCTCCTCCCTGCAGCAGTAACTGTTACCATACCCAGTGCAATAAAATAAGACACACCATTTTTTCACATTAAATATCACCACAATTAGAAGTAAACTGCATTTTGCAATTGTTAATAAATAAGTTTATATTATATTATATTATATTATATTATATTATATTATATATATAAGTTATATTCTAAAGCAGAACCTGAGTTCTGATTTAGAATATACAGGATGTTTTGCAAAAGGCATTTTGGCACCGTTTCACTGTTAAACTTCTAGATACCTAAAGCTACCAAAACAGGACAACAGGGAAAATGAAGCTGTATCTACATGTCTGAAAATCAATACATGGGCACAAAAATGCACACACTCCAAGCCTGTGGACAGGTCCAGCAACACCTCTGAGACTGTGATCTCACTTTTTTCCCCCAGTGTGATGCTACTTGCATAAAGGGTGAGAAAGGAGCAGGGGGAGATGCTATAGACCTAAGTGCCTAGGTGTTAGCTCTCTGCCTGAAGACATTAAGTAGCACTCTGGTCTAGGAGTGTAGGGCTCCAGCTCTCAAAGAGCTTGTGACACATAATGAACACCTCAGTCTTAGAATGCCACAGTAGATTTAGAGGGGAAAAAGGTCAGCCACTGCTGTTTTCTGCAGCAGAAAAATAATAGAGTTTGACATAGTTTGTTATTCTTCCCTTGTGTTTTGTTGAGTTTTTGAAATCACCATACATTCTGAGCTCCATCAAGTTACACTCACCTTTCACTAAACATGGATTTTATTACTTAAATGGCAATGAAATATAGAATCAAAGTCTACTTGTACTCATCTGTTCAGGAAATTATAAAAGACCCATAGCAGTAAGGAACATGACACCTCATTTAACTAATACAGAAGGGTTTGGCACATCTTTACTTTCCTAACCAAGCTCTCATACACCTTTTTGCACATCAGACATTTTAACTGTATGAGGAGATTCTGATTTTTTCAGAGATTGCCTGATTATATTAACCACTGCACAAAGCTGTAAGACGGGATGCAGAATACTAGGACACACTGGCCTCAATGAAATGTATGTGTTTTAATGTTAGCAATCCATTTTTCCTGCTATGTTACGTGAAAACATTTGTTGTGGAAAGGTGCATTTTGGTGTGGTCTACTATGGGGCAATTTCTCTTCTTTGCAACATATGTTGCTGAAACTGAGCAAAAATGAAACACATGCCAGTAAGACTTGTCCCAGACCTACTCGCCAAGGTCGTCCAACACAGGGCTGCTGGCACTGCTAAGCACCAAAATGGACTTACAGTATGGAAAATGGAAAGTGGAAACCTATGCAAATGCCCATGTAGCATCGTTGGATGCCTTTTTAATCTTGGAGCCTTAGCCTATTGTGTAGGCTTTAAGCCTGTGGACAAGAGAAGAAATTCATCTTAGCCACTGATTCACACTCCAGAGTTATACTTCAATTTATTTAGGTAAAAGCAAATATTGGCATCAAAGCATTTTTGCTTAGAAGCTTTGTTTAAGATGATCACTCACTTGCTACCTTCTCATTGCATCCAAATGCTTCCTTGAAGCCTCTCATCCTGCTTTTTCCTCCGCACAACCTTGGACTTTACGCTCCCTCATTGCTAATGCTGTGACCAGGATCCATTAGCTCACTAGCAGTAATGCTGCAGATTAATGGAGGATCGCAGTCGCAGGGTAAGCGAGGGCCAGGCAACATACACACACCTTTGCCTACTGGCACCCACTGGGCTTGTCAGGGTGGCCCTTGTGATCACCAACACAGCCTAAGCTTTTACACACACACACACACACACACACACACACACACACACACACACACACACACACACACACACACACACACACACACACACACACACACACACACACACACACACACACACACACCTACCTGACTTCTTTGGTGCTGTAAATCTGGCTAGCAGGCTGTGGAGGGCCAGCAGGGAGTTAATGGCTGCCTCATAAAATCCTGAGGAGGGAGGTCAGGATTACAGCTGAGATGCCTGATGCCCAAAATGAGAAGCATGCAGGGGGGTCAAGAAGACAGGGTCCGCTAGTAGTGAAGGTGCTCCCATGCATAGCCAACACTTCAAACAAGGGGGGGAAAGGTGACATTCATGTCTTATGGGAATGGCCCATGGAAATACTGGAAGGCTAGGAGCAATGGCCATAGGCATGGGCTTCTGTTATTTTTCAGTGGAACCTTCTTGCTCCTTTTTTCATTGTATAAACTTTAATACATATACACAGACAAACAAATAAAAATCTCCCTCTCACCCCCAGGATGAGGTGGTTTGGTAGAAGGCCCGAGCTTGAGGAACACACACAGAGGCCTGAGAGTTTGCGGGTCTAGGACTACACTCTTCTGGACAGCAATCTCTGATGTTATACCTGGAATCTGCTGGAGCCACACTTCCAGCATTACGGTTACAGCTCCCAAAGCTCCTATTAAAACTAGGACTACTTTGGACTTTACTTTCCACATCTCCTCCAGCTGTTCCTTTAACTTCTCTGTTCTCACATTTCTTGCTCTAGCCGTGGATGGTACATTCCAAGAAGGGCTTGGCTAACTGTGATAGTTCCTCTTCCAGTTCTGCATCACATTCTGTCTTCTGCACCCTGAGGTACTCTTGGAGCAGCTCCTCTTCAGGGGCAATCTTCCTGGCATAAGTCAGATGCTCAGTGTTTCATCCTGGATTGTAGCTCTGATACTTACAAACTGACACCCATAGAGCCTCAGGGCACTGGACTTCAGGTGGAGACCTCCGTGTTTTGTGAGGAGTTGTGACATTAGTGGCATCTGTCTCCACCTATGGCCAGAACATTATTCCAGCTCCTGATCCATACACCCTGCCATAACTCCACATCTTCAGTCTGGATCACCTTCCCTGTTTTTGCAACAATTTGGCCACGCTTATCAAATCCTTATAACATTCCAGTGTTCTTGCTGTAGATCTCGGTTAGATAACTCTGTAAGTTGACGTCTCGTTCACTCCTGGCATACAGCTTTATGTCACCTACTCCTGAATCTAAATCCACATCCACTCTTAGTGACGAGCTGCCTTAGGGGTTGTGGCCAAGTGGGGACCGTGCTTTTTGGTATGCGTCCTAAAGACTAAAGCCTAAAGACTCATTTAGTCGCTACAGCAATCTTCTTCTAGCATCTTAGAAAGGTGGTGGCGACAGTGTCCTGGCAGAAGTTTATGGAACTATTTATGAGCGAAGTGTCAAAAATGTTACCCTACCATCAAAGGTGAAACTAAACCAGGCCAACAAACTATATTTAGCACCACATCCATTCATTTTTCTCTTTACTTTGCTGTCCATATCTGAGCTCTGCTGAATGCAACTAGTTCTTAAATGAGCTAGTTACTGTATCATTCTGTTAGATCTTAAGTACACTACATATTCCTTCCTTTCATCTACACAGTTTCAAATTGTATTTACCACCTTAACTGAGTAAACATTAGTTTAAAAAATAGTCCAGTTAAATTAGGATGCAAGATTATCTCACTTAAAAAATGATTGTTTGGCCAGTTAGACTTCTGCCACTGTAGAGCTTCAGCTTTACTGAGCTCAACGTGGCTTCAGGGAGTTCTGCCTTATCAGCTAAAGGCCCTCGCTGCTTTGACACCAGCCTCTGTCATACACAGTTCTTTAGTTCAAAGACAACACTGCATGGGAGATCAAAGCACCACAATCTCGTATGTACACACACAAACTTGCCGCACAAACACACAGTATGATAACAGCTATAATCTCAGTCGCACACTCGCAAACACACATCCAAACACACTGGCTCCAACCACATGTGCCCATGGCATTGATCAAAGGGAGGAATGTGATAGATAGAGGAGAGAGGGAGAAAGAAAGAGGAGGCAGTATCACTGTTGTGTGTGGCACCGAGTAAAGATAACACTGGGGCACACGTCTAATGACATTCCACTCAGTGAGGGATCAGCGTCTACACAATCGAGTACACCGACGAGTACACACGTCCTTTTTACGGAAAAAACTCTAACAAGATTCACAAACTGTTATTTCGTTTCATTTGAAAGGCGCATTATTATTGAGAGTGCAATCTGACACCATGTTTAGTATGTTATTATGTGCGGTTCAAAACCCTTCTATCACATCGCTTGTCTTCAGAGAACAGATAAACAGTACAGATGAATGGACGTGTCATAACCAACAAAAATTGCACTACAAATGCGCACCATTTGCTCTCTAATAGAAATGAGAGCAAAGCCAAGGTTTTGGTCTAGTCTTCATCTGAAAACGGAAGTACAAATGAACCTTTCTAGTTCTACTGACTACTCAAATAACTTTAGACTCCAAGCCATAGTTATCCATGGATTCATACAGTACTTGCGTTTTACCTCGCATCCACAGCCAATTTAGAAACACCAGTTAACCTTACATGCATGTTTGAGCTGTGAAAGAAAGCCAGAGTATGTGGAGGAAAATCACATGGACTTCGAGAGAACAAACCACAAACTGAATAGATCCAGCTTACCAGGAGATTCACAAAACCTTCCCCCTATTAACTACTCCACCACAGTTCTACCCACAGGGCGTCCACAGAATGCACTGAAACAAGCCCGATTTATAGACGCTCCATGGATCCAAAGGATCCACTGCTGTCCCAATAACACCATCTCTGGAAGACTCTTATCTATTCCTTGACTGGTCAACCTATATAAAAGCAGATACGGCCAGCCTGGTGATATGGTTGATCAATGTATATCCTGCTCTTAAACTTTCAGGCTAGTATCTGTCAGATCATAGCGAGGCTAATCAACTCCAAACAAAGATAAAGCTACATGCTTCCACAAGTACTATAATCTGTGTACCTGCAGAGGAATGATGGCAGCAGTAAGTCGGAGGAAGGTACATATGGATATCAGCCCCAACATGCAGTTTATGATTCAGCAGCACACTATCACAGTGTCAAGTAACCAATTTGAACCATAAAAAGCTCATTGTAACATTTATTTTCAGCAAAGAAAACACAAGGAAAACAAAGGATAGGATGGGAGCAGGGTAGAACACACCTTCTGTGCACTGCCTTGAATCCACAAAAGCCACAAAGTCTGACAAAAACATTTAATGAAACTGGTGAGTAAGATTATTAATCATGACACACTGCCAATGTTTTCATTTACTGTAAGCTATCAGCAGCGTGTGGTGTACAGCTTCATAGAAATGGAAGTAATTATGCTGCTTCCGCCATCTTATTCAACATAAGATGCACTTCTTTCCATTAATACGATGACCTCACATTACCATTATTGTATCTAGTTAACATGGCTCTCTCACACATCAGGCATCTGATACAGTCAGTTTAGTTCTCTGTTAACACTGTTTTTTACTCAAAGCTAAGCACATGTATACATAATGAAGACATTGCCTCACAATGTCAACTTTCTGCAGCTTTGCTCTATATTTGTTTACTGACATTCCACACCAATGAGTGCACACAAAGGTTACAGAAGTAACTGAGCCTAGTGAAATAAGAAACAGTGGTGATCAAAACTCAGAGAGCAAAAATAACATCTGTGGTCAAAGTGAAAAAAGGCTACTGTGGTGTGCCAGAGGCCCTGATTACATAGTGTTCCTGTGCACCAAGCTTGTCACTGGCAGAACGGGTTTTTTATACTTTGGTCTTGTGTTTTACAAAGATGGGGATTTTCTTTTTTGTACTTTTTTTCTGGGTTTTTTTTTAAATAGAAAGAAAAAACCTTAAAACCTAAAACTATAAATATCTCCAAGATAGTTTTTGTAATCCAGTTTCAATGAATGATAAATTCAGACTTTGGAGAAACAAAAATATGACGTATAAACACAATCTAATGTTGGGTAACTATGCTGAGTATTGAGATCCTTGACACACCTGTGAGTGAGAGAGGTATTTTTGGACATTGTGACAGAGGTTCAAAACAAACAAACAAATGCTCTAATAATCATTTACTTATATTTCCACTGGGTCTCTAAACTCAAAATTAATGTTGCAGAGTTTTTGTTTCGCATTAGTTTAAGCCACGAGGACTCATAAGTATTTTAACTCGGCTATGAAACTACTAAACTAGAAAAAAACAAAACAAAAACAAACTTTTTTATATATTTTTATATATTTCAGATTGTTTTAAAGCTGATAAAAATACAACTGGTACAGGAAACTGGACTAAAACTTTCAACTCTAGACAACAAAACTGACAAGAGATTTTCAGTTCAACTGAGAGGAAACCAACAGGTTGTCACTTGGATGTTTCATAGTGCAAACTGTATTTGCACTTTTTAGAGTCCAACAAAATCGTTAGATGAGGTTCAAGACTGGTCTCCGTGAGTTACAAATCACAAAGGCACCAAATTTAAATCCTATAACAGCAGTAGCTGTGGAACGTGCCACCTTAGCAACAAGCCATTGTGCCCTCTAACGACAGAATAAGGTACCTTATCTCCTGAGAACACAACCAAAAGCAGACCCCCCCCCCCTAAAAAAATAAAATGTTGCAATTAAAAATGGTTTACTAATAGAAGGTGGAATGATTGACTTTAGGATTATGTGGCTGTAATTCAAAGATGAACTGATTAAAAATGGCTGCATCCCATTGCAGATGTTTCCCACAATGCAACGCGTGCAGTTGTGTGACGATCTAAAGCAGTGGCAGGCAGTCACAGGGGTCAGCTGTGTGAAGAAATGTGGAGGCTACAGCATTTGGCTAAAAATGACCGAGTGCAGCATCTTACTCTCTTCTTATTCTGAAATATCTGAAATTTGTTCTCTCGGTGGTTTCTTTTGCCTTTAGAGGAATATACCGTCTACCTTCAACACACAAGAACACAGACTCTTTAGAAAGACGCACACACACAAAAACTTAAGAGTCTTATGTTCCCTCATTTTCTCCATCTCGGCTCACACAAACACAGAACCCCTCCTTCTATATTCCCTGTCCGTGGGAGCCTGAACTAATCTCCCATCTGCCTCGGCTCCTGGTACACTGAGTGCTTTCATTCCTAACGAGGGCCTGATGAATTTTCTTAAAGGCGGCGATGGGCCAAATTGGAGCTGATATGTCCCATCCGGCAGGGTGGATGAGACCATAAGACGGAGCCTTGTCCTACTGCCATGTGACAACTAAACCAGGCCAAAGTGAAAGAACCTATTAGCACTAACTGGTCAGTTTACTGTGTATTAGGATTGCTTATTCTATTACTATGTGTGTGTGTGTTGATGAAATCAGGGGTGGGGATGTAAGTAGTTAGAGGATGCTCTAACCCTTTACGATGTAGGTACTAAAATCTGTGAGGGGCCGTTGTTGTTGCCACAAACACACAATAGATGCATTGTGCTCTAAAATGTGGCTAATGTGCATTTGTTGCTGCATGTAGTCAGAATATAAACGTATATTCAGAATGTATGAGATATGTAACTTTGAGTGAGACAGCATAAGGTGAGGGAAAGAGGGCATCAGATGAGCTCTCTGGATGGGTGGCTCTAGCACACATCCACACAAGCTTGAGGAGGGTAAGAGAGGGGGGCATGACGCGTCAGGCTGGAGCCACGATTTGGTTATGTGTGTGTTGTGCAAGTGTGAGGGGGTTGATCCCATTGTGTATGTCAACAAGCCGTCCCATTCAGCGTCTGTGTGGCTAAATTCTGCTAATGAGCGTTGCCTCTGGCTGGGCCTAGCACGGGTCTCATCACGGCTAAGCCCTTCAACACAAACACACTCGAAGCTGAAGGAAAGGGTTGGGGGTTAAGGGTGGAGGGGCCGTAGTAAAGGAGACGGGGAGGTAAGAGACTGTGAACAACAGAGGGGAAAACAGACAAAAGGAAAGAATGAGTCAGGATGAGACCTCGTCAAAAGATGACAAACTGTGGCCGCACTAAATGTGACTATTTTTATGGCAAAACATTCAAAAAGAACAGTGGTTCTGGAGTTTCCGCTCAAGTATGCCTCACACCGGAGAGGAAAATCCTCCTAGTTTATACTACAAGTATTATATTACTGTTACTGCAAAAAAAAAAGTTTTCTCCAGGAATAATTATATGAACCAAACTATGTCTTATCCATCAGATCAGAGGTGAAGGAAACCAAGACCATGATGGGCTTATTTGACTTGTTTAATGAAGAATAAGAATCAATCACAGAGACTATGTAGAAGGTGTGAAGGTACACAGAATAATACCAGCTGAAAAACAAACTAATAAATGGTAAATGGCCTGTATTTATATAGCGCTTTTCTAGGACCCCAAAGCGCTTTACACTACATTCAGTCATCCACACATTCACACACTGGTGATGGCAGCTACATTGTAGCCACAGCCACCCTGGGGCGCACTGACAGAGGCGAGGCTGCCGGACACTGGCGCCACCGGGCCCTCTGACCACCACCAGCAGGCACCGGGTGAAGTGTCTTGCCCAAGGACACAACGACCGAGACTGCCTGAGCCGGGGCTCGAACCGGCAACCTTCCGATTACAAGGCGAACTCCCAACTCTTGAGCCACGATCGCCCCGGAGTGCATCTCTACACCAGACTGAGTTTAAAGATTCGTTAACCGCAGACGATACATATGACATGAATGTAAGTCTGACCACATACACAGATACAATCTTACATAAAAAGATTTAAAAACAACTCGTCTTTAGGTTTAACCAAAGGGTCCAGAGCTGAATGTACAGATGAATAAAGCTTCCGGTGGCTCCAGCAGAGCTAAAGTCCAAAAGGGATTAAGGTAATGTTAACGAACTGTGTGACAGGATGTAAATGCTGATCTGTGGCTACACGTTCATCTCCCACATACTTCTGTGAACACCAGGCTGACTACGTTTAAACTCGCCACGAATCATTTTGTGTCACTTGTTGTGAACAACTGCACATCATTAATACAGTAAGTCTCTGCAGACATGTGAACCTAAAGAGCAACAGGATGAATGTCGACCCAATGAATCCCGTCCAAGAAATGTCTGTAGCCTTAAACCAGCTCAGAAAGTGGAAAACTTGTCTTAGATTACTTATATATTAACAAACAAATGAGGGTAAAATATGCAAAAGAAAAAAATAGCATTTCATACATCTTTAAGCCAGTTGAGATGACGGCTGAACAGTTTAGCAAATGGAACAGCGAAACAAAACAAATGGAAAAAATCTCCACGTTTATTTCTTCGGTAATTCACGGTATGTTAAAGTCCGTGTATCCAATATAGCGTGTAGCCACATAAAATAAAAGGTACACAGAGTGTCCTCAGCTACATTAGATGAACCACTTTAAAGAGCCGGAGAAACAAAAAGTAAATCAAACAATAAATCAAGGCAGTCTGGTCACGTGAGCCAGTGTGCAGAAATATGGAAGATGGAAGCTAGGAGAGCTGGGGGTGAGAAAAGGAGGGCATGTCATCCTCCATCAGCACAACGAGCTCTCTCTCTTTTCTGTTCAACACTTTTTCTCTACCAGCAAGCTATTTCCAACTCATGGTGTGTGTGTGTGTGTGCGCACGAGTGTTTCAGAGCGAGGGAGAGTGAGTGTGTGCTGGAGGTGAGGTTTGGGGCTGGGACCATTAAAGCTCTGTTAAAACACTTCTGATGCTGTTGGCTGATGCCGAAGCAAAAGGAGAGTGAAAAAAAGAGAGGAAGTGAGACAGTGAGGGAGGGAATAGACACTCAGTGGCTATCTCAGCCCGCCCAGCAGTCCGCTGGCAGCCTGTCAATACTATGAGCACAGAGGTGCGAGATGAGTCAACAACCTAATTCCAACATCAAACTTTCATGGGCAGCAGAGAGGAAGAGCAGGAGGGAGAGGGAGCAGAGAGGTTTTCTGTTAATGCTTTCTCCATCACCTGACCTTCACTCCTCCAAACCTTTTAAAAACTGTCCCCTTTTACACACTCAGACACATTTGGTGCCAACATACAAACTCGGGAGAACGCACTGCAACACTTTTAAAGTTCTGACCTGAGGCTGAATTACATTTGGAGCGTTTTAGCAACATATAAGAGTGACCCTCTCACTCCGTCTCGCTGCTGCCCCACATCTCTCTCGCCCAGACTCGGAGAGTGCCGCTGGCTTTATTTATTTAATATGGCCTGAGAGAAGAAGCAAGCTGGGTGAGCTAAGAAACTGTTTTAGGAGACTGGCTTTTAATGGCTTACTGACACCCTGGGGTGGTAGCGGTTTGGCGGCAGCTTGGAAAGAACACCTCTTGAGTGGGAAATGATGTTTGTCCAAGCTTGTTGACCTGTAGCGTGACTGTATGGAAATGTGTTGTGGTCATGGGAAGAACGGAGTGCTTTAGATCACAGGCTAGAGGAGGAAGTGCCGCAATGGCTGCGAGTGCAATTAGCAAGAAGGGAAATGGTGTTAGAGAGAGAAAAAACACAGACTTTAAATTCTAATGGGATCATATGGAGCTGAGCAGCTTGAGATACTCATTATACAAGTCTGCTGCTACACGTCTATGTAGTTTCTGCCAGATTAGTGGATTTAATCCTTTAACAAACACTGCAAAACTGTATTTTACTTACTTTTCAGTGCATGCTATGTTTTGAATCACTGTGTAGCACAGAGCAGAACTTTTCAGATATAAAGTGGTGAATTCAAAAGCATTAATTATTTGTTATTATTTTTGATATTTGCAAATCACTAATACATGATTTTAATACTTCTAGATCAAAACTATACTATTTGTTAAAGTCTAATATTTCCTCCAATGATGGCAGCTTTAGGGGACAGGGTGAGGGTTGGCTATAATAACCATCATGCTGGTTATGAAATAATATATTTTACTACACTTGCAGATTTAGAGTACATGGAATGATGAGGCGGTGTATTTTTAAGAATTCTCCAGCCTCCTAGTTTTTGTAAATTATTTAATCTTCTGTGACATTCACACATCCTTCCTGTTGCCTATTTAACACAATATAAACACATTATATGTTCTTAACAGTGCCTGAAATTTGTCTTTTCTATTAAGCTGGTTACTCACGGGAAGATTTCTCTATTTGTGAATAGTGGATATAAAACCTGGATGTAGCCAGTGAAAATAAAATAAATAGTTAATCATTTATGATTTTTCTTAGGTTTAGCTTTTTTTCGTTCTGGTTATCTTTGTCTGACATTAACATTTGCTTTATAATTTAACTTTGACAAAGATGGAAAAAAACAAAAACAGAAGAAATTGACAAACACTTTTTCACATCGTATCGCCTGCGGATATGTTCTCCAGATAAACAAGCAGGAGTCAGTTAAAAAAAGTAAATCACGATGGTGTCTTGTGTCGCTGCTACAGTGCAGCGCTGTTATTATGAAGCTCATGGTGTTCGCTGACAACACTTATGGTGCTGCTGTTGGGGACTTCTCTGTGGAGTGAGGGCACTTAGAGGACAGGGGGCAGCATGGCAGGGCCAGTGGAGTGGGTGAGCAGTTGTAAGGCAGTGGACATGATACGGGGACTGGCGCTGACCTCCTGAGACTTGCTGTCAGGAAGTATTTAGGGAACAAAGAGGGAATGATGATATTACAAAAACATGAAAGTTTAATTCTGCTTCCTCTGGAAAAAAAGGGAAATGATCCCAAATGTGTCACAAATCCACTGCTGCACTAAAACCGTTTGTTACAGTCTCAGAGCCGATGATGTAGGCGTGTCTTCTCCATGGCATAGAGATATTACCAGATCTGAGTTGGGAAAGTGAGCCCTTGTTTACTGGCCACACTGGGATGGTGAGCTGGGCTTCTGTACCGAGTTTATGTGGATCGAAAGATCAGATTTGTGTTAGTGAAGAGTTAAAGATGTTCTACGACATGAAGGTGTTTGTTGGTGTAACAGCGCTGCAGTGATTAGCACTGTGGCTTCAAAGCAATGAAGTCCTGGGTTCAATTCCACACCCACTGTGGTGTTTTATGTCTCCTGCCTGTGTGGGATCTCTCAGGCTTTCTCCCACAACTCAAAGACCTGCTTGTTGGGTTAAATGTTGATTTCAAATTGGTCGCAGGTGATTGATAGACTCACAACTCGCGACGTGTCTCAGCTCTACCTTGCCTTTTGCCCTGTGACAGTTGGGACAGGCACCAGTTTAGCTTAACCAGCTGAACTGGGTAAGCTGTTAAGACTAAGACAAATGAATGAAGACATACGCTTCTGGCAATGATTTAACACTTTACAGTTATTTCAAATCTTTCTCGTAAAGCTATAAAAGTGTTTCTGCCTTTAGTATAACCACACTGAGATCTTATCAGGAGCATATGGACCACAGTTTTATCCCTTTCCTCTACAACACACACCTGTGTCAAAGCTTCTTTCTTAATACGCCGCTCTCTGCTCGGCAAAAAGTGCATAAAAAATACAAAATCTTAAATAACCAATGAGGTACAATAATCACATAGCAGACATACTATCTGTACACGCTGAATACTGATAATACAAAGAAAAAGAACCGAGGTTAAGTAAGTTATTTAATAATTCATATGGAGATAAAAAATATCTCCAAGCCCTATTTCATTGTTGCTGGTCTACAGTCAGGTTACCGTGAGCGAGTGTCAGTCAGTGCCACTCAGTTTCATCTACTATTTATGTGACGAAGGTTCTTGAGCATAGCTACAACAGTGAGTACAGGTACAGAAGGAACGGCATTACTCCGTTAGTCTGCATCTGATCTGTATAAAGGTGAATATTTTGGAGAAAACTATATTTTCTCACCACATAAAAGCCCACATGTGATCTATCAATCTATAATCTGATTCTCTGAAAGCGGCTGTATTGTTCTAAGCTAATCTAAAGTGAAATGTAATGTTTAGTCATGCTTAGCTCTAAATTATGGTAGCTGAACCTCCCCAGAACCAAGCTCAGACAACTTAACCACAACACTGTCAAAACCATCGCATTAGCAAGCGGAGGAACACACCCTGCTTGGTAAATCACATTCTCTGTGGCTGCTGATGTGCGGGAAAACGCTGACAGCCAACTTCATTTTGAAGGTCCACAAGTTCTTTGAAGGGCCAACTGTAAAACATCGTGTCAGGGGCTCGGCGGTTGGGGGTTTTGGCAAATGACAGAAAGGCAAACAAACAAGTTTGGAGGGTTTCTCTAAATGTTCTGGGATGACTATGTGATGGGCATGGTGGGAGAGGGAAGAGGAGGAAGGCAGGGTTACGGAACGGAGTAAAGGAAGACATGGGGGGAACGACTGGAATTGTTGACAATCGGCAAGTGGGACTGAGAAGTGTAAATTAGAGATGTGACGAGATATTAAATAGTAAATAGATGAATAGGACGTGTCATTACTAGGCCAGCACTTGGACTATTTTTGGGCAGGGCATCTGACAACTCAGATTTAACCATGTATTGTAAGCCTGTCTACAATGACACATGTAACCTGAGGTGTGCAAATAAGTATATTGTTCCCAGACTGGACCTGGGAACAATATGCTTATTTGCACACCTCCGTCACATAGTTACTGAACACATCTACATAACGCTATATTGCACATGTCTTCGTCCTGTCTACAATATCCTGACTCATAACTTGAACCTGGTATTCAGTACCTACAGCACAATCCACTTTGTATTGTCTCTGTCCTGTCTTTATGTATTGTACATAGTTAGAGTTAGTAATGGTACCTTTTTAGCTCTGTATTTTACCCCAAATTAGCAAGTTATTATTAATTTTTAATTTATATTTTTGATGTATTTCTCATATTCTTATAATGCACTACGGGAGGGGGGGGAGGGGGGCTTGGGGTGAACTGACAATAAAGACCTTGAATCTTGAACCTCACAGATGGCGATCCTGAACAGACACTTGCCTGGTTGGGAGGTGTACCATACAAATGTTTTCATTTTTTGCTTCAATCCAAACTTCATCCGTTTGCTTACTTCAAGGTAGGAGTGAAAATAAACAGTGGGTCATCAAAAACATGGAAAATAACTACAGTCGGGAGTTTTTGCAGCTTTATAGGATGCTAACCAAAACTACTGAAAAACAAATGGTGACATTTAAAATGAATAAATGCATTTGGATAAATAACACGTTTTTGTAGACTTAAGAAACGCAAAGATGACACAAAGTCATGAATTGCTTTGTTTATATTCCTGGTAAAGCATTATCTATTTGAATTTGCCTTGCAGTCACATTATGGTGCACTAAAGAAGAATATGTGACGTTGGCACACTTTCATCATGAACAGGACCGAGTTCGACGCTACGCTGAAGCTGATGTTCGTCTACTCATTGGCCTAAAATGCTGAGTGACCCTGGTGCGGGGTCATTTTCTTCTCAGCCCTGCTGTCCTCCTGGGTCAATGCTACACTGTCCTGGGGAGAGGCAAGTGCTTGCATGAATAAGTAAAGACCGTTGGGGGACCAAAGTCCGTTGGCTGACGTTTCCACCCCACTGAGTTTTAACACATTAGGAAGCCCCACTGCCAGTAATGAGCCAGAGACAGAGGGATGGAGATGAGGGCTATGGTGGGTGAGAGAGAGTGCGCTCACATCCTCGGAGCATAACTCCCCATGCACACTAGACTGTGTCACTCTCAACCTGTTACTGTTGTGCAAATGTTACTTGCACGTCATGCGAAAAAGATGGCGGTCCGGATTGGTCACCTTTTATCTAAAACGCTTCATAATTACAGGGTAAGGCCAGAGAGAAACAGAAAGATATTTCTTTCAGTTTTTTCATATGAAACATGTTAATATCCACTAAAGCCAGCAGACAAACAGTTTCATTTAGATACGACTTTTAGTTCCTACTAACAAGCACCACAAATGAGATAATACATGGACAGGTTTAGATATGAAGACTTGTGGGATTATTTGTTGTGCTCACATCTAATTAAGCTAGCTCGGCACCGCTTTGTTGGAGCAAACTTTATGAGCAGTGAAGCTGTAATTAAAATAGAGGTTTCAGGTCGTTTCAATTCACTGGATGCTTTCAGAGGATTCATCGGGCTCTGACCAAGGGAGTTCATACTGTAGCCAAGGTTGTGTGTTGTTCTTCAGAGAAAGAATGTGTGTGTTTTCTCCTCATGTCAGCCCCAGTGCCCCTGTGCCCTGGCCTCTCTTCCTCCCCCACTGTGTGCGAGTTTATTCACAGGAAATGCAGGGGAGCCTCATGGGTGGCTGGGCTGATGCGAAGTGACGTGGCGTCTCCAGCGAGCCAGGAACTTAGCATGTCAGGCAGGTCAGCACGGGGCAAGCAGACAGTCGATAAAATATTCAATACAGCACTCCCAGTTCATGGATCTAATACCTCGAAAAGCCCCCCTCCAAAATCCAGAGGAAAAAAAATCATCTTCTCTCCGAGCTCTTCTCTTCACACCGGTTGGCTGGGTGGGTTTATCAAATTCGGGGTGAAAAAGCCTCCTGTCAATGAAGATCTAACTGAGACTGGTAGCAGAGCTGGAGTGGATACATCTTTGCAGGATGTCTTATGGATTTCCAACCCCTCCCTTTTTCCATTCTAGCGGGGGAAAGCTAACCTTATTCAAAGTGAAAGTTCAAAAGTGCGCTGTGACCTTTTCAAGCCTGGGCAACGCTCGAACGACACTTTTGGTCCTTTGCTTTTTATTCCAGAAAAACTCTTCAGGTTAATTTTGTTTGTACTTTCTGTGCACTGCATCTTCCCGAAGCCCCGAGGACGAGAGGAAAACATACGGCAGAGTTTGACAGTGTAGTGAGAGGAGTCTGGAAGGCTGGGCCCTGGAATGTCTCGTGTCACTTTAGCGCAATCAGCGCTAATCCCAATTAGTATCACTCAGCTGCACCGAGGGCGCATCACATCAACTCAGCTTCTGGTTAGACAGTAGCCCTCCGTGGACCGGGCGGATACAGTGAAACACCAGCTGCTATCGGCCTGTTTCGCTGATTAACCCAGACACTAAGATGTTGTTGCTGTGTCTTTTGACTTCCGAGCCGCCGCCTCCTCCTCCCTCTGTTGTCTTCTGGTAGCTTCCGTCTACTTACATTTTTAACAAGCATCTCCTCTGTCTCAATCTCTTTTATTGTGTCGTCTGAGTGTGTGGTATTTTATTACTTACACTGCATAGATTGGTTGAGTACACTGGATCAGTGTTACCCACTCAAACGGTTTTCCTTTCTCCCTCTGAATAATTAATGGAAATGGATGTTTAAGGACAAAGGCAGTGAAGACTCCATTAAGAGGCAAGATGTTGAGAGGTGCTGACTTCATCATTGAGGTTGTTAGCGCCAGAGTTAGTGATTCAATTCAGACAATATTTGAAGACGCCTGCATTTCTGATGACAAAACAGCAAACGGCACTAAGACCTGGAGCTGCTCACTCTTAAACCCCGTATCGTCTTAGCGGTCATCGAGATTTCTGGCGTATAAGCTTTCACTGGACACCTGCATCGGTTCTGGGCAGCCTTAAACATTATTTGTACCAACAAGCTAGCGTGGGCAAGAGGGGTAGGCTGAGAACGCAGCTTTTACGGAGTACAATTGGGAGCTAACCCAAGTGATAAAAATAGCTCGTTTTGGCTGTAAGGGATTTTGTTTTTGCTTTTCCAAAGGCACGTCATTACACATCCCAGAGTATCAGGGCCCAGCGGCTTTCAGATACCTATAAATAAATGCTTTTCTGAGCTTCCCTCTTACTCGCAGACACACGCCGGAGCCAAAGAGATAGACTTTTGTGATGAAAAACATTCCAACACGACCGGCGCCACGAAAGGGAACTGGATGGTGGTGGTAAGGCTTTTAAGGAGGACTCGAGCACCATTTTCACTGCCACCGTTTTCACAGAGAAAGAAGCCCCCTGCACTCTCCAAGGGTTTAGTCTGCTTAGCTGCAGACAGATATGAGCTACACTGTTCTTGAACACCACATGCCCCAGACTTTAAGAAGCAATGAAATTTAAACCCTTACTTCCTCATATGTTTTGGGGGTCAAGAGCAGACTTCTCTGTCCTGGCTGTCCTGCTTTTACGGTTAGAGACCGAATAAGAGACTCTTATCATGTGACACAAGCACTCTTTTCTAGTCTTACTGACCACCCAGAGGAAACCAGGAAGGAAAGCCTGTGTGGGTGAGGGAGAACATGCAAACGCCACATAGAAAGACGTTCTAGCTGGGTTCTAACCACTCCGCCAACTATTAACATTTTCATTGCTTAATTCTAATATTTTGTCTTACAAATAGCAGTTTATAAAGAGACAAAATGATGAGCAGAACTGAGTTTTAGTTTTGGCGTATTAGTGTGGCCCTCCACAGCAGTCCCAGTTTTTCATGCACACACACAAACATCAAAACAGTACAGTTACACAAAAAGAGAGTGGGTAAGAATAAGAATAGTAATCAAAACTAAAAACTAATAGTTCTAAAAGTATTCTATTGGCATCATTTTTGGAAGTTATAAGAGAAGAGGCTGGTGTTGCTGACTTCAGGAATGCTGTCATTTCAGAGTTGTAAACGGAGTTGGCCTTCACCAACAATGGGGCATATTTTGTGAGACGCTGGGAGTCAATAGCAGGCGACCGCCGTGACAAAGGGCCACTTCTCTGGCTCCGTGAGAAAGGCATGTTAGTTCAGCTCTTTGATACAGGACACTGTTTCTCTGACCACCATTCATTACCATGTATAACAGGCAACTCAATGGACATTACGCATTAGGCATAACTTGGGACTCCTACACGCAGGCTGTATTATGGAGGCCCGAGAATCGGGCTTCTCTAAACACTCCTAGGTGTCTCATAAAAACGAGCTTCAAGAGTAACAAACAGCCGGCACGAGAAAAAAAAAATCCTGTGTTCTGCGTGTTCTCGGCTGGATTCGACTCCACTGCCGAGACACGAGCTGTCTCCAAGCCCAGGGCTTTGGCAGCGCATCGGAAGAATAACATGGCAGAGGTATCCACATTTGTTTCCACTTATGTTACATGATCTTTAAGAGCCTAATTTGAACAAATCCCCTGGTTCAACCGCACACTGTACTTTCAGAGAAGGCTCTTAACATATGTACGCTGGGTGTTAATGTCATGCTCAAAGTAAACAGCACAGATGGTCAGGGCTGGGTAGAGCACACCCTATTTCTGGCCTTAACTATGTCTAGTCTTTTATTAAGAAACCATATGAAATGAAATGAGAGCTACGAAGTCTGCTGTGACCCTGTCATTTCTCAGTTGCTGTAATACTTTTCCAGCTCAGTCTCGCAACTTTCTTCATTTTATTATTGAAACCGTTATCGTCACCATTTTGCAGCATAGGAGCTAACATCCCTCACCGTATAGCATGAACTCTAATAATACAAAGCTGCTGCGGAGAGTACTGTAAGAGCCAGCAAATATAACAGCTAAAGCGGACCTGATTAGCTCTGCTTCAAAGACTGAAACCCCAGCAGTTCCAAACTTCTGTTTGTAAAAGGCAGCCAATCAGACGACAGTTGGCTTAAAGGACGAGGAGCTAAAAACAATGTGTTTCACTAGTACTACTATAGTACTTTTAAAATACTTTTTGAAAGTAATACACCCAGAGTGAGATCAAACCAAACAAATTCAGCAGTCGTTCACTGTTTGTGGCCTGTGGATGTTTTGTTATTTCACTTTTAGGCTTTAACACACTCAGCACAGCACAGCACAGATCATTAAAAGCACCTTGTGAAAGTCAGGACGTGAGGACGATGAAAAAGTGCTTTTAAAAGCTGACAGAGAAGTGAGTGCTAGCACACTGCCCGGGGCTCTTTAACCACAGGAACGCTTCACTTTTTTGTTTTTTTGTTTTGTTGCTGAGACACAGAAGTGTGAGAAATCGAGGCGAAAAACTTGAACCCTTGTCCCTTACACGGAGGGCACACTGTGGCTCCACACCTTACTACGACTCCATAAGCTTTTTCCTTTTATTTCCAAGCAGCCCTCTCTACCTCTCCTCAGCTCGCTGTGCTTCATTTCCCATTGCGATGTGGGTGTGTCTTTGGATCGCGGCACTTCTTCCAGTGCAGCGCGAGTGTGCCACTGCTGTGGGGAATGCCACACCGAGGAAGAGGGCGAGGAGAGAAAAGGTGCTGGTGAAATGTTAATGTCTTGTCCTGTTCGATATCCATATCTTTGGTCAGGAAACATCAGCTGCCCCTCCCTGCCATGCTCTGATGCTGTGGGAGTCAACTTTGTGCCATGCATGAGGAGTTCCTCCACCCTGTTGGTGTGTCGTGTTTATATTACCTTCTTGTTGGAGCATGAGCATCATCACGCTCTTTTAGTCCCACCTTTGGCCACTTTGCAAATTTTATACATATATACAACAGACAAGGGTGACTCACAATCTATATATGAGCCTGCAAGTCTACCTGGGCTATAACCTTGAAAGTCATAAGTTTCAGAGACACTTCAGAGACCTCTCACACCAGGAGGGGACCTCTTATTCCTGTTTGTCTGGTCTGGGGTGGAGGTCACATAAAGTTACATGAAAGAATCCTCAGGGTGGCTGGGAGACAAACAGGCAGGGATATGGATGTGTGTGAAAGAAAGGGGCTGGAGGTGGTGGTGTGTGTGGAGGGTGGGGGGTGTTAGGGTAATGTCTGGCAGATGACAGATCTGTGAATTCTTTCCTTGTGCCCACAAGGCAAAAGAAGTCGTGGTGTGGCGGTCACATCTTCAGAACACTTACAGTCTTTATCCCACTCTTCTTCCCCCATCCTGGGGGGCTCAGCCTGCTGATTACAACATAGGAGGCTATTCAGCAGCTGCCTCCTCCTCCTCATCTCCCTTCCTTTACACAGACATAACTGTCCTCCACTCTTAACCGATCTCCCCCTTCCTTCTGAGACGATCTGAAAACATATTTTGCAGCGGTGCAAACAGAACGGGAGGGGCGAAAACAAATGCCGGCCTGCTCCATTTATCACATGGCACAAAAGCGGTCAGTTCAACGCCTCGTCCCACTACAGCGTCACACGGTCTTTTAACCCCCCTTCCCCACCGGCCTCGCCCACCTCAAGACCAAAGGATGCTGGATGATACAGCAAAACCGCACAGAGGCACATTCTAAGACACACTCTGCGTTTGACCCAGACAAGCCACCCAAACACAATCTCTCTTAACACTTCAATCAGATTCTTCACCGCTGCACTGATGGCCCCGCCCTGCGGACCGACGCTGGGTTGGCGAATCGTGCACAGTACAATGTGTGTTTTCATTCCCCCCTCACCCCCTATCCACTCAAGCCTGCCTGGCTTTAAACTGCTGTCCTTTTGTTCAAGACAGTTGTAGTCCATGTGTCTGTGTGTAGATGCATGTAGCAGTGGGCTGCTGGGGGCAGGGACAAGGGGTAACTGAAAAAGGGCAGCTAACAAAACTCAATTGTCCTCAGAGTGGTGGTAATTGCATTTGATTAAAATAATGACAGGGTGTCGGGACAGAATGGAGGGTCCCTTGGTGGGAGTGTTGAGGGCCTGACACTGAAACCAAGGAGGGGAGAGTGACATAGAGCACTCACCTGTATCAGCGCATGAGGCCGGGGCACAAGGACAACACCACATGGAAGAGAGAGAGAAAACAGCTCAGTCATGAAATAATCTATTATATATGGCATGTAGTAACAATTTTATACAATATTTCCTTTGCTTACAGGAAAGCAGGCAAACTATTCCATGAAACATTGTGAGATAATTAAAGTGAGTTTAAGAAAATAATCCCAGACAGATAAAGTGGTTAGATCACAATTAATATCATGCCATACTGTTATATGTTACTGCATATATGACAGAAAATAAGGGCAAAAACAAAACAAAAGAAGCAGATTCTAGGGCCGCGTCCCTGAATACATGTCAGGGCTGGACAACCCTAAAAATTGTGGCATTTGCCACCTACATGGTTAAGTTTAAATAATTAAACATACTGTTAAGTTCAGGGAAGTGACAAGCAGTCACACACCGTGTTCACCTATTCAACTTCTACCGTAATCACACTGAAGAATTTCCATACATGGCTTCTTTTATGTGTTGATGTATTTCTGGCAGTCTCAGAGGACTGATGTAGAGACCTCATAATATCACTCTTGCTCCCTCTTTCTCCACATCAAAACGCAAACTGCTTTCAGGCAGTAAACTCAAATACAGGGCAGCATGAGCCTCCACACTTAGCCATTCTGTCCTTTGCTGTGACCTGCAGCAGCTGGCGGCGCTGTTAAACAGCCTCTGCTTTTGATGCACGCCGAAGCCAGAGAGAATGAAAGGGATAGAAGCTTTACAAGTGGTCCAACAGCACAAAGTGTCTCTGCTCTCTGTAAAAGCAGCGCTTAGGTTCAGAACGGGGGACGAGAGAAAAGAAAAGAGCACAAGAATAAGAAAAACAAGTGTGCGTGTGCGTATGTGTGCGTAGGAAAGAGAGATGTGTGTTAAAGCCACAGAAAATATGATTGCCGGTAGGGATGTCAAGAGTCTCTGAAAGGAGGATGTCTAAGCTGGGCTCAGACTCTCATCTCCTCACACAGCCTCGCCCTTTCCCAGCATCGCTCTCTTCATTTATCCCTTACACCTTCACAGGAAGTTCAGCTTGCCCCTGGAGCAACTTGCCCCTCCTCCTCTCCCAACAACACAATCATAGCAGTGGTTCACACAAAAGGAGAGGCAGCAGTGAGTGTGTTGTGCATTAAGGGTCACAGAGATGTCAATGAGCCTATGAGGTTCTGTGCCTGTCTTCCAGGAGGGAACATCCCTGCATCGCATCTATAGAGGCACTTTAGGCTTCGCTCTAGTAATAAACAGAAAGTACTCAACTTACGTTTTATTCTTAGCTATTATGTTGGGTTAAACTGGACTCAGCAGGATTTGTCGGCACGTCGGATCGTGACAACAGTAAACACTAAAATACATGTTTAATGGACTTCCATTTGATATTTTGTAGCTTCCCTACTGTCGCTCCTTTTTTAGGCAAACAATGGAGCGGGACTCGCCAACCTAGAACAGCAGAAAAAGCAAGCTTCTAACACAGCTGATGTTAGTTTTCATCGCCAAGTATTTTAACGTTTTAACCTGAAAACAAACTCGAAGGAGTGACAGACTAAAATCAGTGACATCAGTGACAGCTGCCTCACTGAGAGGTTTCAGACATGGTTACTCTGGAATGAACGGACTGTGTTTTGGACCTTACTGCTAACCAGTCACCAGCCGTTAGCTTGAGTTGAACAGCAGCTGAACAGATAGTGAAAAACAAACAAGAAAACAATGGAAAATGGAGGGAAAGGCGTTTACAAAGACAGGCTACTTGGTGGGTAAAAAAGAAAGGTTGTGCAACCACGGTGTGTGGGTGATGTAGCAGAAAATCTGGTGACCATCAATCAGAGTTCACAGGTTAATATAATGTATAAAGTCTTGTTATCTGTTGACTGTAGTGCAAATTCTCTAATGAGAACTGAAGCAACAGTCCTGGTGTCCAGCGGCTGGCTCGGGCTCTTCTGTTCCCCCTGTGGAGAGCTGTGTTCGCTTGGGTACTCTGGCTCCCTCTCACAGTCCAAAGACATTGTTGGTTAACTGGCGATTCTAAACAGGACGTAGGTGTCAGTGTAAGCGTGAATGGTTGAATGTTTCTCTGTCGGCTCTCTGACACACTGTGGAGGGTGTACCCCACTCCAGCTCCCACTGTGACCCTGAATTGGATAAGCAAAGAAAGTGAATGGATGGGGAGATAACAAACGAGACCTTGACCTGAACTTGGGTAAAGCCCTGTCAGGTTATCATTGTGTTACACTAAGCTTCACTAAACACTGACCAATACTCTAGGAGGAGTCGTGGTTGCTGTGAATTGTGGACAGACTTGTGAGGGATGCCCCACCATGGTACAAGCTCCCTGCTCCTTTGCTAGCATCCCAGATTTTATGACAACCAAGGAAAGATGGTGGGAAAGTTTAGTTTTGTTACAGATGTGGACAACTTTTCATTAATGTTCCAAAATAAGATACTGGGACTCACAGAGTCCTTCTGGAGCTATGAAACAAACGTCTTTCTGCAGAGAAAGTATTTTACACCGAGCTGCATGTGTTTAAGTGAGAGAACACTACGGGCAACAGAACATCCAAGGTTTACATGGTTTATTCAGCCATGTGTGGCAGCTTGTCCTCTGAGTTCATGCACACTGGGCTTTAAAGTTCAAGGTCCTCTTCGCTGTGCAAGAGGCCAATTTCGCCCTCAGTGTCCAAATATTTACTGTCCAGCAAGTGCAGGCTGTCGAGTACTGAGAAAAGCTGTTGCCTGTCTATTAACTCTTGGCTATATCATTTGCATTGAGCAATATCACGGATTACAAGCATTATGAGGCATAAAAGAAATTCATTACACAAATATTTAGAATGAATGATAATGGCAAATGAGCCACAATGTAGCAAATCATAAAACACTTGAGGCTGTTACACAATACTCAACTTAAAAGTTTATTGGTTCTGTCGCGTCTTCCATAGACATGAATTTACTTAAGTGTCACTGCGGCCTGTATGGAGTTCATTCAATATAGCTTCACTATGTAACCTGTGGGAGAAATGTTATAACGCCTTCTGTGGCTGTGAAAGCAGCCTTAGTCTGAAAAAGTAAACAATCCATTCTTTATTTGTAACCCAACAAAACAATCTAGAAAGATTTGATAAGAGATTTAAACCTGGATTCAGATTTAATAAAAAGCTATCAAGCTCCATCAACAGCTGAGTGTTGTCTACCTCTGAGTAACAGGCTTTCATTCACTGCTGTTAGTTATTATGGTGCATAGTGTAACCACTGAGGAAACGTGACAAATTACTTAAGATACAGAGCTGATTTATGTTGCAGTGCTTCCTGCTGCCATATGAGTGTGCTGTGATGAATCTAATGATGCAAATTCTAAATATTATAGTGATAATAGACAGAAATCCAAACAACACGTCACCGAAGACATTCTCAAATCTTGCAGGAACCCCGGTCAGACGTAGGATCCAGTGTTTGTGGGAATCTCCCAATGCCATGAAAACAGAATAACCAGGCACTGGAGGACTCATTCATCACACTCAATTCAAGAATGAAAATTACTTAAGCTACTTAGAAGAAAGAGAATTTTTAGAATTAGAAAATGTTATTTATTTATTTATTTTAACCTGCAACAAATTACAATTTGGCAGTACTGTACAGTTCTGTCAACTGTTTCACTGAGCAGGTCAGGGTGGGAATAATTTCCATCAATGCTGCCCATTATAGAGACTGCAACACATGATAGCTGCAGGTTTATGATACTCAGACAGTTGATATTTAGTTTGAAATGTATTTTCTGTAATCTTACAATGTTTTTATTATTGTACAGTCTGAGACACATTGAGCATCCTTTCATATTTGTTTCAAGAATGTCCCCATAAACAAACAATAAATATGTAAATATGTAGTCTATCAAAATAACATTTCAACTATAGTACATATTGTAGACTCAGTGTACTGACTGTGTAGGAAAAAGGATGTTAGAGAGAAAAACCAGGAGTTACTCTCCAGGCTTCTGTCAACAAAGTCAGCAAGATTTGTACGTCTGCGAAACAAAACCCAGGACAACAAATCTCCCATCCCGACCTCAACACCCTGCAACGGTAGGCAGGTTTCTATTCGTTCAACAATATAACACAGCGTCAACATGCTACATTACAAAGGGGCAGGGATAGCTCAGTAGGTAAAGTGGTCGCCCCATGATCGGAAGGTCGGCGGTTCGAATCCACTTAACGGCTACCCTGAGGTACCCCTGAGCAAGGTACCGTCCCTACACACTGCTCCCCGGGCGTCTGCTTAGTGGGCTGCCCACTGCTTCACTGAGTGAATGGGTCAAATGCAGAGAAAAACAAGTAATTTCCCCATGGGGATCAATAAAGTATCCATTATTATTATTATTATTATTATTACAAGAGCTTCCTCAGGACTTTCCTTCCTGTCAGAGAGCAAAAGCCATAACCACAGGCAGCGAACACTATCAAATAAACAAATCAAGAAATACTTTTTTTTTTGGAGGCATTTTTAAGCCTTTCTTTAACAGCACAGTGGAGAAAGCCGACAGGAAAGCAGGTGGGATGACACAGAAAATGAATCCAGGTCCTTACAGTCAGATTCATGGGTCACCTGCCCAACCAGGTGACTTTCTTTCATGAAGCCAAGACAATCGGCCTCCGCTTCGCATGGTTTGAATCTGTGCTCTCCGTCATTCTCCTTTTCCGACTGGAACCCACCTCCTTCCCACCTCCACTTTACACTCTTCACCACCACCAGTGTCTAGACTCCAGGGGGTCTGGTCCTAAATCCTATCACTGCTTGGATTTCATTCGGCCACGACGGGTCATCGGAGTCTAAACGCCAAACACATGAATTTCTCTATCACAATGAGTCATGTTCATTTCTTCCAGGTGATATCTCCTTATTGAAATGACAGAAAATAATCAAGCTGATATATTAAGATAGTTCTACAAGCAATGTCCCTATGGATTACAAATGCATGTACACATTTCCAAACAGCATCTGAAGGACAGGGTGAATATGGAGGGAGGATCTCTCGGCACACAAAACTGATTTATTGCATTTCTAGTAGCAAAAATTAGGAATGACTTTCTTTAAGAGGGTTAAAGAAAGCTAAGGAGAATGGAGCAAAAGAAGAGAGGAACAAAGGATGGAAGAACTGAGAGAGAAGCAGATAAAAGCAATAACTAGACGAAGAGAATTAGAAGTTCCTGACTATCAACAACAGCGGGACAGTGTGTACGTCAGTGAGTCTTTGAAGGTGAAAGTCTCAGCAGATGAAAATGGAATAAAAAGGTTCAGATTCTTCTGAGTAACAAAGGATCTGAGATACTAAACTGTTTTTATGTCTGCTGAAATTCCACAACTGCACCTTTTGTTATTTGTCGAAGGAGGGAAATTATTAGAGCTCCCTTTCCTCACAATGAATCATCAGATTCAGTGAATCATTCCAGCTGCCAGACAAAATTAAAAAAACTAAAAAGCCTTCCTCTGAGTGTGTGAAGGCCAGGACAAGCCAGCTCTTGAGAGAGAGACAGACTGGACAGCAGTGCTTGGAAGCTTCTGGAGTGTTTTCCTGGCTGAAGCTCCAGTCAGACTCCTCGGTGTCCTTCAGAGTAAAAACAAAAACATTTGAAGTGTACAGCTCACAGCTAGAGAACATCTCTTATTTGTTATCACTTATGCTCCAGGCCCAGTTTACATTCTCCTGAGTGCGTCCACTGGGTTGTTCATCCGGAAATTTGTCCCCTACACCCCCTCCTGATACAGATTTGGGGAGCAATAAAACTTGCTGAGTTGTTGCCTTGGACAAATAAACTGACCAAAGTGTTGATATAGAGACGTCTGAAAGAAACAAAAAAAGGAAAAAAAAGGAGGGCGAGGGGGGGGGGGGCATGTCAGGAGGAGAGAGACAATGATAGCTGCTGGTCTCTCACTCCCTCCTGTTAAAGTTTCCGGCGAGCCAGTAAACATGGCAGCGTCTGTCTCCTGTGGGAGCTAAGGGAAATGTGTTTGTGTGAGAGTGCGTTGTTGAGTAGATGTGTGTGTTTATGGATGTTTGTGTGTGGTGATGTGCTGCTTGTCGGTGCATGTATGCATACACTGTCTGGGTGCTTGTGTGTGTGTGTGTGTGTGGAGGTCAACATTTCCTCTCTGTGAGGGAGTTGTACTGAGGCCAAATGCCCAGCTGCTCATAGGTGTCTGTTTACAGACTGATTCAGGCCTAACAGGGAAGACTCACACTCACACGCACACGCCTTGTATCATTCTCAGAGAATTCTCACAAAGAATGCAACATACAAGGTTTGCAAACTGATGCCGTGCGATTTGTTTGTAAGAGTGCACACTCAGAACATCAGGTATTTAACCACATTAGGACATTAGTAATTACATCACCTGAAACAGTTACAGACATGGCACTTAAACACAGTGATTTCAGGATTTACTTGTTAGACCACCAAGCGCATGTTCTGTAGTTAAATGGTTTGCTCAGTTACTCGGAACAATGTGTAATTCTGACTGACTTTGACGGGCACATTTGAAAGCTGGACACAAATATCTACTTGTGTAAAAGTGCCTGTAGTATAATGTAAATACACTGAAGTGTGCTGACGTCAGCGCGCGATTATTCTTCAAAACGAGTTTCACAGCAGCAGTGAGTGCACATTGGTCCCACGTCTCTTGTAGACGGTGAGATGCGATGACTATGAAGGGTAGAGCGCGTCACATTTGCATCAGTTTTCATCAAAAAACCACCGTTTTTCCACAAGATGTACAGCATCTGCACTGTGAGACGCCAGGTTATCACAATACTGACAGAGACGACTCACAAAACTCATCACACATAGATTCTTCTCAAAGTGCTGCTTCACATGGAAATGCACAGTTAGTGTTGTGAAGGGACAGATTTCATCCAGACACATAATCAGTCCATGAAGCGAATCCTAACCTAGTACCTTAAACATAATGGTTCGTATGCAGGACTTTTCTGCTCTACCCGAGCACTCAAAGTGCTTTATACAACTTCATTCACCCATTCATGCAAGCACTTTTTTTCTATGCTTTTCCTAAGTAACTGCTTCCTATCCAACATTCACACTCGATGGGTCCATCACAGAACAACTTAGGTTAGTATCTTGCCCATTGAGACTGGAGCAGGGATCAAACCACCAACCTTCCAATGAATACCAGACCTGCTTTTCCTCCTGAGCTGCAGCCGAACCAGAAGCAATCCTGAGTCTCCACACTCACGGCCTTTAAGTTTACCTGTGTTTGCTGTACTGCAGGCAGTGACTATAGGCCCAAAACAACATTCCTTGATGGGACTTCATTTTTTCACATAATAGTGTGTAATACCTTGATTGTGGTCTGCTTGTTTTATTTCATCAGATTAAATAAGAATTTTCTGAGAATCATTTAGAGAAGCAACAAGCTCGATCAAGTCATGTGTTCTTCACATCAGAAAAACAAATTTGAGTGAACATAAAACAATTCAAACAAAAGTTTTCCTAAATATTATAATCTAACATGTCTATGTGTTTTGGACTACATATTTAGCCGTACATAATACACCGGTTAGTACTGACACTAAATGTCAGTAAAGTTCTGAAAGGAATAACACATCTTTTTCTTCAAAGAAGGTTTAGTTAGAAGGGACAGAATATATATTAAATATCTCTTATAAGTACAGACCAAAAATAAATCACAGGTATCAGAAAAATGTTTTATTGTGCATTCGTATACTGAAATACTGAAAAGCACAGCTGAAAAGAACTTTCTTACAGATTAAGATTTCCGATTTTGTGTGCAGTAAGTTGTGCACAAAGTGAGTACTAATAGCAAGTCGGTCACTGTGCAAAGAGCACTTCAGACTTATTGTTACGTGGTGCAGTTAGAAAGTCACACAGCTAAAAATCATAAGCCATACTGGAGCTGGGTGATCTCCCCTTCATTAGCAGGTCTGCACCTTTTCTGTGGATGCTGCTATTCCAGAAACTGCACTTTTTTTCATTCTGTTCAATATATTTTTCTGTTTATCCAGAGGCTACTTTTAGCTTCTGGTTGGCCACCACAGCAGGTAGCGCTGCATGTTTGATGTGGCAGATTTTTATGCCACATGTCCTTCCTAATTCAATCCATAAGGGACTAAACTAAGTACCTGATTATTATCTTATTTTATCAGGTTAATGTGTAACCAACTAGGCTCTTGAGGAACTTTACAATATATAAAAATAGTACATATTTAGATTTCTATCCTATCAGGACTTCATGTATACCTGTTGCTTGTAGAGTCCTTATGTTGATATAAATAACAAACTTGACATCAAACAGATTTTTTTCTAAACCATCACTAGTTTTTTACTGATTTGAATTTTATTCCTATATGTACATGATGAAAGTGTCAGTATGTAAGTTATTGAACATGAAGTTCTTCCTCTTTCAGCACAGCTTAAATACATATGTACAACATCACACTGAGA
The DNA here is from genome assembly GCF_963969265.1 of Rhamphochromis sp. 'chilingali'. Taxonomy (NCBI): domain Eukaryota; kingdom Metazoa; phylum Chordata; class Actinopteri; order Cichliformes; family Cichlidae; genus Rhamphochromis; species Rhamphochromis sp. 'chilingali'. Next base: position 38,800,582 of record NC_137935.1, on the reverse strand, counting down.
CTAACGATGATGAAAGGACGTTTTAACCAAGTTAGAGCAGATAATCCTCTATGAGTGAGACACTTGCGCCTCACATGAACGGACAGAAAGAATCACTGTTACTTTTCCTTTTTTGTCATAAATAACATTTCTGAGAGGACACGGAAATGATTTCAAGTAATAACGAGACTTAACAAGAATTTTGTCTTGTTTTCTGCTCTCTCCTTGCCAACACCAGACCCCGTGATTCTAGTCTAGCTATTTAATTTGGATCTAAATGATGATTTGTGCTGTGTGTAAAAAGATCTGTGCTAAAAGATCAACTACAGTATGTCAGCAATATGCAGTAGACAGCCTGAATTCAAACAGAGAGGACCCATCCTACTGGTCTAATTTAATTGAGCAACAACTAAAACTGCTTCTTGGAACTTGCTGTGTCTAAAGTTTTAATGAAATTAAAATTCATTGCCATGTTAAATAGTATCCTACATAATGCTTACAATGTAGCAAAAGACAGTTACAGAATTTGTCAATGTATCATATTAGACTTTGTATTAAATTCCCTTCAGTTTTGCTACATCGTATTCTATGTAGCAAAACTTAAAAGTTAGACCTTGTCGCTCTTACATATGTTAATTGGTAAGGGGACTGGAGGAGTGCGAGCGGGCTTAGAGGGAAACCTGGACGATTAGAATTACACCTGTGTGTATGTGTGTGCGCTGTATAGTGACACACAGCTGGGGTTAGAGAGACTGATTCTATTTCTATTTTGGTAGAAACCGTGTGTGTGTGTGTGTGTGTGTGTGTGTGTGTGTGTGTGTGTGTGTGTGTGTGTGTGTGTGTGTGTGTGTGTGTGTGTGTGTGTGTGTGCGTGTGCGTGTGTATTAAGGGTATAAGGGTTGCCCTTATGTTTTTAACTAAGGCCTAGTTTGGAGGCACACTGGTGCACACACACACGTGACATGACCCTGGCTGACGGCTGATGACTGAGGCCTCTTCAACAACACACTTCTGACCTTTAACCCCTCACCCCTCAGACCAGCCTCCATTACCTCACAATTACATCCTACAAATGGTTTTCCCTAGGAAGTGCGCACGTATGCTTGTGTGTGCTTGTGCGTCAGTGTTAGTCCTTCTTTTCATTTCTTTCTCTCCTTTTACCTTCTTTCTTCCTTCGTCCATGCCTTCGTTGATCCGTTTAGTTTTCACGGACTTTCTTTAACCATCTTGGTTCCTCCATTTTAATTCAATTTAATACACTTGTATTTGTATATAGCAAGACACATAGGTGCTTCTATGTCCACTATGCATCATCTTTTTCTGTTTAATTCCTTCTTCCATCTGTTTTTTTTTTTTTGCTCTCTTGTTAAAATTCCTTTCATTCATACAGATTTTTTTAGGAATAAAATTTCTCTTTTTTTAATGTTTGACTACTTTCTGACCCAAATGTTCATATGAACAAATAAAACAGTATATTTCCATAAAATCAAAAACAATAATTTAGCCATACACATACATACACATATACATATATGGATCAATGTTGTCAAGTGAATGCATCCACATTTAGATTTTGGACAGATAACGTTTTCTTCAGAGACGAGAGCACCCCAGGATACTGATTTGGCCTGAACCCCCAGAGGTCATATGGTCTGACCTTTAGGAAGCAGTCAGCAGCAAGCCCACAGGGTTGCAGGTAGATTAATGCACACACACACACACACACACACACACACACACACACACACACACACACACACACACACACACACACACACACACACACACAATGATATGACGAGTGACATGACAGAGAGCAGCAGCATGTGCACATATGGATGGCTTGAGGGGAAATCAAGCTGTCGCCTCTCAATGAACTCTAACAAAAGGACTATTGAAAATAACAAGACAGGCTCTCACAGTGGCAGTTCAAGAAAAAAAAGTTTCCCTTTGTTAGTCATGGCAACTTCTCAGTGCCGTGCCATTCAAACACCAGATCCTCTCAGCGGTGCCAAACAGGTTTTACAAGGGTTCACTGCACTTTGAAGAGAAGACCACTGGGTGCAGGTATCAGAATACTAACATCCGACTTTGGCATCTTAGCCTGAAAACATTTCTGATGTTGCATATCGCAACAATGACGTTTGTTGCACATTACGATGCTTTAAAAAGAATACGGTTTCCTTTCAAACGTCTGTGCAGATGATTTTTACATCAGTACAACTACCCAGTGGTTATTCTTGGGTTTTACATAGCCATATAAAAGTCTTAAACTTGCTGGAGTGTATGCTTGCGCTCTTACATAGGAAGTGTCGGGGATCTGGCTTGGGTTCAGTGCACTTTATACTCCTACCACAATGTTTATTATTTCAATATTGGTCAAAGATTGGAATCCCATCCCTAAAACACGCATGGGTCTAATCATTTTCAAGTCCAACTGAGGTCTTGTACTGCCATCAAATGCACAAAACTGTCTGAGCAGGAAAGTTTTCAGGGAGGGGGATGCCCGATTGGAAACTCCGGCATCAGTCTGCCTTTATGTTGCATGATTGAGCTTCTTCGTTCTCTGCACTGCTTCCCATAAGATCTAACTTAAGGCCTTCATCCAGTTCCCAACACAGTTTTCCACTTAAAGGCCACTTTTGAGTTGAGTCTGTGCACTACCTAAAGATGCAATTTCAACTTTTTAGGCACTAAAAGGTACTGGTAACACAATACCCTCATCAGGATTTTCAAGTACAAGCTCAAGTACAAGCGGCGCGCGTGTGTGTGTGCACGGCTTTATGTCTGACCAATGCTATAGACGGATGGGATCATCAATTCTTATTTAAGGCCATTTCATTTCATATGACACCCTCTTATTACAATAAATTGACTGGTCATAGCCGTTTTGCAACGGATGTCGAGTTGGTGTGTAATTTCCCAGTGGCTCAATTTAAGATAATGGTATATTGTAAGAAGCAGAAAGAAACATAACCTTTTTGCCTCAGCAGCGTTCAAACATTCAGTTAGGCATGATATATGGGCTGAAAACATTGACAATATCAGAATTTTCAAAAGTGGTGGAGAGAAAATAAACAGTGGGGACATGAGAGAGGGTGAAGGAGCACACACAAATATCAATAAACACTCCTCTTCCGTCTCGGAAGCTTCCTGCTTTATTTGATTAGGCCGAAGATGGAGGGAGGGTTGGGGGAGAAAAAACAGCAGTCATGCTCTTTTGCTTTTCTTCCTCCTTTCCCTTCCTTCACAATCTCTAGCCTCTCCTTAATGGGAATGGGAAGTTTGGGAAGTGGAGGAGAGGGGTGGGCTGCAGCTAGCCTCAGCCTAACCTCCCCCATCTGGACCGGAGGGGAGGGGGCAACTTGCCAGCCTCTAGGCTACTCCCCAACCCTTCCCAGCTGTTGGCTGTTCAGGGGCAGAGCCCAACCCCCTCCCCACCCACCACCCCCAAGTGTGTGTTTTTGGTGGGCTTGAGAAAGCATTTTTTCATAAACAATTGCCATATCCTCCACCAGCTGTTGACCCCATGGCTCCTGTCCCTGAGCAGAGCTTGGGAAGCAGGCAGAGTGGAATGGTTTTCATTTAGGAGACTCTGCTTTGCAGGGGAGACTTGCTAAAGGGTGCTTGGCCCCAGTACTGTTAGCACGCTAGCTATAATACACAGCCTAGATAGGTCATTGGTTGGGGGCACGAGATGTTAGCTGATAGTAGCCACAGTGACAGCACCTTGTGTTTTGAGGATCTAGCTGGGGGCTCAAGGTGCTTAGACTCAAGTGGCTTCAATATCTGTTTGGCAGAAACGATCTTACTAGAACTGATGCTAAAACTGATCCTTTTACTGTTGCATTCTTTAGCTTTTTGGTAACCTGGGGACAAAAACAAGCTGAAATTGAAATATTACAAATGTCCAGGAGTTTTTCTGTGACGCTGAGCAATGATTGCACTTTCTTTGCATGAAATCAGTAATTTTGTAATTATTTTTTTGCTCTTCTGAGCTGCAGCAGCTTGAACGAGGATTCAAACTCTACACCACTGGTGTCAAACATAAGGCGCTCGGACCGGAAGGGGTACACTAAACAGTCCAGTCTGTAGAAAATATTATTTACCTGTAGTCTGGCTGTGTAGTTATAGCTCTTTCACAACAGTGTCTATTAAATTCTGTATTGGGAAAAAAAGGACATAAACCACATGCGTTCCTGAAACATTGGCTCAGTGTGGCCCAGAAGTCCCTCAAACTTTCACTTTAAAGATTTACCTGAAGATGCTGGTCGTCAATAATAATAATAATAATAATAATGGATTGGATTTATATAGCGCTTTTCAAGGCACCCAAAGCGCTTTACAATGCCACTATTCATTCACTCTCACATTCACACACTGGTGGAGGTAAGCTACGGTTGTAGCCACAGCTGCCCTGGGGCAGACTGACAGAAGCGAGGCTGCCATATCGCGCCATCGGCCCCTCTGGCCAACACCAGTAGGCAAGTAGGGTAAAGTGTCTTGCCCAAGGACACAACGACCAGGACAGAGAGCCCGGGGATCGAACCGGCGACCTTCCGGTTACAGATACGCTTCCCAACCCCCTGAGCCACGGTCGCCCCCAATAGGCTAGAACAGCAATCCCGGGGGTTTGCTACCGGGCCTCGAGAGACCATAATTTTTTTTTAATAATTGCGTGGAATGAGTCTTGCGTTGAATATTTTTAACAGGCAAAAAATACTTCAATAAGTAAATGTTAAATTTTTTTCGCTGATCCGAAAATTGATCCGATCTGTGACTTAAAACCGTGATCCGATCCGAACCGTGAGATTTTTGGTCCGTTGCACCGCTAGTTTTCAATAATAAAAAGGTGAACTGAACTGACATCTTTCTAAAGGTTAATGATTGCCTGGCCAGAAAACAAAAATTCCTGCTGCCTGAAGGGGATCGACTCTATGTAGCAACTAACATAGCATACTATAAGAAAACCAAGTTCAGCTTTAGATATATGCTCATGCATCTACACTGGGAGTGCTCCCAGGAAACAACAACAAAAGAGGAAAAAAACCAAGCAAACAAAAACGCTGCACAGTGCAGAGTGCCAAACGGGAAACAACAAAATACGCCATCGCCGACAAACATCTACCACCTCCTACTGCCGTGTCCTAAAAGAGCCGTCCCATTGAACGCGTTGATGAAAAATGGATTGCATGCTTGCCAGTCAAGGTGAGTACAGGTGCCAATGCACTATGTATAAAATCAGATGGCATGTTTGTGCTGATGCAGTATGTATGAGGCGGCTGGGCCTCATGCAACATTCAGCACGCTGGGGAGGCCGTAGGTGAGGCCAGCACAGCCTGCAGCCAAAGACGTCCGCACCTCCGAGTGCGTATGTGTGAGCTCAAACTGAGCTTTGTCACAGCTGGCTGGTGGATCCACACATTTAGAAACACAACTGGGATGAGACTCACGCAACTGCAAACACGCCTCAGCTCAGAGGGCCTGCATTACACAAAAAAGCTATTTTTCTACTTGTTTCATAAAACACATGCAAACGCACACAGGAACACACCCAGACAACATGCACACTTTGGCCTGGCAGACAGTCTTTGCTCGGGCATCGCATTTGAACTTTCACCTCAAGTGTCGAACACACACACACACACACACACACACACACACACACACACACACACACACACACACACACACACACACACACACACACACACACACACACACACGATCGCTTTCTTTGTACTGGTCTGCCTTGGAATTGCATGGTAATACTTCATTATGGCAGCACTGTAATTTAGGGGGAATGAGCACTTCAAACGAACGGCAACCCACACACAAGCACACAGACAGGGTTACTGTAAATGTGTGTAACCTAGAGTTCTGCTGGGACCAGAATCAGGGTTTTTTCCACAACATTCCCAGAACACTCCAAAATACACCCGGACAGTAATCAGAGGCACGCTGTGAGGTTATAATTGTTGGAGCTGATTACAAAGTGGAGAGTAATGATTCAAATTGGGAGAGGAGTGCAACACAGACTTGTACATAGCAAAATGTGAACTCGGGGACACAGGGTGTCAGCAGGGTTCACATTATTAAGCCTGCCTATAGTAAAGTTACGCTGGAATAAATTACGCTTGGTGGCTCTTTGAACTTTGCAAAGATGGACCTTCTTCCTTGCCCGCAAATCACTTGACTGTGGTGTGACGTTCTTCTGTGAGATTCACATGAAAAGTTTAGCTTTCAGCTTGTTAAGACAAATAAACCAAATGCTCTTCAGGCAGGTGGCTGTATGTACATCCAAGTATTTAAGAAGGTGACACAGTTTGGTTACTTTTGTCTTTACGTGTGGTTACATTCGATTTTGTAAGTGAATCGTTCAAGGTGTGATTGATAAGCACAGGTAACAAAATTATCACATTACTTTTAAATAGTCTCTGCTGTTGGCATACAAGCAGTGCGTCTGTTTCTTCGATGACATGTTGACATATTTAATGACATATTGAGGAGACAAAAGGTCTGGAGTTGATTCCAAATGCAGAACTTATTAGTGAGCGCTGAAATTTTAGGAGAGACAGAAATCAACAATTAAGTGGAATCTTACAAAGAAAGGAACGTGCTGTTGACCTCGACGACACAAAAATGACAACTGAAGAAAGCTAAAGTGAATTCTTTCCTTGGTAAAGAAAAATCCCCTCACAGGATCGAGCCATTTCACGAATACTCACGCAGGCTTGTTGTGGTCAAACTCTACAATCAAGCAATGCCTTCATACGTGTAAATACAGAGCGTTTATGCCAAGGGTTTACATGCAAACCACTGGTAACAATCAAGAAGAGAAGGGCCAAATTACAATACCGAAAAAATCTAGAAAAAGAAGGACTTAACATAATCAATCAAACATGGTGGAGATGTATGGCTGCCAGTGGAACCAGTACACTAGCAATTGTCCCAAGCGGATAGGATGTCACATTGCAGTAATGATAAATACTCCCCCAAAATATAGGGGTAAATGCAAATCTGGAGCTTCTCAAGGCACAGAAAGGAGTCACTTAAGAGACCACAGTCCTAATTAGCATGCTTACTTTTCCCAATACAAATCTGAGGGCAGAGGACCCACAAACAAGCAGTAACTGAACGTGGCTCCATTAAAGCCCTGGCAAAGCATCTTTAGGCAGGATACTTTGGTTATGTCACTCTCTCTGGATTCCACATAGTTGGCGAGAAAAACTTGCAGACTACTTAATACTTTTGGACTTATGAAAGCGCATATCACACATAAGCGTGCATGCATTTACAATTCTGCATGATAGTGTATGGATAAAAGAAATGTTCTACTTGGTTATTAAGGAAATGTTGTGTCTATTTATTCATTTGGTTTAAGCAAAGATCCCCTTCATCCCCTTAATGTGCTTCTTATTTATGTTTATGTCTTGATGCAACTGTTCTTGTGATTTGGTGCAATATCAATAAGAAACCTCAGCCAGAAACAAGATCAAGGTGGGGCGGGGTCTGCCATGACCGGCTGAGGGGCGAGGAGAAAGAGGGAAAAGGAGAGTATAGGCACACACTATAGGAGAGAAGTGGTTTATAAAGGCATGTGGAGTGAAAGAGGTGAGAGAGAAGAAATACTCAGTGCATCACAGTGTATCACAAGCCTGACGGTTCAGGTTCACCTGCTCCAGCCCTAACTATCATCTTAATCACAAAGGAAACATAGAGAGGGCGTCTATGGCACTACAAGAACTTGTACAGAAGAATTTTAATTTGCAAATGAGGAGAAGCTAAAATGGGAGAAATATGATCTCTCTTTCTAGTTCTTGTCAGAACTTTCACCAGGTATCTGTACCTATGAATAACACATAACACACATGCACATAGACAGGGCTTCAATTCACACTGTCTCAAACATGCTGCACAAGAGGTCTACGTAATGACAGGCTGTCCTCACAAATTCACTGTAATGTTCAAATGAGCTGGAATTGAGAATAAATGATGCAGTATGGGCATCTGTGTGAGACCGTGCACATCTCTAAAAACTCCCAGCCTAAAGCAAAACATGTACAAGTTTAATGATAATGCAATATGGAAACATTTACTGAAAATCACATGGATTACATAATGGATATTTACATGTGAAATAAGATTGGATACTTTGAATACACAAAAATACAACTTTAGGGACTCGTTATTACAGACAAGATAAATTTATTGGTTACTGAAACCAGCCGTCAACACATAATACTGAGGTGGTCCAGGATACAGTAATCCTGTTTGACACACGTGCACCACAACAACTGAAGGGTTAAACTGAAAGGTGAGAATCTTTCATCTCTCTCAGTTCAGAAAGAAAAGCTCTTCTTTCAGCTGGGCCAACACTGTAAGGCAATACCTGGTATCACAGCAGTGAAAGCAGTCTGGGTGAAAACTATCGAAACACTTTACATGGACACCATTAAATACATAAATAAAAACTAGTGAAGTGTTTTGGCTCCAGGTCACAACAGGCACTGTTATGATGCAGGAGCTCGACACCTGATGACACGCTACGGCGGGAGCTTTTTTCCTGCTGGTTTGTTGAGAGTACAGCGACGTTCATAGTAGCGCACGGCAGAATTCTTATTACTCACCAAAGCAAATGTTCAGAAAAATGTCATCATGAGCTGCCAATGCAGACTATTTCCATTATCATCACCTAATAGGGAAGCACTCCTACAAGGTCATTTCTATAAAAAATTGTAATATCTGCTTATGCCAGACTGTATGGGCAGGAAACTCTGGATGAGTCTCATATTGTCGATTACTCTGCAGACACGAGTGCACTTGTGCACTTCCTCTCTCATTCTGTGACCCTTCTTTCCATCTCGTCCTAAGATGGACGTATAATATGTGCTTTATTCTCTGCCTAAAGGGCAAATGCTGTAGAGTGTGCGCTGAATATGTTTGTGCGAGTTCCTGTGCAGAAAAATTGAATCACAATAGATGCAGCTGAGCCCAATGTCCTGTGGTTCAGTCCCCAGTGAAAGCTGTGAGGACTGTGTAACTGCTCCACATGAGGCAGCTGATATTCGGAAACAGAATGAATGTATTTCATGTATATTTAATAGAACCTAAGAAATAATGTACTTGTTGGTGTTAAGTGTATAACATGTACTCTAAAAAAGCTCAATTATTTTAGGCCATATCATATTTTTCCCATTGTTAAAGCAAATGACCTCTCCATCACCTTTCTCGGGAGTTACACAAATTATAATATAATATAGAGATTTAGTAGCTACTTTATTAACTTTTCCTGCTTGTTAATGGTAACAAGAAGCTCTTTCAAAAAGTATATTAGGAGGCTGCAACTCAATTTATGCAGACTGGGTCAACAGGTTAAGCTACAGTTGGACCAAATGCTTGAATGGGCAAGAATCCTGCTCTGCTGTATGTTACACTCCATACATTTGGAGAAACTAGCTTCAATTTTAACTTTAGGACTCATTTCTTTAATAGTAAATGTTTAATTTGGGTGTGACATCTTTGTGATTTCTGACTCTGTGGAAGATTTTGTTTTTACGTCCACAACAGCAATGCCTTGTTTCAATTAATTATAGCACAAAGCCGGGTTCTCCCATACTCCTGTTTACAACAGAGTCTGTTGGGCAGCTCCAAACATCACCACCTAACATGCCCATTCATTTTTAAAATGTTGACCTGTACAGTTATAGGCTATAAATGGATGAGCGTCCCTTCTGAGTGGCTGAAGGAAAAAAGGAATTTTTCTGGAAGATGACCAACGAACTTTATTTGCCAACCTGACCTCAGACCCCTACAAGCAGCATGGTTAAAGTTGTGACTGGTGCACCATTGACACAACCCTTCTATTACAGGTTCCCGGCTGAAGCACCTGATGGATAGGAACAAAAGGAAAAATATAAATATGGCCTTGGTAAATTACTGTATTAAGTGGTATAAAGACTTTTTACAGGTACTAAGACAGTTTTTCTAATACATCTAATGATTTTATTTAAGCGACTTGGGTTCAGGATGGCTACTATCTATAAGGCCATAACAGAACAAAAACAAATGGTCACACAAACAGAAAGGCAGAAAAGTAGAAAGCTGTCCATCTTCCTTTCTTCCTCCTCCTCCTCCTCCAACTCCTCCTTCCGCCTGTCCTCTTCTCTCATACACCAATGATAAAACAATGGTTGGGTAGTGAAGAGAGGGGGAAAGGTGGAAGGATGGATGGATGGACAATGAAAATGATGCATGCTTGTGAGGAACAAAAGCAAAGCAAATCAATTGAACTGAGGTGACTGGCAGAGCGAGGACTTCTGTTTTTTAGGAATAACCTGCAGGAGACAAACAGGAAATAAAAACAAAAAAAGTTTGCCTTTAAATCTTTGCTGGTGAAATAGATGTCAAATTTTGATAGCATACTCGTTTTTCCTCAGGATGCATATCGAGGGTTGGAGGGTGGATGAGTGAGTAAAGCATGTAGTTAGTTTGAGTACATATAACCCCAAAGACCCCCGTTTGTCCTCAGCAGCTTCTCTTGTAGCCTAAAATGTTCGATGAGACGGAAACATTGTTGCAACTTTTCACCATTTGCACAGTTTATGACGGAGCTGGAGGAGTGCTGCACGGGATTGTTTTTTTAAATTCCAATTGTATAAATCTTAAAGGCCAAATTAAACTTTACTTTCTGCAGCATTATCAGCAAGCTCAGAGTAAAATGTAATTTGAACTGTGACCAACCAGAACAACAAAATGAAGATGAGATGTTTGTGTTCATATTAAACACACCGACCTGCCCAGCACAGAAAGGTTCGAGTGGACATCTGTTTGAGGGTCAAACACATTCTTTAGAGCAAATGAAACTGGTTCCCAGTTTAAAAAACAATCAAGTCTACCTTTAAAGAGCCCTTTGGCTTTTCTATGACAGCTTTTGGGGTTAGTAGTAAAGAATTTTTGGCTATGATAACGCTCACAGGTTGCCACTAGCATGGTTAAACCACTCTCGAGCAACGATATTGCCCACTTACTGATGCCGACCTTGGAACGGACTACATGCAACTAAACCGAGGTAAACTGTAATCAGCAAGGTGAGTAAAAAGATTAGTAATCACGGAGGAGTTTTGGCAGAGCTGCAGGCAACTGGAATGCAGCAGTGCTGACTGGGAAAACACAACCCCCTCATTTAGCCTGATGGAACTGTAAAGTAGCTAACACACGCAGGGGCAATTGTGGCTGTTTGTGTGTCACTATGTGTGCTTCATTAGCGTGCACCTTGGCGTTGTGTATTTCTTGTGCGTGAGTGTAATGGGTACCGTGTGCTTGCTGAGGTCTTGTTTGCCCATCTTAAGTCAATTAAAAGGAAATAAGGCGGCTCTGACCGGCCCGTGAACCAGCTCCCTCAGCTGAGAGCATGTCTGCACAAAAAATACACACACACACACACACACACACACACACACACACACACACACACACACACACACACACACACACACACACACACACACACACACACAGGCTAACACAGGGAGACTGATAATGCTCCACTACTGGCAATCGACCCTGTGCCCTGCTGTGTGAGAAACAATGGCTCTGAGACTGGGTGAGCACGTATATGTGCACACACGTGTGTGTTTGTGAGCGCCTGTGTGCGTGGCTGCTTGTGTGTGCAAGTTTGCGTTAAGTACGGCATGTCTGACAAGGCTTCAGAGGGAAACAGTTTAAGACAATATTAGACACAAACGCTGAACACACATGCACACATTCCTGCTCTTTCAACAGAGAGCCAAAGAACACAGTTGCATCCTACAGGTAGGATCGGCAGCACAAAACACGCAGACACACTGCGCCTTGTTAATCGAAAGCTTTGGCTTGTATTGTCATTAAGCTGAAACGAATTACTGAAAAAACACTGGTCTAAAACTACATCCTACAGTTGTGGTTAGAAGTTTACATACACCCATCATGGGCATGAATGTCACGGTAATTGTGGGCTTTTAATGATTTCTTTGAACTCTTCTTTTTCCAGGGTGGAATGATTATACAGCATACATCTTTAATGACTTCATAAAACAAGGATTACATTTATTTTTTAAATTTCACTAAACTACACAGGGTCCCAAGTAACCTACTAACAGATAAAGGCTCCAACAAACAGCACAGCTATAATAAGCAGAGCGCTCACTGACAGACTGCAGCGATCACAGGCTGCATTGTAAAAATGACCTCACAGGTGTAAAAGCAGAAAAATTTGAGTTTGTCATGCTGTCTACATCTGCCTGCAACCTCTCTCCCATCCACCTGTCCCACTGCTCCGCCTCAGTCCTCAGCTCTGCTTTTGCTCTGATTGGTTCTCCACACTCTGAACTCTGATCAGCTTCACTTCCCCTGCTGCTCTGCACAGCCAGCAACCCTCCGCTTCTCCACGTGTCCGTGATCCGCTCTGTCACAGCTCAATATTCCACCTGCGCTCCATTCAGCCGCCAATGATTATTCATCTTTTATCTAACTAGTCTGTTTATCAGTAATGGCTAATATTGCTAATAGTTCTCACAGCAAGAAGGTCCTGAGTTCAATTCCACCACCAGGCCGGGGTCTTTCTGTGTGGAGTTTGCATGTTCTTCCTGTTTGTGTGGGTTCTCTCCACGTACTCTGGCTTCCTCCCACGGTTTAGGTTTGGAAAAAAAACATAGGTGTACCCAGGGTTCCTTTGTGCAGCGTAGTTTGTCACCGTGTTTAGTAGTTATGCTTCGGGTTGGTTCCTGTGTGAGTTTTACTTCCCTCCATGGTGATGTAGATCGTCTACACCTGTGTCTCATTCCCTCAGCTGTTTCCACTTCACCGATTACCCCATGTGTAAAAATAGCACCGTCTTTCTTTCAGTCTTTCTCGTAGCAACTTTGTGTGATTCTCTCGGTGTACTCCTGTGGCTAGTGGGATGTTTTTCTGTTGTATTTTGGGTTTTCAGCCTAAATAAAAACTGCTATTTGTACCACAAGAGCAGTCACCTCAAGGCACTTTACAGGTAAAGACCCTACAATAAGACAGAGAAATCCAATGACCTCAAAGGAAACACTGGGAAGGAAAAACTACTTTTTAACAGGAAGAAATCTGCAGCAGAACCAGGCTCAGGGGAGGAAGTTTATATTTGTTTAATCTGTACATTGAAGGACATATCCTCGTCTGAGTTTCAGCACTATGAAGACACTTCTTACTAGGGTATATTGCCATGGTAACTTGGCTGTAAACAGTTTTGTAGTGTTATAATCCAAAAACAGGGCAACTAATTTGTGCCTGCTGACTCGATATCAAATTGAACAGTAGACAAAACCTACATTTGTATCTTTATTCTTATTCTGTATTTATACATGCTCTCAAAGCATTAAATACCAGCTGAAAGAATAACAGAGCCGGACCTGATTACTACCAGATCATCTCTTATGTTAACTTTACATCACAACAAATATCAGTAATAATATCGGAATTTAGCACTAAATTCCCACATGGTTTAACCGAGGAGCTCAGGGTATTTGGATCGGAGGTACTTCATAATCTGATGACTGTGTGCCAACATACTCAGCACCTCATGGGACAGAGACACTGAATGTGTAGAGCTAAACTCATTTACTAATTCAGGATTTCTGTTACTACGTGCGAACCAACTGCAATGAACCCTGTTTACTAGGACAAACTTCACCGAATCAACAGTCACAAATCTGACTGATTCACAGGGTGAGGAAAGCAAGACCAAGCATCAGAATTACAAACTAACAACAGTGTTTATGAAAAGTAAAAGCAGTTATTTATGAAATAATCATATATGGTATATTTTTAAGATACTGAGGATTGACCTGAAAGTGTACGTATGTGGCTGCTCACTGTAAACTTCAGTTTTATTCAGTAATGCTCTGAGATTAAAAGTCTGTTGTTGTGATTTTTCTTTCTGCGTTTGATTTTTATGTTCAGTTTTGTCTCTCAAATTGGGAACACCTCAAAGTGACTGTTCAACTGGGAAACACAACAACACATTTCTACAAAACAACACAAAACACAACAAAAAATGTACCTAACTTTTTTATTTTCTTGTAAAATATCTTTTAAAGTTATTGTGTTAAAGATGTTTGTCAATTCTAGAAAAAGAGTGCTTTAAAAGGATTGGGGAACATCGTTTATTTGGTAGATCATTTGGACTCAAAAGCATCAGTTTTACACTCTCTCTCTCTATGACATTAAACGTTTGACCAAATGAAACAATGAAATGTTTTTGAACAGGAGCTTCTAAAGGTAATTGGGTTGCCTCTCCTTTCCCCCCTCAGCCACTGAGGTAAAAGCTTCTTCTTCTGTCTGAGGATTTATCAGGCTCAGACCACTTGCTGCCACCAGCCTATAAAGAACTTGATGGTAGAGGCACCATGACACAGGATATCTGTCAAACCGGGGCTGCTTTTTCAGCTCTTTGTCAGGTAGCTCCATGCCCTCCTGGGTTTTAATTGCACCTTAGAACACACATGCATCAACATTACAATGAGCGGGTGGAGGGAGGTTTGGAGTCTTCTCCCACCCCCATTCTCTGCGGCCTGCTGGAGCGGGAGGGCTAGTAGGAGGAGTTGGCCGTCCGACTGCGGTCTGGAGTGTGGAGCCTTCCTGCTGCTGCGGAGTCGGGGTGGTCTGCCTCTCCCCACCGCAGGGAAAAGGGTAACACCACCTGGGTCTGGGTGCAATTCCCCCCTCCAGGGGCAAGGGTACCTAGACCCGGTTTGTAGAGTACGCTTGGGGAGTGTGATTGTGTGTACAGCGTCTCTTTATGTCTGTCTCCACGTTGGTTGAGTGTGGAGTAAGTGCATATGAGAGCATGAGGGTGGGAATGGATGTTTGTATCTGTGTGTGCCTGTATGTCTGTGTCTATATGTCAGGTTGGGTATCAGACGCCACCTCTCTGGGGATACCTCAGGCCCTCCAAGGTTTGGAGGCCTATCTCCACCCACCACCACTTCCCCTGCCGGTGGCGGACTCCCTCAGGTGTCGGTGTGTTGGTGGTTCTTTGTGTCTGGGGGTGGGCGTCCGGGTACACACCGGCTCACTCCTTGGCGGCCGCTTGTCGGGGCCTGGGGCCTGGGGCTCGCTCGGGCCCCTTTGGAGGTGGGGTGCCCCCGGCCTCTCGGCCTAGGGCTCGGTCACTCAGGCGCAGCTGGGGGCCGGCGGAGCTCACGGGCGCGTCACTGCAACTCCCCCTGACTTCTGCTCCGCGGCTGCTGGGCGAGCCCTCATCTGGGACTCTCCTCAGCTCTTACTGGGACAGTGGCGCGGCTGCCCCTCTGTTGGTCTTCCATGGTCTCTTGTGTTCTGGGGGCCTCTGGATGTCTGGAGTTTTGATCTCCTCCATACCCGCTTCACACCCTGGAGGACGGGGCTATGGCTCCCCACACTCCCTAGCAGATCATTACATGGAGAAACCTTTGGAATGCAAGCATGCTGATCCACACAGGTATGCACACACGGGTATTCACAGACGCGGACTAAAGCTTTCTTGGCTGCTGCCTCAAAGCACACTGTGCGCTGTCTATCTTGCGTGCTGCACAATATCGTTTATTATTTAGTAAATATTGATATCTATGACTAGCTAGTTTATTGTGATGGTGCTTTGTTTTCTCTATTATTATGTTGCTCTTTGTTGTTTGCTGTCTCCTCTGTTTGTTTTTGTTTGTTTGTTTGTTTGTTTGTTTGTTTGTTTTTTCTCCATACAGGTGACCCAGGAGTTTTTTTTTTTTTCCTCTCTCTTCCCCCCCCTTCTCACCGTCTCTTCTCCCCTTTGGTTTTCTTTCTTTCTCTCCCCCTCTTTCTCTCATTCATTCCCCCTGTCCTATTTATTAAAAAAAAAAAAAAAAAAAAAAAAATGACAAAGGATGAACTGAAGCTCTGCCATCACGTAATGTCGCATACTGCTGTTTCTGATGTCATTTAGAAAAAAAAAAAAAAAAAAAAAAAAAAAATTGGGAACACCTCAAAGTGACTGTTCAACTGGGAAACACAACAACACATTTCTACAAAACAACACAAAACACAACAAAAAATGTACCTAACTTTTTTATTTTCTTGTAAAATATCTTTTAAAGTTATTGTGTTAAAGATGTTTGTCAATTCTAGAAAAAGAGTGCTTTAAAAGGATTGGGGAACATCGTTTATTTGGTAGATCATTTGGACTCAAAAGCATCAGTTTTACACTCTCTCTCTCTATGACATTAAACGTTTGACCAAATGAAACAATGAAATGTTTTTGAACAGGAGCTTCTAAAGGTAATTGGGTTGCCTCTCCTTTCCCCCCTCAGCCACTGAGGTAAAAGCTTCTTCTTCTGTCTGAGGATTTATCAGGCTCAGACCACTTGCTGCCACCAGCCTATAAAGAACTTGATGGTAGAGGCACCATGACACAGGATATCTGTCAAACCGGGGCTGCTTTTTCAGCTCTTTGTCCACTCGTAACCTTCCTGGGATCCTAATTAAAGGAAAGGTCAAGTCAACTTGTTCAGTGATCACACTCTCTGCGGTCCCACTGTGAGCAGCATGATAAGTACCGGTACTAATGCACTGCTTCTATCCCATGACAATCCCAGAGTTGTTCTTGCAGAAGTGAGGGACCACTTAATCCTCCATGCCCAAACAGCTCGTAATAAATAGTCTACATTTAATCCAAAATACTGAGGAGCAAGGGTTAAGTCTTTATCGCCTGCAATGCCAATGTTCTTTTTACTTGCACTCACATTCTATCCCTTTGTAAGCACTGTTGTAATACGGTCATTGTAAAATCAATGGATTAAAATCTGCACCAGCAGTAAGAGGAAATGAATCACTGTAGCCACTGAGGAAGAAAACACCACGGCAGTAATTCATTAAACAAATGCAAAAAAATAATAACAGTTGCTGAAAGACTGCTGATATATCTACATGCAGGATACTGTATCTGCCAGCCAATGAGTCAGGCAAATGTGCAAAAATCCTCAGGGGTATATTACTTTGGATTACCTCTAAGTCATCATTATTCAAGGAGCTCAGATGAATCAGTCGCTTTAGTTTTCCATGAATGTCTTCAGACGGACCAAAATCCAGCATGACAATAATCCTAAGAATAATACACATGTCCCGCATGAGTAGGAAACTGGGTTTGGCACTCAGGTATACACAAGATGAGAAATGAGGGATGTAGTAAGCTGAAGAATAAATGGAGAGCTTGGGAAATCCTGCCTGTATACACTTTAACACACCTGGCCAGTTACTGCAGAAAGTGTGTACCAACATGTTTCCTGTCAGATGGCACTGACATGAAATGCATACATGGAGGAGTGTGCACCACATGTGTATAGTTCTTTTTTAATCATGAAATAGTGGTGTTGGAATAAGCGTCTCAGGTGAGACACTTTGGTTTGTGTCTGCTCATATGGGCCTTTTTTCATCTTTTAACCACTCTCTTCACTACACCTTCATCTAGTGAACTAAATACTACAGTTCACTAGATGAAGGATAGCTCGGTTACATCTGCCACCACCAGCTTTAATAACAGGGCGGTATGTGACTGTGTGCCTATACTGTACCTTGGATCTGTCACAAGAAATATGAGGTCAACAGAAGCTTTATGATAGAGATGTTATTTAAGTGATTTAAAAAAAACAACAAAAAAGGAAACATTGTTGTCTACTCAGTATTTCACTTTGAATCCTGCCTGACATGAGAGTGTTTTGACATGTGGCTTAAAATATGAGCACGCCAAGCTCAGCAAACTCGATTTACATCCTCAACAGACGACTCCTCCCACACTTTTTTGAGAGATGGGACCGAGGCGTTGGCACTGATATCAGCAAGGGAGGAAGGAGGTAGAGAAAGACACAAATGGGTGCTCGAAACTCCACTTCATCAGTTGCATATGCAATGTTGGCATGCCAGTATCCGTGCAGCCATGTGCATGAGCTCTTGTCCATTCAGTTCGCTATCCTGCATTCCTACATGCCACAGCACCCCAGGTCATGGCCATATGCCATTGGCTTGGCCTGCTGATCAACACCGCTCGGGCTTCGCATGACAGCTCACGATGCACACATACACACACACACACACTCACTCACAATAGTTCTGACAGATGGGTGAAAAGGTGGGCCACGTCATGTGTGAAGTGAACAGAGGGCAGGGGGGTGTTAGCAATTATGGTGAAACAGACTGCAAAGAGAGGCAGACGTGTGTGCGCGCTCTGTACAACAAAAAAGGTGGATATGGGCATGTGCAGAAACACATGCACAACATCAAATAAAACAATATTGCCCTCTAAAAAGAAGAGCCATTTAGACAACCAGCACATACTGGAGACTGTTTTAATAGAGCACTCATAAGCGTGGGCAAACATCTGCCTTATGGCCTCCGTCTATTCTGCTAAGAACCACACAGAGCATGGGTAAGCACCACACGCTCCACTGGACAGACTGCCTGTTAATACCTAATGCTTTCCTCTGCAGTGAACTAAATTGGCACTCAGATACTGAAATATACGTGTTAGAGCTGATTAATCTTTGTCATTGTGAATCTACATCCGATCCAGGTTAACACAGTGGATTCTAAAGCACACGCACTTTATCTGGTTAGTGGACAAGCACAGAAGCTATAAGGCCCAACAAGGACAAGCACTGACTTTGCTGCAAGTAAAAACCGTTCACTAAGAAAAAGTCGTATCCAAACTGCATAAACAAAGATTCTCCTGAATATTGGTGGACGGAGATTAAGCGGGTGTTAAACACAGTTTATGTAAAAATGGACTTTCTGCAGCAAATACAGAACATACAGGAGGAGAATCAACGATTGAGAAAAATACTTTAAAAAAAGAATTGAAGGATTTATCGAGTCAGGTAACTTGGATTAATACACACACACACACACACACACACACACACACACACACACACACACACACACACACACACACACGCTTAAAACTAAAAATGACATTTTTATTTGTTAGGCAAATAACAAACTGATGTTTTTATGCACAAATGTGAGCCGGCACACTGAACTTCTTTAAGAAGTCAAGCATAACATTCGACAAATAAAAGCAAATAAATAACTGTAATTTGGCCTCTCTGTCAAAAACAAAAACATGTTTTAGCAGGTTTTTCAGCTTTTTTGTAAAATTGTAAATAAATACAAAATAATTGATGAAAAGAAATTTGTATTTTTAGCATGAAAAATATTTATACTGGTTGATTAGCCATTCTATATAGCTATATATATATTAGACATGAATAAAAAGCATGTATAATATATACATATAATGCACAACTGGGAAGTTTATGAACACACTGACGAAATAATGTTCATTGCAGCTGGTTGTACTTTGCAGTAGGGCTGGAACATATCGTACCGTTCACAGTAAAACCGGTATGATGTCGGGCAACGATAAGAAAATGAAATATGGCGATAGAATATGGGTAAAACGCACATGCGCAGTGCCTTTGTTTTCATACGCACATGGCGGAACTGGTTTAGCTTTTGTCCGTCAGATACACAACAAAGCACTATTTTTGGTAGCGCATGCTAGCGGGCCGTCGTTATTACCGTGTTGTTTTGAAAATACGGCGCACTTAAAATCAATCCTTTGATTTTTCTGAAAGTCGACAGTGTTTCTTATAATCCCGTGCGCCTTATGTATGAACTCTGGTTGTGTTTACTGACCTCGAAACGATTTTATGTACACGGCGCTCGAAAATCTGTCAAATGTTTCAGTACGACTTTGCTAAGCTACGAAGCCGCACCGCTTGATGGATTGTCGGAGCATTACGGCTATCGTAGGCGGAGCCTCGCGGAGTGATACGTACTGTGCTTCAACATAATATTACAGTACTGTGTGTGTATGACCTCTTTTTAAGTTTTGTGGATATTATACTTGGTTACGCTGAGGATATGTCGGCCAGTTTCCACTGGAAATGCCTTTTGGTTAAACTGTCAGCGAGGAATTTGCACTGTTACATTTTTATATAACTTTAATGAACATAAAAAACAGCTGCTTGTTTAAGTGAAAATACATTGATGGGGTTTTGCACTAATAAAGTTGTGGAGTTGTAAGGTATTTTGTCTCGTGTCAATTATATCGTCAGTTATGTCGTTATCGTAAATTTTCAAATGTATATGGTGATAAATATTTTTGGTCATATCGCCCTGCCCAGGACACACAACATGTATTTAAGGCCCTTTGTTGAACTTAATATGAATTCAGTGACACAGATTGACCCACGAGTCGCTCACAAGAGGAGATTTAAATAGACAGTGAAATATGAACCTTCAGTGATGTTTCAGATATAGTGTGGTTTCGATTTTTTTTTTTTTTTACTGTTTCAACAAAATGAAAAACACAACCAACTCTAAAAACATGAAATACTTTTATTTCTTTGTGCTTTGACTCAAGGGATATGAAACACCTTTAGTGGTAACAAGAAGTCTGTGCAAGGCTGTGTGTGTCTGAGCTTGTGCTGCATGTTGGACAGACCTACAGCACAGTCTACATACACTCACTGTCAACAAAAACACAAAGTCGATTTTCAGTGAGAGTAGCGATGGAGGACGAGTGGCAGAGGGTTGAGAGTGATGAGAATAATCCTCTGGCCATGTAACAGAGATAAAGACACTGAGGTTTTAGCTCTACGCAGGAGATTGACCTCATTACAAGCACACAAACTACAGACACAAACACTCAAATATAAGCATGGCGCACAAACGTAGATAAATGGTCAAATATAAACGTGCTTGACCGCTCTCTTATTGTCACTCTGTGAAAGCAGCATGTGTGTGTTTGTGTAATGAATAGAGAACAGCCCAACACTGATCAGGGCTGAAGAAAAAGAGCACTGCCCACTCTGCTCTCACATTTATCAACAGTGTGTGTTTGATCTCTCAGCCACATCACACATGTGCCCTCCAATCAACCGCTGCTGCCTCTAAGGCCTCCTTTGACACACACACACTCGCACGCACACACAGGGAAACGTCCCACACACAACCCATTAGGACTTTTGATTAAATTTAAGGATAGCTCATGTATGAAGGCCATGACCAGTGCAACTTTATTCAAGTATGTGTGAGTGTGTGTACACGCGTCTGTGAGAGAGAGAGAAAAAGCAAAAATGAGCGACTGCAAAGCCTCCTAACCTTTGTAATATAGATCCTAACTACTGCCAAGGGAGGTTAAAACCTAAAAGGGTTCCATAACACTTCATAACTCTGACTGAAATGAAACAACTATAACTCTAGCCATTAGTGAGATGCATGCACGTGCACGCACGCACACATACGCACACACACTCGGTGTCTTTAAAAGTTGGCAAGACAACCGAGGTCATTAGGTTTATTTCCATTTGCAGAGAAATGATTTTGGCAGCTATAATCCGCCTGGTGACACTCGGGTTTGTCCGAATAAACAAATAAAAGCTAAAGAGTGTGTACCCACATCAAGGAATCATTCCAGATTGTATAGCAAAGTAATCAAACAGACTTTAGGAGCATGTTCCTTCTGACCATTTTGCAATAAAATATGGACGGATTCCTTGTTTTTTGCATTTCTAAACTGAACATGATGCAGATGGATGCAGACACAGTTTTACCTCTCTCCTGACTACGTCCATACAACATTGTGCATAATTGCATTTATTCCCTACCTTTTTTTTGTGCATTTGTCACTCTCAAATAACCAGAGCGAATTAAAAAATGCAGCTTAAATGAAGATTAAAATGAAAGCTATCTTAGTTTCTCCTCCTCAAAAACGGCTTCTTCATATTCCACTGAGATTATGTCTGACGAGGTTCAGCAAACAGCAGTTGGTCCAGTGTCAGGTCTTTGCTGGATATTTTCCTATTTCTTAAGGAGATCTGTTTTTTGTTCATCTGCATAGATACTTTTTTTAGGCCTGCAACATCTTTGTATCCTCCACTTGTCCAATGTCAAAGAAAAACCTTGAAAAACTTGACTTATCAGTCCAGAATATCTTCTTTCAGTCAACTACGACTAGATGTTTGTCCTCTTTGGCCAATCTGAGACCTCAGTGGCTTCTTAGCAGCTATTCCTCCTTTTAGCATTGTTCGTTCAGTTGTCTGCTTATGGTCATTCTTGAGAACTTTCAGATTCTGATCTAGAAGCATTTATCTCTTCCTGAAGCATCTTCCTTCTGTCTCTAGCACCTAAAATGCTTCGGTAAGGTGGATTTTTCTGCCTCTTCCTTGGTGCTTTTTGTTAACACCAGTCTCACCAATCGATTCCAAAGAAAACTTTGACAACATGTTAGGTTTTGCCCTATTTTTTTCCAATTGTTTCGACGTTTTAACATCTTATACTAAAATTTAAACCAACACTCTGGACTCTGAGAAGTTAGAAATTAATCAAGCATAACATTAAAACCATTGAAACAAAAAATAAATTGGCACCTTAATAATCAACCAAACAAAGTACCAGAACTGGCTGACTGTGTGCATGCTCAGCTTGGTCTTCCAACACACTTGATAAAGAGCAGTCCATTTCATCCATGTGTCACATGTGCACAGCAGCACAAGGAAGCAGTGTGGCTGTTGGTGAATAAGGAGCGAGGAAGACACAAAGTGCGCCAAATCAAACCAAAGTGAAACCGCCACTACAACATTTGAACCTGAAATTAGCATCACCCAGCTCAACAGCTGCAGCCGGGCCAGAACTGGGTCATGCAACAAGACAATTATCCCATTGTCATTAATAGATCTGTGCGTAAACACTGTAAAAAAGACGAGACCGATGGAGTCATATATAAAACAATACAAGCTGTTGATTCATGGGGTGTATTTAGTTTCACATGCCATCTCTGCATTTTGGCTTTAACCTCTTTTTCTCCACCTATACAACAACTAATACCCGGTGTCCTATTCCCAAGGTTGAGGGTACAGGATGTGATGGGCACATCACATCCTGATGTTCCCAAGTTAAAGGTTTATGAGATGAGCCCTTTCTCTGAACTTTTGCTTCTTGAGCGTTCCCTGAAACGAGAAATGACCTGCTTCCTGTCCAACCCATGTGGTTCAGAAATGTCCAGCAAATCCTTTGCAGCGTGTTTGCGCTGTGCTCGTATGTTATTCTTGTGAGTTCATAAAGTACTTCTTGCAGTCGTTAGCTGGGGTTAGATAAAGGCAAGCAAATCCAAGAAGAGTGGAAAAGCAGGGAATTAATTATTCTAAATGGTGAATGATGGTGCTGAGCTCCCACCAGTGAACAGTAACAATGCACATGTGGACCACATAAGAAATGAAGAGTCACACCAAAGCATACATTTCTGCACATTCATTGAACAGTGCAGTTTAATATAAAGGCTGCAGCCATGACTGGTCTCTCTACGTGTCCCTGTCATTGTGGTGCATCACGCTCTGTCTGCAGCATACACACACTGAAACAATGATGCTGCTGCGTCACATACATGTGCTCTTGGAGACTGGATGAGTGATTCCAGCTTAACACGCCCACAGCAGATGTCCAATCATCCTAATATAACAGCAGGAACAGAACAACACACTGGCTAAGACCTCAGATTAAAACTAGCATCCCAGAGGATAAAACACAGCAGCGATGCAACAAACTAATACGAGCAAGATAAAGTGAGCTTTACTGATGGGTAGCATCAGCAGAATGCTAAATGTTCTACACAAATTCATAAGCAGAAATAAAATGAGGATTTTTTTTATATACGTAATGGGGCAAAAATTGGATTCTCTTTGTTGGGGGGTGGGACACAATTCTTCAAAAAGATTTTTCCACATTTGGGATTTTGGCGGTAAAGAAACGGTAACAAGATTCCCTCACTGTCGGGGACAAAGGTTTAAGTTTGCTCTCAATATTTCACCTGTCAGTTGCTACCGTAGCAAAGGACAAACCAGAGTTGGAAAACCCCAAAAATATATACATTTGAAAGAGCGCAGATTGCCAATAAATTACAGGAGCTCTCAAAAAGTACACTTCTTTAAAATTTAAAAAAAAAATTACAAAATACGGTCAACTTTAAACCTTGGAATTTGCAGGGAAACTATTTTGTATAGTTTGTCATAAAGTCTGCAACATGTTGAAGTTGAAGCTGAGGAAGAATTCAGTGTGGCGCCCTTGTGGCGACTTTTGGTAACTGTTTGACAGTCACTGGTTTTAAGCAGACGGCTGAAGTATAAGGAACTTTTCTGTGTTGTGCCTTTGTGCAAACCGATACACATAATTTGAGGGGAAAGTCTGAAACCAAACCACTGCAAATCCAAGTCCTGCACTACTGTACTGTACTTTTAAAAATCAGCTAACTTTTACCTGACTTGTTATCTAATAAGGTCAAAATCCAGTTGATAACTGTGTCCTCTTCAAAGCGATATGACAGCTAGTGAGAAACATTCTTGTCTCCTTCTACTACACCTCTTGTTCGGTCTCTGACCTTCTCTGAGGAAGGATCATCCCACTGTCTGGCACAGTTTGCCAAGGAAGCAGGAGTTATGAAGGGGAAATTGCAACTGGCAAATGGGCAGTTTGAAAAAAGAAAAAGCCCCCCAGGGCAGAAGTGGAGGGATAGAAAGGGAGAGAGGGAGAGAGTGAAAGGGAGTGTGTGTGTGTGTGTTTTGGGGTTTTTGTTTTGGGGGGGGGGACTAATACTTGAATATGACCTGCTGGTGAACCTTGGTTGTCTTTGGAAGGCAGCGCAGTCTATGATGAGAAAGCCTGTAACCCCCCCCAACAATAGGTAATGAGTGGTAATAAGAGACAATGAGTAAGAGAGGGAGAGAAAGGGGTGGGGAGGAAGATGCAGATAATGCAAGCCAGACGCAGACAGAGAAATTACAAAGAACCAGAGAGGGGAAGAGAGAGCAAGAGCAGCTGCAGCAGGGCTGAAAGTGAAGCTGAGAAGGTGCCGGGCTGTGGAGAGAGCATCCTGGGAGTTGGGTGACGAGAAACACTGTCCGTTTGTGGCCACTGATAATACTTTCCATTCTGACTGGCTTTATGTGGGGGTCTGCTGTGTGTTTGTGTGTGCGTGCGTACGTGTGTGTGTTTACAGGCCTTGTGCGAGCTGCTGATTCCCCTGATTGCAGGCTGGCGCCCTGCTGGCGAGCCCCCGCGCACTGAAATTAAATCCACTCTGCTCCGTTATAAATTATAATGCTTTACAAACAACACCCCCACTGGGGAACACAGGAGGGGGAGATGGAGAGAGAGCAAGAGAGAGACTAAGGGAGAATGGATGGTAATAGACGGAGAGAAGGGGAAGAGAAGGAGTAAGGAATTAAAAAAGATGAAGATAGAAGAAGATAGCAAGAAAAAACATTACCTTTTCTGGAGCTTTTTAATGTGATATGGATTGAGAATGTAAGATTCCACTAATATAAAACACATCTGCCAAAAGCTGCTTTGTAAGCAATTAAACAGAGCTAAGCAATAAAACAGTGGTGTACAAAAAAAGATAAAAGATAATTGAATCAGGAAGGGCAGAGAAAGAGACAGAACTGCACTTAAACTGAAGTGAACCAGCCTTAAATTTGAATAACACACTTAAAATAAATCTGGAAGGCCTTAAAAGCTATGAAGGAAAACGAGATACTCTTGTGAATATAGGGAAAAACAGAAAAGGGGCAGGAGAGATGTGAGCAGGGGAGATAACAAGTGAATGAAATGTAGGGATACTTGTGGGTGAGTGGCTATAAGGTGAGAAAGGGGGAGAGAAAGCCTGAGCTAAATGGACCCTGTGGTGCCAGAGAGGCAGCATGCGGTGCTGATATCCAGCTACACTGGCACCAAATGAGAGGGTCAGGGCTCTTGTGGGAAACAGAGATCTAATATGTCTAACCTAGAGCTTATGTGGGGGATGATAACCAGTTAGCTGGTGCCAGGCTCCTGCAAGTCAAACAGAGGTGAGATGGACAGAAGGTGACAACTTCTCTTCATGTCAGTTACAATTCTGAGACTTGCCGTTCGGTCTTGTAGCACAGTGAAATGTCAAGCTCAAACACGAGGACCACAGTTATAGCAGAAACATTTTAGGGCTGAAATAATTTCAACTATTGCTGTAATTGCTTTATTTTGTAGATTTTGAAGTTTCAAACTGCTAGTTAGTAAAATCGCAGCAGGCATTTTTCAGTGTAGGCAGAAATTAGTGACAAAGTGATGAATCTCTCTATCTATACATATCTATACATCCAACCTAGTCCTGAAGGATCAACCAGATCCATCTTAGTAAAGCACAATAGCCATGACTGATCTAGCGTTACATGACGAGGGGTGTTTTCACGCCTGTAGTTTGTTTACTCTGGCCTGAATCAGCTGATGAGTTTGGAAACTAGCTTTTCTCTGTGAGTTGGTTTCTTTTTACTTGGAGAAAAATCCAAGTGAATCAAATGTGTCACTACTCACCGTGTTGTGGCAATCTGCCGTACAACTGGCTACAACGTGACAATGTTCAGTCTGCTCACTGGCCAGATGTATTTGGGGGAGGAGCACAAAAGCAGCGTTGTGGACTATTGGAGAATTTCCATTGAATTCACAGTTACTTGCTAGCCTGTACAGATCTTTGCACATCTATAGTACCCTGCCACGTTCCAGAATACAAAGCACACATGGCTACAGGACATTTTTTAGCTCAAACTTACACACAACACCTGGTAGTTGGTTTGGATGGAGACTGAATCAATCAGAAACAAATTGCTGTGGAATCGCACCGAGGTCGGGTCTTGGTGCGGTTGTTTTGGTCTGCACCTGAGTGTGATTACCGAGGTCACATGTGCAAAAACAAACCACACTAAGGGAGAAAACGAACGAGGTGCTCAGGTGTGAACACAGTCCAATGATCATTTTGAAACAATAAAGTGATTTGCTGGGATTTCACCTGAACATCCTGCAAACTACCTTCTCGGTGTAACTACCCAATGGCAGTTGATTACAATGTCAAGACAATGCAGCCTGCAAGTGGTTGAAAACTGCTCTGGTTTGAGAAACCCAACAAAGGAAACGAAGCACTGAGCTGGCTTCCAAACATCCCAGATCACAGTCCAATCAAAAAGTGAAGGCCATAAACTGCAAATGCAGGACTCAGAGGATCGAGCCTTCTCAGAGCCCTGTGGTCGCACAAAGGGGCTTGCACAATATCTGTCATGTGGTTTTAATGTTTTGGCTAATCAGTATACAATCACGCATTCAAATATAAATTTCTTAATTTCATTTGTGTTATTAAAACAATTTATTTAGGCCTCCTGATGTATATCATGATAGATACAATAGTATATAATACAGTAAAAATATTTTATAATAAAGCCACAGAGCTTGAGAAATGAGTGTTGAATTAACAATTCTTGTGTTAACAAAAACTGGACATCGTGTTTGTATTCACTCCAGTATCCTGCTGGTTTCAATTAGCTTGTTTGGATGTTTGTGAAGGTAATCAGTAACTGCAACCCATCTGTCATACTAAAGTTTCTGACAGTGACAAACAACTATATATATTATATAATGTTTCTCACAATTATTCGTAATGGTCCCACGTTCGTGCCTCGCTATAGCTCTAACCAGACTGTTTTATGAAAAACACACCTATTCTCCATCTCGCCAGGGGGCTGGGTCATGCGCGGCCGTCTACACCGTCTGCCAATCAGACTTGAGACTCTGCCCCTTCAAACAAAAAGTCTCACTTGCGTTAAAGCCTAAACACAAAGGCCAAATCACTGACGGGACACAGCTGTCACTACCACCTACAAAGGGCTGTCACAGCCTGTGTGACAGCAGCAGGAACTACTGTCCACTCTAATCACTGTTATAGTGTTTAATAGCCATTAAAGAGTGCAATGTGACCATATTAGGTGTGAGTGTGCGTCTGTATGTGTGGTGGTCAGTCATACTACATGAAGGCATTGTTTTATATCTATACCTATCTATTTTTTTTAATAAAATAAGGCACATTTATAAATGTTGACACTGAAAGCTGCAGAAATGTTTCATGAGACTGAAACAGTTGGTAATATTGAAATTTCCCATATCAACAAACACATTGATAAATTGAAGTTTCTGTTGGTTTATGGGTGAACGTGCTCAACTCAGACATTTTTACATTTTCACTCATTTACAGAACTGTGCAAAAGTCATGAGCCAAGTTTCATTTCTTGATTTGTCAGAAAAACTGGAAATAGGTAGTGTTTTATTGATTCATGGAAATACAGCATAGAAGGAAAAAAAAGATTTTTTTTTTAAGTCTAATGAGCTTAAAAGTTAATATCTGGTGTGAGCACCTTTACTCTTAAAAAACAGCCTGAACTATGTTTGGGGAGCTGTGGCTCAGGAGGTCACCTACTAACTGGAAGTTGGTGGTTCGATTCCCATCTGCATGGGGAGTAGAAAAATGCTAAGAATCAGTCCGTTTACATTCTTGGGAAATCTTTGTTGTCTTCAGGAATAATTCTCTAGACTTCTTCTTGTTCTGTCCCTTTTGTTCTGCACAGCCTCCACCGTGTTTCACTGCAGACACTTGACGGTGTATAGACCTGTTTCCACTGGCTTTCAGTCTGGTTCTTGTGTAATTTGGTACATCTCAACATTTTCTCCCTGATTTTTCTGTCAGTCCTGGGAGAGTGTGCAGTTCTGCGTTCATAATTCCATCAGTTTAAACAACATCGCCAACATTGCTGGCTGAAATGCATCTGCAGACCACAACAGACACTCCCTGTACCTTTGTCCTGACCAGCTAGCTACATATTGCTGACTATTTGAAACAAAGGTTTCAAATTTGGATTCATCGCTGCACAGTTCATTCGATTAACTTTGCAGGATTTGTCATATATTTCTTAATAACTTTTTTGACATAACTTTTGATACAGTTCATCTGCTGTAGATATTCTTTTAAGAGTACTACTTCGTCTTTTGTCCGCAATTCTTTTTAAGGACACGCTGCACAGAAATATAAGAGATATAAGACATGCCACGTTTTTGGCTAATAGCGCTTCGGGAATCACCTTGTAAGTGTAAAAACATAATTTTCTATCTGCCAAACTGTGCTGTCTTTGACGTTCTGTAGAATCAAGTGAAGAAATTGGAACAAATTATGGGTTATGTGCGTGTAAATGTGTTTTTGCACCAGGCTGAGAGTAAAGTACCAAAAGAAACAAATGAAAATTGGTTCTTTGCTAAATCTGTTATGTGCAGACGAGACTGGCTGATCCCTTGAGTTACGTACCTTCTGAAAACGGCCAGATACAAGAACAAGACTAAAATATGAGAGAAAAATCAGAAAAACTTTGATCTTCAGGAAACCTGCAGACTACTCCAACAAGGTCTGGCTCCTTAGACATAAGATATAACAAAATGGGGGTTAGGCAAGACTTTTGCACAGTAATTTAGTTTGTTAGAGATAATTACTGTAATTTTTTCTGGATATCTTTACCAACACTTCTGCTACTGTGAATGAACAGCAGCACCACAGATGAACTTATGAAAGGAAAACCAAAATACCGGCATCTTTATAAGAAGAAGCAGACAAAGAAATGCTAAAGATGCCCAGAGAGAATAAGACACGTCCTTAAAATGTCCCAAAGACATACAGATGACAAGACAAATTCTGATGAACGCAAAAAAACTGAGCTACTTTGGCATGCTCTGCTGAGGTGGTAGAAAAGCAGCCTGCAGTCCTTGCAGACTGGTGAAAAGATTGAGTAAACAGGTCCGAGTCTCATGTAAATGCAAACTCAGCTTTGAGTCAGATTCTGCATATTTCACCTGAAGACAATCAGGAGAAAGCAGAGATGACAGATGTGATCAGTACCAGCAAATCTCAACAGAATCACTGCCAATAAAAACCACTGAGGCAAAAATGCTTCAAATGAAAGATGGACTGCAAACAGCAATCCCCATGTATGTAAGCATACTTACATTCGTTTTTCTAACACTTGCTAGAAATGTCTCTTCTGATCAAAATGTTGAGCCAGATTAGTTTTTTATGTCTTTTTACTGTTGAACTAATAACAGAGCCACTCAAAACACACAAATCCTCTCTGCAAATGACAATAAAGAACTTTGGGATCGCACTTCATACATCCAAAGTGTAATAACAATGATTAGCTAGAAGGCCCTCAGGCATCAGTATCTTTCTGGTTTTATTATGGGCCCCAAATAAAAAAGCAGTTTTCTCATGTGTTGAATGTATTGGACAAAGTCCAGTCACAATTAAAATGTCCTTGAAAATGTAAAATGCGCCAAATTACAACAGTCGCCTCGAGGCACTTTCTATTGTAAAGTAAAGGCCCTAAATAATACAGAGAAACTCTAACAATCACTTTGTGGAGAGAGCAACAGTGAAGTACCACTGAACTGGGCCAGTACAACATCCGAAATAGTAACAGTTAAGTGTAGCAGCTGTCCAATCAGCTCGTTTCTGTTCCCCCTCCCAGCCTATTACA
Organism: Rhamphochromis sp. 'chilingali'; assembly: GCF_963969265.1. NCBI lineage: Eukaryota > Metazoa > Chordata > Actinopteri > Cichliformes > Cichlidae > Rhamphochromis > Rhamphochromis sp. 'chilingali'. The sequence continues at coordinate 38,770,160 of NC_137935.1, read as the reverse complement.
ATGTGATGGAAGCTTGAGCAAACAAAGTGTTATAGGTCAGTTAAACATTCCTCTCATCTCAAGAAATCTGCTGTCACTTTTCCTGAGGCACACACATCTGCAAACACCTGATAGGCCTGAGCAGAGGCCTTCAGATCACTCATTGCACGGGTTAAATTGTTACCACCTTTCTCTAATCCCTACTCTCACAATTAACTGTATGGTCAAGGACTTCAAAGTCCTTGACGGCCAAAGGGATTAACCCTGACGCTCCCAGAGATTTGTTTTTGATTTTGCTAAGATCCCTGGGTACTTTCATCTTTAGTCCTTCCTCTCCAAGTCCCACAGGGCCAAGCTGAGGGCAGGGCGGGGGTTGCTACTAATTTTGGCAAATTCAGTGTGATATTTGACGGCAACTTTTGGAGTTACTACACAACAGAAAGGGCCTATTTGTGTCTCAGGGGAACAATTAAGTTTTGGTGAGACAGCGAACATTTTTCTGTCTTTAAGTCATTCGGACGTGTGTTATCAGGAACTATTTATTCTTATTCCATTGGAATCAATTAGAGATTTTAACCTGTCTCATGATACATCACTACAAAGGTGTAGTGGCCTGTGTAATCAAAACCCATTATACAAATAACATTTCTACAGTTCAACACAAAACAAACCATAATTCACAATTATTAGACTTTGGGAACTAATCATCATTTCTAAAATGAGTTCTCTCCAAAACCTGAATAACAATGACTTTTAGAAAACCCAAGAAAATTCCATCTTTAAGGGAGGGAATCAAACTTTATTAGATCCAGTGCCAGCTTATTGCCACTTTAAACACTCCACATGTTGTTGGTGCTGTTTATGGGTAGAGGGCTGTGTGTCAGCGGAGGTGTCTTAGCAGCACTGGGCACTATCAGCCTGTTTCAGCCCAATCCCTTCAGCTCCGTCAGCTGTAACAGTGCCTATGTCGAAGGAGGTAGATAACCTTGTGTGTGTGTTTTTAGGGGTAATAGTGTGTGAAGCGCTGGTCCACGCATTCTGCCCCTCCTCTACACACCAACAGTCTACCCTCCAGTGGCTCAGCAGGAACTGGAGCAAATGCGTTTAGGAATTAAGACTGGGGAATGGCCTGAAGAGAGAGAGTGTGTGTGTGTGTGTGTGTGTGTGTGTGTGTGTGTGTGTGTGTGTGTGTGTGTGTGTGTGTGTGTGTGTGTTTTCATGGAGTTGTGCTGCTCTTTTGCGGTGTGCCAGCTCCTGCCAGCTGCCCCAGGATGTGGCCTGTCACTTCACATAGCTGCTGATGAGCCACACAAGTGTCAGGAAAGGTAAAGATAGAGGTAACGCTCTGTCACAGACACACAAATACACACAAGAAAAACATGTGGAGAAAACGCCGTACAGTGTATGTGGGGCGGAGATCCTCACATGAGTCAAACCATTAATGCTCATTTTCAAGCTTTTAATAATTACACTATATTAGCTGACCTCATAGCCATCTGAAAATAAATCCACTCGACTTTCTCAGATGTCATCATCGATGTCGGTCTGGCTCCGGTCCCGCTGAATAGTTCTCCTGTACTTTGTGCTACTGTTTGTTGACATCACCATACCATAACTGGAGGAAACCAAAACGTATCAGCCGGAGGAGGAACAAGTGTTTCTGATCACTCCTGGGTCTCTTTGCCAATATTAATGCAAACGCATGGGAAAAAGTCCACCTGCGTCTCATTTACACAACCAACCTTTATGCTCGTGCATTTATCGGGGAAGAAAACTTTTTTATGGAGATAAATTCCACAGATACACATGAACAATATATGACCCCCCTCTATTCTCCTGTGCTCTCTTAACCTACTGAACAATGAAGCATAGCTAATGGTAAGTGCCATGCTATTAGATGCAGCAGCAGTAGACTGCCTGTGGCTCTGTGCAGCACCCAAAGGCTCCACATGCTGCCAAGCAAAGAAAGAGACACCAAGAAGAAAACAGAGGCCCAGACATGTTGGTACAGATGCAAGGGTGTCTGTCCCTGACCTCAGATGGTTAGAGACTGACATGATCTCGAACTGCTAAATTTATGTGGCACTTACACACTAGTGTTCATCAAATGTACAGAAATCTATGCTAATGGCAATTTATGTTCATTTTTGTTTCCTGTTTGCTTCTTTGCCTTATTTTAAATGCTTAAAAACATCACAAATCTTATGTTTAGCAAATGAAAGAATAAAAAAAATCAGATTTGTGTAGTATGTGTCCCTATGTGACATAGTCGGGAAAAACAGCGTGGTGCCCAGTGTTCCCTCTTTGGGTTTTTATGGTAAATGGACTGACCACTCAAAGTGCTTTACATTCACCCATCTGCACAAGCACCTTCTTCTACGTTGTTTCTAACTGCTTCCTAGCTAACATTCACACATGGGGTTAGTACCTTGCCCATGGATACCTGGCATGCAGACTGGGATTGAACCACCAACCTTCCGGTTAGGTGACTTGCTCTACCCGAGCTACAGCCACACAACTTGCACTGTGCTTATACCAAACTGCCATGTATGCATGATTGCGGCCTCTATCTGTGCTTTCTGCTGTACTGGACCATCACGTATCAATCACATGACCGTGGTGCTGGTCAATTTGAAAACATCAACCTGGGTTAAGCAAAACTGTAAAATACTTTTTCACCATTTTCGGACACTTTATTGTCTAAGGAACCTTATTCAGAAATCTAATTATATCGTCACTGTGATTTGAGGTCTAACTCTATGGTGTGAGATGTAGAACGTCTGATCTGGCTCTCCGAGTCTGCTGCTACTGCTGGCTGAGTGACTAATACAGCACTCCTGCATCTTATCATGCACCATTATATGGATATTCCCTAGGTGATCCCCTACTATATGAACATGATCTACAATAATCTATGTGTTTTTATCAAATTACCAAACTCCATCTCTAATATGCAGTCAGAAGGCTGGAGAGCGACCCACAGATCCCGATGTAATTACACACTGTGCCTCTTCTCGGCCCACATACCATTCTGTCCCAATTCCCTGCTGTTTGGAAATCAAGGATATGCTGGTGACAAGTTACAGTACACATGCCCCAGTTAACCTTTGATGTGAACATGTTCTTTTCTGAGGGAATGATATGGAGGCCTAAACCATGAGAGGCTACAGACTATCCCTGCAAACTGTATGGCTTCAAAGTCCCGTCTCTAATTTGAACCTTTTGTGCCACTTAAAAAGCCCATGGACTAATTTGACTCTGGCATGTAACAACCGTTTACAGGAATGTTTGTCTGTCCCGTGAGTGTGTGTTTGTTTGTGTGTGTGTGTGTGCACGTATGTTACCACGGGCCTACCTGCTTTGATCATGGTATTGGAAGATTATGACAGCACACACACACACACAGAGCAAAAGATTAATCAAAACTACACACAGCCCCACGTCTGCAGAGCGTGTAGACACATAAGCGGACATACAGACCTACAGGTTACCCTGGCACTGAGCTTTTATTTACTTACAGGGAACTCCAATCACCTCATGCTTCTAAATAAGAGCCCGACAAATGTTAGTCCCCACGTGGATGTATTTACTTAAAAACCACCTTTCTATAACAGTATAGAAAGTAAGTATAGACGATGAGTATTTTGCAAATACATGATACACAAATGCTTGCAAAAACACTCATGGTGGGTTTATTATAACAAACTACTCACTGGAAGCATGAGAGGCTGTCTACTGCATGGATTACCAAACCATTCAAAAAATACACGCTGAATAAAAGTAAAGAAAAATGTGTATTAGATTGTGCACAGTGGTCCCTCGCTATAACGCGCTTCACCTTTCGCGGCCTCGCTGTTTCGCGGATTTTTTATTTGTGCAACTTTGCATGTTTTTTTCTTTTACAGCGCATTGTGTTCTGCGTCCTGATTGGCTGTAGACCATTGTCAATCAATCTCGTGCCGTGTCTCCTGTCCAGTACAGAATCTGTTCATCTTGTCAAATTTATATAAATCTTCGATCCTAGCAGTGTGACTCTGAAGTGCTGTACTGTATGTTTGTAAGTTTTCTCCCCAACAAACAACAATGTCGACGAAACGTTTTGCAGCTGCGCTAGCTCCCAAAAGGCAGAGGAAGATGCTAACCATCACACAAAAAGCTTCTGGACATGCTAAAGGAAGGTAGAAGTTACCGTATTTTCCAGATTATAAGGCACATTAAACGAAAACATTCAAATAAGTCAAACTTTACTCATTTATTCTTCTTGCTTCCTCTACTTCCGTACCATGGATTCATTATTGATTCATTAATGTTGAATTCTCTGGCAGCTGCTCTATTCCCATGTTCTGGAGCTGAAAACAGGGTTTGATCTTTGGCTTCATTCTATGATACTGAACTTATTTTTCTACGAAGGTTTGAACTTTGAGAGTTTAACAAGAGAGAAAAGTGTGACAATGTTCATGCCTGTCTGAGAAAAGAGTATAAAGTGTGTAGTGAGGAGTTTTACAGCCTTAAAAAATTTATAATAGTTTTTCACCTATCGCGGGTTATTTTTAGAACATGTTGGACTTTGCATCATGCTTTAACTCAGCGGTCTCCAACCTTTTTTGCGCCACGGACCGGTTTATGCCCGACAATATTTTCACGGACCGGCCTTTAATGTGTCGTGGATAAATACAACAAAATAAAACTAGTACCGGTACAGGTATTTATTCATAACACACATGAAAAGACCCAGGAAAACTGAGTTAACAGTAAAAACGATAACAAAATAACGCTGAAAACTGATAAAAACCCTGAAAACTACACATTTCACACCTGAGCCTCAACTCTCGTGGCCCGGTACCAAACGACTCACGGACCGGTACCGGTCCGAGGCCCGGGGGTTGGGGACCGCTGCTTTAACTGATCTGGTCTGATGTATCCACTATGCCACATAAACTACTCCAAAACAAGGACATATAAACACACACACAAAAACAACAAAAACAACAAAACACATCGACCTGAACACTAAGATAAAGGCATACTTAAATACCCTGGTCAGCCATCACTTGTGTCGAGGACCATGTGTGGAATTCCCTCGCTTCAGCGGTGAGAGACGGGCCTTTTCTGTCATTCGGGCCCAACCTTAGTTGCTACAACTACGACATCAGCAAGGGGGAGCTATCTCTGGGGACCGATGATTAATTAACATTGGCTTCAGCCGGCAGCCTGGCACAGGATGTGATCTAATTGACAGTGGGTAATTATGTAATGGCCTCGTCTTGTAAAAGGAGATGAGCTGGAATAACTGTAACCCAGAGTGGAAATGCAAAAGCACTGTGGACACTGGAAAACGCACACAAACTAAATGAGGCTGGTTTGTTTTCCTGTCGTTACCCTTTTACCTTCCTGATGTGTGGGTGGTTTGCTGGGCATCGAAGGGGTGGTGGAGGTAGTCATCCCTCGCTCAGCTCACTTGGTAATAGGCCAGTCTGTGTTTGCTTACCCCAGCTGGAATGTCACGAAGCAGCCGGCCCTTTGATCCGGCATTAATGTCACCACAATATGTGTCATTATCTGGGAGCCGGGCTCCACTTCACATCCCACTTATTGGAAAAAGTAACGTGACTAAGACGCTGTTCACTAAATATTTTGAACAGGATAGGAAGACATTGCATGCCAGTGGAGGCATGTGATTGAGCCTGTGTGGAAGGAACAATCAGAAAAGCGGTTCCAAGCAACAACGTCGTGCCGTAAGAAGCAGCAGGAGCTGGGACCAAATACAGAGAAGCGGATGGTGCCAACGTACAGCAGAGGCAAATACTGAAAAAACAGTTAATAATAGGGATCAAAGACAACAGCAACACAAGCTATAACTTCTAAGATGACCAAAAAGTTGAATTAACATGTCCAGGAGCAGGGCGTTACATTTTTATTTTACAACACAATATGTATCTCGTGATTTACGTTACACAGCAATCAAATGAACACACGAGCAAGGACCAAGAAAGGTCCAAATTACACACCAAACAATTATCTATGGCATTAGCAGCTGTGCAGCTGAGAAAATAGAGTCGGCTTTTGAGTAGCTTAACTGCCCCTCCCTTCACCACCAAATAATGCAGATCAAGCAGAACCCCCCCAAAGTAGCTACTTTAAAGCGAAGACATGGACACTGTTTTAGCAAATATACTGCTGCAGAAGAAGCAACTGTCAAGGTAAAGTACAAGTTGTTATTAAGGACTGACCTGGAATCAGATTAAAAACTCCTTTGATCTTAATCTTACTGCTGAAGGAAATGAGGAAAATCTGATCCTGTGTCAGTGGTTTTTAGGCCCTTTGATGTCAAAATGGGATGGAGGCCGGCGCAAGAGCAGTGACTTAATGAATATGATTCTCACTAGTTCCCATGAGGTAATTCCTTTTCTTAAAGCAGTCACTACATATTGCACCTCCTCTAATATCTCATACGCTGCTTTTTGAAAATAAGAGCTTGTAGTGATCACTGGGATATTTTCAAAAATGAAGACTGCTGCGCTACGTTAACTTCAGGAATTAGTGTCTGAATATGGAATAAAAGCCTGAGAGGTCATAAAAGTGGCTGTATAGAGGGCTAAAATAACAGTCTGACTACACAGGCTCAGCTCCATCTGCTTCTAATTACTCACTATCCGTGATGTGATGGAGGGGAAAGAGGGGGTGAGTACAACAGGAACTTATGTCAGCACTGGGTTACATGACTGACGGAGAAAAAAGAAAAGAAAAAGCGTTTCATTTAGGATAGTAAGCCCTGTTACCTGGGAGCTGTGTTTTCATGCATGGCTCTGTTTGTTTGCACGTGTGTTTGGTTATATGCACATTTATTTCAGCATATCTTCACTGCTGCTATCACTAATTTAATGCCACAGTGTATGAGCCGGACTTCAAACGGTGCCTGCATGCACTGCAGAGTTTAAATTTGCCCAAGTGAGCAGACACAACAACAGGCCGAGCGAATGCTTTTCTGCACAGGGAGTATGTGTGGCAAATAATGTCACATTTCACATGCAAAGTATACAAGTGGCACATTGAATAGGACGCTAATAGCCTAGCTAGTAATCCAACACTAGTCCACCAGAGGTAATCAGAATTTATTTAATCATTAGCATTAGACAGTTGCCACTACACCCAATTTATTTGCGGACGATGCTATGCATGAACACACTAACCAGTTGAGGTTTGCCTTTTTCTAAATACAGAAGTTAAATCACTTTGCTGAGGTACTGCTAATCAGTCTTTTCTAACGACAGCTTGTTTGGCTTCCACACTGTTGGCCAGTGCAAATTTACAGCAGACAATAAAGTTCTTTTTGATTTAAATACTCCTCAGCATTATGATCCTGTTTATGGTTCTCCGTCGTCGAGAAGCGTTCATGTAGCTCAGGTTTGTTCTGTGACATCATCAGCCACAACATTAAAGCCAATAGTGGCGTTTACTGTCAGCCTCAAAAGGAGTGCGATGTATTAGAAGCTGATATTGAAACCAGGGCTGCTCAGCACAGTGCACCAGGTAGAAGGTTTTCTGGTTGGGAGGGGGGATTAATGATGCATTTGCAGCATGTGTGAGAAATAAAACCAGAGTAAATTACATGCAGACAGCTTAAAATGACAACTTGTACTCGATGGTTACAATAAAACCATTTTTGAAAAACTTGCAATGCGTCGAGTACATTCGATATATCGCCCGCCCCTGGTTGAAACATGATCAATGCAATGAGTGAGTGAAGGGTCTGTGACGGCCACTATGACAAGGAACAACGAGGTATTGGTCTAAACCTGCTGTGGTATTTAAATCTTCTCCCTATGCCAGTGTGGGTCTTTATGCGGGTGCTCCAGTTTCACCTGACAGTTCTGCGTTTTGCCCAAGTGTACACTGAAAACTAAAGACTGTATACATCATTTTTACTCTTTCCTTCACTGTGGTTGCGCACTTACAGCAGTTTGCCATACTACGAGCTATTAGCCGGGGCAGTCTCTCAGGGAAAATAAAGCTTTTAGACTTCCCAAAAAGTAAGAAAAAAATCGGGTCAAGGGGGATTTTATTTCTTTTTGCTGAAAAGAGAATATGATGATATTAGAACGGTGATCTTATGTATAATGCTGATTTTGTGTCCTCTATATTTTCACAATATTTATTATGGGTTTTTTGTGTTTCTTTGTATCCATTGAGTTGGAGTGTTTCTTTTATTCTTTTTCTTGCAGTTTCCATTTGACTCATTTTAACTAAAAAATGGGTTTTATTTTATCGTTTTGTAGGGCTGGAAATACTATTTGTAATCAGCTGTGATTGTTTTACTACAGTAATCATTAGCTCTCATTCCGGGTTTAATATTCCAGAAAAAAGTGAAACAACAACAACAAAAATGGAGAAGAAAGCAGAAAATCACAATAGTGAAAGAGGCAGAGACAAATGTCACTTCAATGTACCCAGGGCTCTCACCAGTCAATGAGTAACATGCACACACACACACACACTGAGTCACAGTGACAGAGGCGTAAGAGTAACACAACACTCTGACAGCGTTAGGGTTAGTCATCTGTCAAGTACACACAACCACACACACTCACAGATGAGTGGAGTGGACTTAAGCCTGAGACCTCAGCAGTGACCCTTGTCTCTTTTCAGCCAATCCTTTCACATCAGCGTTCGTCCTCGCTTTCACACACACACACACACACACACACACACACACACACACACACACACACACACACACACACACACACACACACACACACACTTGTCTGTCATCATCATGATGTGTTGAAGGTGTTTGGGACGCAGTAAGCAGAACATGTATGACAAACAAACAAACAACGTGTGATTGGCACTGAATGATGGTTTGTTAACGTGCATGTGGCTTGGCCATTTAACATGTGTGAACTTTGACCTTTGGTTGATGAGTTTTGTCAAATAAAAAAACATTTTTAAATGTAGATTACACTGTTTTTGGTGTCACATACAAGGATGAGATTTTTCAGGATAAGAAATGTACTTTTCATGATATTTTCTTATTCTTTTTTGTGATATATTAATTAAGGGTCTGTGGAAACACAAGGAGTGTAACAAATGTGTGTGTGTATGTATCTGTGTGCGTGTTTGCGTAGTGACATTTCCCTAATGTAGCAGTAAATGTGCCCCTCATTAAGTGCTCTCTGACAGTGATGTGGGCTGACGAGAGCGCAGACGCCTGGCTCCTGGACTGGTGCCCTGATGGGGAATATGCTCACACTCTCTTGCACACACACTCACGTACACACACAGACTCTCTCACAAACACCCACGCACACAGAAATATATACAGAAAGACTGACAAGCACACAAACACTTAAACCTAAGAGCTCCATGGCAAAGATGTTTCAATCCAAGTTTGGACGTCCGTGTCTCTGTCGGAGCTTTTGGATTTTTTATGCCTGTGTGTGTGTGTGTGTGTGTGTGTGTGTGTGTGTGTGTGTGTGTGTGTGTGTGTGTGTGTGTGTGTGTGTGTGTGTGTGTGTTAGACTTGACACAATATTTGGGGCAGATGAGGGTCTGGAAGCACAGAGGCACATCTGCTGTAGAAAAATGGCTTTTTGGACTAACACCATTAACACAATGGTGGCTGCTGGACAAAAATGTATCTACAGTGTGTGCATGTGTGTCTTTATGCAGCTATTAGTCATGCTCCATATGTCTTCGAGTGAGGGACAGTGAAAGCACGGTGTATCTGTGCTGTGTGTGTGCGTGGGAGGGGGGGGTGACCGACTGACACCAGCGACAGCCTTTTTATGCCTCAAAAATATGACTGACATACACACAAACACACAGAGAATAATGGCGGATGTGACTGTGGAGGCACAGCTAAGAGTACAACAGGAAAATGAGCAGTATATTCACACAAGCAGGGTCACATGGGTCACCGCCAAGGTTCGGTCAAAAAGAGGTTAGCTTCCCTTTGCCTGATTCGCTGAAAAGAGACGGCCAAGTAGACAATTTCTCCACCGCTCTAAAAGAATCTATGAGCCTTTTTCATTTGTGAACACACTGGAAGCGATTTGCTCGTCACGCGTTGCTTTGAAGCTGCCAGCTGGTCCCTTGCAGACATGTCAGGCTCTTTTTGCCCAGGTGACCCTCTAATGTATGTGCTATCAGGTCATACGTCAATCAACAGTATTCTGCACTCTCATTGGTAGGCTCTTCAGGTGTGCAAACCAAAGTTTATTGCAGGTCCCGCCCCCACCAATTGCTTCTAGTGTGTAGCATTAGTGATTTGAATGCTGTGTGAGATTTCACCCACATCGAAATAATGATCGTAAACATTGTCAAGCCAAGTACCGGCACAGATAATTGTTTCATGGCTCCGTGTCACTACAGTAAAAATAGATTGGAAACCTTTTCTCACCACAGAAGATCATCTGCCTCCATCTCACCCACCCCCAGCATCCTCCTCTTTCACACCAACCCTCTGCATGTCCTCCTCCGTGGGCTCTTTTCCTCCAGCCTGGCAGCTCCATCTCCAAACCATCCCAACCTTGCGTCTCTAATTTAGTCTCCAAACTAGTTGAACTGTGAAACTCTGAGCACCCCCAACTCGGACTCTTTCTTTTGGTCAGTGCCACGGTCTCCAAACCATACGGCACAGCAGCTCTCACTGCCATCTTGTAAAACTTTCATTCATGCTTCCATCCTTCTGCCAACCTGGCATATTGCTCATTTTCAAAAAGATGATCTTGGGGGTGAATGAAAGTACTGAGCATACTTTGAACAGTTTATTAATTAACCCACTGATGCTGATAAACTGTTCTGACACATTAGAGAGCAACAGTATCTGTTCCAAACGTACACAAAGTTCAGTCTGATGAGATTTCCTTGGTTTCCGTGGCTTCATGATTCAAACAATTTCTGCTGTAAATCCAAAAAGCAAATATTCTAGCATGTTAGCAGGGATATGAAATCTTGAAGACAATGTGCACACAATATACAGTATTTTTTTTATGTTCATTCTACACGATATGAATTGTTGGATTTGTGTCCAATTCAGTGTCTAATCCACATTTGCTTACAACCTCTATTACCAAGGCAGACATGCCATCTGAAGGACCTTATCATCACTGCACTCCAGTGACAGTGGGAGTCAATGAAACTGATCAGGTCTGAAAGATCATTCACACTTACTTTCCACACAGATTTATATTCACCTCTTGATGCAAACTGAGGAAAAGCGAGCAACTGTGCGGAGCACGCAGACCGTGAGTGTGCTGGCAGGCCGCTGCTGGACTGGATTCAGTTCTTGTTATAAATACAGGGGTTAGAGGTGTGACTGTAAAATGTGCTGTGTGTATGTGTTTGTGTAGCCAGAGGCGTAAGGGTTAATTGGTGTTGCGTGTTAAAAGGTGTTAACAAGGCAGGCGGACACCCAAGGAGCAGTTTCAAGACACACACACACACACACACACACACACACACACACACACACACACACACAGTCATATTAGCTGCAGTCAAAGTGATAAAAAGTGTATGGCAATATAACAGAGCCAGTTTCTACACAGCCAGTGTCTTTTCAACATCCTCCAATGTACCAACCTAACAGAAAACGACATTTTCCACAGTAAACACAGGCGGACCTACAGTATAGTTCTGCTCTCTAGTTGTGAACAGACAGTATTTCTTTAAAAAGAAGAAAAATTACAGAGGTTTAGGGGTTACTTTTAGATTCAAAAAAAGAAATCTATTATTTTTCTATTATTTAGTTTGGTTATGGCATATTTTAGGATACTAAATATCTTCATCTTTATCAACTAAAACAGGCTTTTATCAAATGTATTTCAGTAGAAGGATAATACCCTCCTGTGCTATATATGGCAGTGTTGGCTAAGTGGCACTCCTAGAGCCTCTGGCTGAGCCTGTGGGGACAATAGAAGGAAAAAAGAAACCAATGAGACAGAGAAAAAGAAAGGGATGGTTTCAGCTAAAAGGCCCTCGCTGCCTGGAGGCACTCCATACACTCTAATGATTGCCAACAGGATGTGTGTGTGTGTTTGTCCCTTGACAAAGAACCTCTAATCAGATGGAAGTGTAAAGGGAAGGAACACTCTTAGGTCATACGTGTCTTTATGTGAGTATCTGTTCACTTTGTGTCTGATACATTTTTGCTGTGAAATGTTCCACTGACACATATAGGCCATGACACAGACACACACACTTGAAAAAATCATGATGCTAGCACTTGTGCAGTATTACACACACACACACACACACACACACACTGTTGTAGAGTCCGATTATCAGTTGACTGAATGTCTATGGAGGTGACACGGCATCAGACCGACCTGCCAACACAGTACACTGTGGAAAGTGCTGCTACACGGGCAAACAATACATGTGTGTATGCAGAGCTGCAACAGACAAGCGCTTTTGCACATGCTCTCCTTCGATTACACATACAGGTGAACAGGGTGTGAAAATGCATCTACAAAACCAAATACAGGGGAGGACTGGATGCTTCAAGACAACAGGAACCAAATAAACTGCATGAAAAGTGCATGAGCAAGGTGTGGGCACACACACCGTCACAGTTCGCCATTCTCCCTCTCACACACACACACAAACAAAAGTGAGCATGAGTGGAGGTGACAGAGCGTTCACACTGGGTCGAGCTGGTCCTGGATGTGCCAGAGCCAGCAGCTGAATGCTAGTCTGAATGTGAAGGTGTCAAACTAGCTTGGTTATAGAGCTAATGTGTAGCTGCTAGACTAGCACACCTGAGGCTCACACACACACACAGATATATTTATACATGCGCATAGGTGCACAAAGACGCACACATTCACACATGTCAGGAGGAGCGTAAACACACGTATGCATAAACATAACACATAAGCATAAAAATGTCACACACATGCAAAAGGACACACACATGCATATGGCTGCAGATGCATGTACAGATGTGTCCACGCACACTTTTTCACATGTGTGAGAAGTACAAACATGTAGGCCCCAGTGTAAACACACAGATGAAGGAAGAGAATCACAGAAGAGCAAACACTTCAGTACACAGTGTATGTAAATAGCAACACACACACACACACACACACCGTGTCTCTGCAGACGCAGACGTGAATAATGTGTGCAGCCTTCCTCGGCTTCATACCAGGCCACTGCTAGTGTCACAAATAAACTTGCTTACACTTGGCGCTGCTTCACGCGGTGATGGGCTAAATAGGGCATGAAAAGGTACGCACACACACTGGCACGCTTAACACCAGGTGTGTGAGGCGAATGTTAGCAGAGACACATGTGGCTTGGATGCCCGGTGGGATCTGTCCATGTCCTCTTTGTGCCCTCTGCCAAGGCACACCACAGTACTGGCTGGCTGCATCACGCCGCTATGCCTGCAATTACACTACAGCGCCGGTACTGGACATTTCTGAGCACAACGCACAATTTAAAGCCTCATTAGCAGCCGCTAGAGAGTGGAATATTTATTATACCAAACAGGCAGAAGTAACAGATAATCAATAATTGTCCAATAATAATTTTTTTGATAATATGGCTTCTTTTTTTTTTTTTTTTAGAAAATTAAAACATTTTTAAGTCTGATTTTGACTCAGGCATCACATCACCATACGTCACGAACATCAGTATCCTGTTAGTAGGACTGTTTAATTAGAGAGTGCAGTGTCAATATTATCCAGTCATAGTCTTCATAGTTCCACAAAATGTTTGTTCTACTTATGCAAGAGGACTTATTGTGAAGGCGAGTCAATGCCTATATTCCTAATATTATGTTCTTTGATCTTCTGCGACTGACACTACAGTAACACAGAGTGCACCATGGGGTCGTGAAGGAATCAGGAAATTCTTCTGATGAAATCCACTTAAATTTGTCCTTTCAGGGTTCGCAGATGTGTGAAGAGTAGCACGCTTAGAACACACAAACCGGGACTCTACAACTTTGTACTTGCAACACGGGCCGTGGGCATGTGAAATGGGAGTTAGGTTGTGTTTATAAATTTGACAATGCATTTATCTGATCTGCGGATTTAACGGCGTAACAGGAAAAGCTCATTAGGTGATCACTATGGTATCAGTTCATTCTCTAGGAGCCTTGCTGCATTGCATGAGAAATGAAGGTGTTAGAAGAAACATTTGCTACGATGTTTACAATTCCACCTCTAAAGAACAGCGACCGCACTCATGCTAATCCAACCATCAGTTATAAAAAGTTTGTTCATGATCCCACGAGGATCATCGTGAAGTTGTCCACACAGTAAGAAGTGATGCACAGGAGCAAGAGCAGCAACTGATTGATTCAAGTTTTCAATTTGACTTTTCATTATTCCCATTAAGCGTGTACAATACAATATCTGCATCTAAGCTTCCACAAAACTGTAAACTGTGTTCAACAGTTAATCACTTGATAACTGTTAAACACTGCTATCAAGTAAGACAAATGATAATTTAGCCATTACTTTAAAAACAGCTGGTCTGCACTGAGCTTTAACCTTCAGCAGCAAAAAAAAAGGCAAACTGGTTTTTAAAATCTGTCAGAGCTGTAAAGCCGACGGACTCTGTTCAGCCACTCATCGAGCTGTTGTTGAAAATGATTTCCACCAGAGCTTTTTTCATGGTTTCAATAAACATGACAGGAGAATTTCTCCATTGTTAGGTATTCATCATCTTTTTCTTGCTTCCACTCCAGTTGACCTTAAAATGATCTAATGTAGTCACTGTATAACACAAATTTAATTACAATACTATGTCCCCATGTTCCAAGAAATCTCTGCTGAATTTATTATATTTCATTCTTTGGAATTCTCTGCCTTCGAGCCATTTTATTTTGGGATTTTCATGAACAACTGCAGGAAAACCTTGTAACTGTGTGTGTGTGTGTGTGTGTGTGTGTGTGTGTGTGTGTGTGTGTTCTGAAAGTGTATCTATATGTGTTAAGTATCAATCCTCACAGAGAGAGAGTGAGAAAAGAAAAACAGAGCTCAGGATGAGGTTTTCCTCTCATCTGTTGTGTTTTCTTTTTGGTGAATCACACCGTGTCTGTAGCAGGAATCTGCATCAAACTACAGACACTCCTCTTCTTTCTCCACCTCTTCTTCTCCTCAATCCTCTCATCTCCCTCTAAGCTAAATGATCCTTTCATTTCCTGATGACCGACAGAGGCCCTTAGGTGTCTGTGCATGCGTGCGTGTTTGTGTGTGTGTTGCGGGAGTGTGCGTGAAGCTCTGAAAGCACAGTTGCATGTTAAGTTTAGAGATGGCACGATACCACTTTTTTATGTCCGATACCGATACCGATATCATAAATTTGGATATCTGCCGATACCGATATGAATCCGATATAGTGTTTTTTAATCAACAAAACTGTTTTTTAAAATATCTTGCTGCATTTTGCAAGTCTGCAAGTTCATACTCAAGTTTAAAACAACAACTACACTAAAGCTATTCTGTTATACCTGTATACAAAAAAAATATTTCATAGTTCAGCAATACTGATCAATCTAATAAACTTAGACCTACACCATCCTCCCTATTCTGGTATTTTAAAGAGTACTTAGCGTAAATATTAAGCAACCTAACTAATAGGGTTCCAACTCCCAGCAACAACAAAAATAAATAAATAAAAAATAAGGAACCACCCCTCACGCTCCACCTCATGATGCTTAACCAACGTAATCAACCTTAATTTGATGCAGTGTGAAAAAAAATGCACAGAAATCAATTATTTTTCAAGAAATATTAAATAGATTCAACATCTTTCTTCAACAAAATTGCAGACTGCACAGATGGTACCTTCCCAAAGGAAAAAGTACTATAGCTTACTAGGGTATATATATTAGACTTAATAGTCACTATATACAGTAATTGACTTCTATTCATTTTACATCAAATTAAAACTTTGTGTGTCAGATAATTATTTATTAAAAGCTAGACATTTTAAATGAGAATAAGAAAGAAAAGTATGTCTTTGTGCCCCCTTTTCCCTGTTCATGCCCTATCGGCCCCCCTGGCTAAACTTTGCTAGATCCGCCCCTGCACAGTTACCAGCGTCAGCTACGTAGAAAAAGATCCTCGAGTAGAAATTAATATTAAATAAATTCTAACAACAGCTTATCAAGCTTAAACGTGCTGCTGTTGTTCAGCCGCTGGTTTCCTCTTTCTGGTGCAAAGTGGGCCAAAAACAAAGACGGACTCGCGACAGAAAAGCCGATCAGCTGATCATTTAAGCAGTTTCACGATTGAAGTAGCAGCCGGAGAGCGAGAGGCAGTCGCTCGTTAAGCTTAACGCAGGAATGCTTTACAAACATTCAGAGATGGACTTACACACTTGCTTTACTTCTCTCGGGGATAACTTTGTCGGAGATGAAATGCCAGGTTGCTAGCGAAGCTCCACATGCTATCCAGACCACCGACAGGTCCCGCATGCCACAGCCGCTCTATCACGTGATGCATACTGCTCCGACATGCTAACGTTCTGAGGTGAGTTACGGCGTGTTGCAAGTTTTGTGAGGTGCTTTCCTGATATTTAATGGATCGGATTACATTTTTTATTTTTCTCCGATATCCGATCCAGTCATTTAGGTCAGTATCGGACCGATACCGATACGTAATATCGGATCGGTCCATCTCTAGTTAAGTTCACAACTGCATTGATCCTGTAGCAAAACAAAGCTCAGAGAGCGATGTCTGGACTGAACTTTATAAGTGGGCGTGCGTCTGTTTGCGTGTGGATACAAAAGACAAGCTGACGGTAAGTTAAACGTTTCACATCACCGCATGTTAAAAATCTGTTTTGAACACATTCCAACTTGTGTCCACACCTGCAAATGCATCCACACACACTCGCACACACACAAATCCATAGAGAGTTGACTCCGGAAGATAGGGAGGAAGTTGTCTAATGGTTGCCAAACGTTTGAGTGGGCCCTGGCTAAACATGTGTTTAAAGCAGACAACATCACCACTTGACCCTTTCACTCACTCACACACACACACACACACACACACACACACACACACACACACACACACACCTCCACGGCTCAAGAGGCCATCTCAGACACACAGCACTCACAAAGCTTGACAGTCAGATATACACACAAGTTATTAGTTTATCATCTGCTAGGTGTGTATGTGACTGTGCAATGTGTGATTTGTGTTTTTGCTGGCATATACACACATCAGACAACTGCGCGCGCACGCGCACACACACACACACACACACACACACGCTCCAACAAGATAATATAATCAAGTCAGAGTGCAGTGGCTGCCGACTGCAAAATGCCCACTTCCAGATGTCCTGACGGAGAGAGACGCCACGCTTTTCCACTGGGAATTGGTCAAGGTCCTGAGGCTGCTGCGTGTGCATGTGTGTGTGTATACCACAAACACACACACGCAGAACAGACGTAGACATAACCATGCAAACAGACACCCTGACACGGCATGAGCAAAACTGGGCCCAGCTGGAGAATGATTCAAAGGCTGAGGGAGAAAGAGGGGAGAGGACAGAGAGAGGAAGACGGAGAGGACAAATTGCTTTTGCCTGCATCTGAAGACGTGATGTGCGAACGAGCTGTTAAAAGAAAACAAAGCACAGTCATGCCTGCCAGTTCCCATGACTCCCCCCGGCCCGCTGTCCCTCCTTCCTCCCGTGCATCCATCCATCATTTGCTCTCGCCCTCCTCCTTTACAGTAAGTCTCCCAACACCTACAGAATCCTGGGATGAGTTAACGGTGAGGATGAGTCGATGTGGTAAGAAACGGAGGATGGAGCTGGCTCGTAAATCAAAACGAGCTAGTTGGTATATTTTGCAGTTTTAGACAAACAGGTGGTGCTCGAGCGCTTTTGAGTCAACACAAAGCAAGAAACGAGATTCTTTGATGATTGATTCAATGTTTCGTTTCATTTTGAGGAATCCAGCAGACGGGATATTGTAATGACCTTTGTTGTTAGTTTGGACAGCAACAAATAATCATTGTCATACCTCTGAAATCATTTCTTCAAGTACAAGTTTAGTACTAATATATTCTGTTTTTGGATTCATATCTGGATATTATCTGAATATCTGAAAAATTTCTCCAGACTTTGTAACAGTTATCATAAGACAACTTAAAATGAGTTGTGGGCAGTCACAAAATTACTAATAGGCTGGAATAAGTTAAGCTTGCCAGTGCTGGATGGTCAGGAAATCTGATGGGTCAGAGTCTGCAGCTGTTTAAGAGCACCCGACAATGCTGGGCTGTCAAAGCCATGAGTCAGGCAAATTGTTGCTTTAGATTCTGAGCTGTTAGCAAAGTAATTTAATTTTTCTTTTTAATTTTTCATGCACAGTGACCTACTGGCTACCACTATCCACCACTGTTTATCAACGTATGGAAGTGATGTCAACTGGAGCTGCAGTTTTACTCTGCTTTCTGCTCTTATCTGCAAGGATGAATTCATTTCAAGGTCAAGAGTAGCACATTTGCATAAACACGCCAATGGTCAAAACCTTTGTGAAGAACAGATCAGTGTTGAGATTGAGAGGTTTTGCATTTACTTTTAGAATTACCGTAAATGTCAAATTGAAAACGCAGATATTCGAGTTGTACTTCAGAGTTTTACCTGTTGGTGTAGAGAAGCACTGTGAGGTTCCTAATTCAAAACACACCATTCCATCTAATTTACCATCAGACTATTCCATACACCGCTGCATTAAGAATGTCACATTGTGGTTTAATCTGGCTCACTGCTACAGCATTCCTAATTAGTTTGTTTTGATGTTTCAGAAGCTTCTCAGCTGACAGAAACACGCACAGAGGACATTTTATTTACTCATAGAAAGACTTTCCTCCAAGTGTGCTTGACAGTTGAATGGAAAATAGCTACCAGTGAAATGGCAGGGCCACTTGGACTGAAAGTCTGTTTGGAGTCAGTCAGAATCCTTTTGACCATTTCTTCTCACTGCGCTTGTTGTTCTGCCACTGCTAATCCCTCTAAGCTGTTATATTTAAGAAAGAGTACTAAATCTAAAGTTTACTGAAACCAGTCATTTCAACTGGGTCTGTTTATAGATGGCTGACTGTGTTGACAAAAATGTAACATCGTTCAAGACAATCGCTGCTTTTTCTCTTCTCTTAGTTACCGCCTAAAGTTCGGAGTCGATATGGCATCACGGTGACAGTGTTGGAGCAGGAATGTTGAGCACAGAGCAAAAGGCCGAGGTTTCTTAGAGAAAGAAAGGAATGGATGGTAGAGGGTAGGTGCATAACACAAGACGGCAGTTAGGAAGAAAAGGAGTTAGTGGCATAAAGGAAGTGAACTGGAGGCAAACAAAGAGAAATAAGTGGAAAGGAAGATCGGAATGGAACAAGTGAATTTGAGGTGTAGGCTAAAGAGAAGGAATGTGGGAGAGTCTTTATTATCAATGCATCGTCTCAAAATCGAGTTAGTACCTGAAAAGTGGCTCACTGATACCCTGCTTTTAGGAAAGAGACATCACTTCCTGCTTTGGCAACATTGTTTGACTTTTATGAATTGGTTGTAGTTCTTTGTTTAGGGAAACTACAGCAATACAGGAATAAAAAGCATTACAGTCTGTAAATAACAGGATTGTTTTGGTGGTCTTTGTAACGCCCAATGTTGTTAACACTAAATCTTTAAGGTTTGTATAAGCTCAGTGTTTGTAACACAACTACAACTGTGATACTGTGTTGAATTGTCAAACACCAGCTGTGAAGTGTGAAGTAACATGTGGCACTATGAGCCTCAAAAAGATTATGAAGTTTATTTTTAGCCTGGGAATATTTTTACCCTGTTAGAGTTGAGCTGCAGTGACAATGTTAAGGAGGCACTCCACAAAACAAGTCATAAAATGCACCTGTCATTCAGTCCCTAGCCTAACCACAGCTCCAAAGAGTCTGGATCCCAGCCATCGAATGCTGCCAGTCTTTCCTGACTTTCCATAAATAGTACCAAGTTACTTTACGCCCGTAGATTTGTTTGATAATTTCAGAGTTGCTATATTTCCTAAATGTGACAAATTCCAACAAAGAGAAGAATAAACAGGACAGCGGCGTCTGGGACAGCTGGACGATTATTTTGACCAATATGTTTTCTGACCAAATTGTGACTGGCTGGTTACTTTCATACAGAGAGAAGCGCAATATCAATAATCTCTATGACTAATTAAAGAACATACTTGTGGACTTGGCCAATCTTAACAACAACTGTAAGCTTAAGTGAGATTTACAGTAAGGAAGTTACTGTGCCAAAAGAAGCCACTGGATTTCTGAAGACTGAACAACCAACCCATCAACCAAAGGACATCCAGAAGGCGCAGCTACACCCGAACAAGCTGGATGTTGAGTCTCCACTCTCGTGTTTACAGAAAAAAGTGGCTTTGGTATGAGTCTGTTATGATTAATGGTTATATAAGCTGTAAATATCTAGCTGTGCATGTATTCATAATTAATTTGGGCTGCAGTTAAATTTACAGAGGACATTACACCATCACTTTCCAAACCAGTTGCAGGTCTTAGGGTTGACCAAGACTGTCTTTGGTTGGTTAAAGCCTCACCAAGTCAGTCAGAGAGTTCCCTAATTTTGAACCATCAAATGTAAGAAGTTCATCAGTTGTCTGCTTTGAGTATGAAAAACAAAACTTGTGACTGGTCCTGATGGGAGTGCACTCGGATTAAACATGAGTGGGCTGAACGTGGACACTTTCCCCAAGTACCCACCTTTCCCTCTATAAGCAGTGCTATTTAAGAGAGCAGGCACAATATTTTGCCGAGAGTTCTCCAAACCCCCTCAGTACTGCCAAATAGGAAGCTCACATTGTGACAAAGAGTGTAAGCTATGCCAGCGGCCTCCACTTCCAAAGTTAATGATGGAAAGAATCTCCCTCTCTACATCACCCCCCTCTTTCTCAGAGGTTAAGGGTAGACGAATAATCACTCATTTGTGAGTAAAAAGCGAGGGAGCTGAGTGTGCTGCATAAACATTTTCCCGGATGTAATTTTCTCTGCCGGTCTTTTGGCTTTTCCCAGTAGGACAGAGCCCAACGCCCAGGAGGAAATCGTTTAGGCTCCATAAGTGCCAAATTGTATCCTGGTTTTCCAGAGTTTTCCTGCCTGTTCTGGCTCAAGGCCTTTCCTGTGGTAAGATTGCGCCCTGTTATGCGTATGTGGGTATGAATGTAAGTGTGCCACGAGCACTGGCTTCAGGCTTTGGCTCAGGATGACAATCCCCATTTCCATGTTGCAGACATTAGAAAGAAATCAGAAATAGGAAATAAAGAAAGGAGAAACGTGGAACTTGAGTGAGAAGTTCCCACTTCCTCGGGCGCCTTTTTATTCACCGAGCTGTATCTGCACACATGACACAAAGCCTGAGAATCTGTTTGTTCTGTGTTTTTTACATTTTGTGGCCTTGTGTGTCATCAGCGAGTTCTTACATGGGTGTGTTTGTTCATGCGTGTCTACCATGTGTTCCTGATTTGGAGAGAAAAACTTCTTACTGCTTCATTAAGTCACATTTGTTTATCAGACATTGAACAACACAGCTGCTGTACTTAAAAAAAAAAAAAACAGGAAGAAGAAGAAAAAAGATTTAGGTTAAAAGCAAATAAAATCAAGAAGCTAGGCATCTTAGTATTTCACAGGTTTCTGTGACCTCATTCGTTTCCACATTTTTTCACTTTCAATCGCTAAAGATGCCGTAGAGCTTCATGAGCTGGGATATGCTCGATTTTAGCCAAAATATCACAGACACCTCTTGAACTGCTTATATGAATTTTGCACCAGTTGCATCAGCGATCGTGCAGTTCTTGCCCATATACTTCCTACACTAACTGACTCTGTGCTTTATTTTGCTTTTTGGCCATTGTTTAAAAGGTGCTACATGAGGCATAAAACAATAACATGTCAGTGACAAATGAACTGCATGCAACCTAAAGCAGTATGCTGTTGAAAAGACTGGTAGACTATATAGTTTCACTAGTAATGTCAGTGCCAGTGTTTCAGTAAATTAAGCACACATTTCCCCATAAAGCCTGCTGCTTCCTGCAGTGAAGAGGATGTTGGTTATTCAGTCAAAAGTTTCCTCTTTAACGGTTTAAATATGTTGGAAATTATTTTGCCATCAGCTTTTGATAACAGTTGCAGTTTGAGAATTTTGTTAAGTTTGTCCTGGAAAACAACTTTGAGCTGGAAAGAGTCTGCAGGGCACAAGCAGTTCAAGCTGTTTCTCTGAGGCTGAACAGATCAGACTCCAGCGTTGGTTACAGCTGTCTGAAGACATGCTGGTAAATATCGAGTAAACCATTATTAGATTTCTTCAGTTTAAAAACTTATATTAGATTTTAGATCCACTGAGATGGTTAAAATGAGAAGTAAGACAACACTTAACTTGCCAGTAATCAACAGATGCAGTCAAGTTTCAGGTTAGGGGCAAGGTTAGGGCTACTTACCACTGTGACATACCTGTGAGAAGTGGTTTTGACTGAAAATAGTAGCTCAGTAAACTGATAAGCAAAGACACGACATATGACATCCAACAGAAGACATGTGTAACAAGGCTTTGCACGCCTGAAGTAAACACAGGTTTATTAAAAAGACTAAAATAGGTTTGGATCATTTCTGGGGGGAAAAGGAAATTTTACTGAAAAGAGAGCAGAGCAGAAAAAGACATGAATAATCATACATGCACACCTACACACCAACACAAATGCATTGTTGAGTTAGGCCCACTGGTTGAGGAATTTCTCTGAACCCTGAGAAGAAGGAGACGGGAACAGACAGAACACAATTAACAGCGGTTTGTCACAACTTTGGACCTGGGAGTGTGCATCTAAAGGTCATGTGTATGTGGGAGTGTGGGTCTGTGGGCATTCACAGTGTGTGACACTTGCCTCCCATACAGCTCATTTATTGGATTAGTGCAAGACTGACCAGTGGGGATGTGGCTGGCCGGCGCCAGGGCCCGCTCTGAGACTCTGGAGCCTAGTTAGCTGTGATGCTAAGCTAACCCCTCACTCCCAACACCTCAGGGGGGCAGCGCCACTGCTGTAGGGAGGAAAGGGTGCTTGTTAATGGGGCTGAGGTGCCATGCTTGCAGGCCTGTCCTTGAGGGGAGGAGGATGGGAGGCAAGGATGGACTAATTATAAAGGAAAGCCCCAATTACAAGAAGAGGAAGACAGGGGATTGGAGGCGTACTGGAGGGAAGGATGGAAACACCACAGTGGAAGCCAGGCGTGGAAATGCCAAGACTAGCTGCCAGTGACAAGAACCCCTCACACACACACACACACACACACACACACACACACACCAGACAATGTACCTTCTGAGGTGCCGCCTGTCTCCTTTTCTTGTCTTTGCTGAGGGATAATTGTACTAAGTGTGTTTGTTAGCCCAGTGGCTGATGGCACACATGCACGCACACATGAACACACACAACATCGAGTATACAAACGCACAGAGCCAGTTAAAGAATAAGAGCTTCACCGCTGCTGTTGATGGCAAGCACCAGTAACTTGCACACACGTGTCCTTTCCACTCTTACATGTATGAGAGTGGTTCAAATGATAATTCGGCCGCAAACAGCACACAGACACACAAACCTGCAGTACACACCACATGCATACACCCAGGCGGTTGACCTCATACTGTATTGCCGAGCAGCTCTCCCGTACAAGCGTGGGTTTCATTGGAAACACATGTCCAGAGTGTGCATATGTGCTTGGTGTGCAGCGAGCTCTCTCCGTACGTGTTATGCTTCTGAATACATTTCCGGCCTCGGCTGAAAACCATGCTGGCATTTTCACTCAATCTCAGGCGCCCTATATGGAGCACGCCCGCACATTTATTTATACATACACAAATCAGGCCTCCAGTTTACCTTCAAATGTTGTCCTGTGGTATTGACAACATGGCTGTGAGACGTTTTTAAAACGGGCTTACAAAAAAAGGTGGCATCCGGGGAAGTAGATAGGATAAAAGTCTTACATAGGAGTGATGTGACAGATATGCATGATAGTGGTCAAAGTATAACCACAAAAAGAGTAACTGACTTGCTGGTTGCACGTTTCTGTTCACAGAGTCATTCTGCCTCCTCAGTTTCTGCTTATTACTTGCCTTGATATTTTGAATATGCTGGCAGTTAAAGTCTATATTGCCCGATGCTATTAGCATTTTTTATAGTCAAATGCACATGTTGATGCTGGAAAAAGTAAGCAAGCAAAAGCATTGTCTGCTCCCCTTAATTTTACACTTAGAAGCTTCTAAAACCAAATTTGGGTGACTGGAAAGAAACTGAGCTTGAAACCAGGGATACCAAAACGATGTTATCCATCAAGCTGACGGGGGCAGATCTAATCTTTAATAACAGGCCAGCACTGGTGCCAGAAATTGGTTCAAACCATCGAACTTAATGTCTCGAGCATGCAGGCTCTGTAATTCAGACACTGTTGTCTGACTGGGGGAGAAAGCTAATGAAAAGAAAAGCAGGAAAATAGACTGAGTGAGAGAGGGATGGATGTAGAGAGCTGTTCACATCTGGAGTCTTTCCTCTTGTCATCAGATAGATGGATGTTAACTTACAGTGCAGTGGAAACAACAGCTTCCTGTGCTGCTGATAACAGCACTGGAGCGACTTACAAGAAGTGAGATGGAAGAAGTAGTCAGTGAAGGAGTGAAACATGAACAGGGGATGGCTGATGATGAAAGCTTTCAAAACTACAAAGACGGGGGAAAAAACTCTGAGAGGAGGAGGAGATAAGAGAGAATATGGCAGTGGACAGCTAACGTTGCAGCACAGACAAAATAGCAAGCAGACGGTTTTTCAATTCTGCTGAAATACCTGCTCAGTCTGGCAACGCGCACACAGACAGCGACACACACTCCCTCTGTCTAAACATGTCCGACAAACTAGACAAACAGCAAGAAAAGAACAAAGGGAAGCAGCTCTGTCTAAGAAAGCTGTCACTTTGCCTCTGCCGTGATCTTCGGTAAAAGATGCAAGGCTCTGCAGCCACAACATGCCAACATGCACTAGTGCTGCCACTACTGCTGCCCATCACTTAGGCCATCTCTGTGTCTAAATATGTGCGCGTTGGTGTATGACAGAGACAGATGTGTGTGCTTCCTGTCTCAGCCTCTTTTCCCCATCACTTGTTTCTCTGGAGATGGTTGTTTTGCTGATGCACATTTTCTGTCTATTCCTAAAAAATAACAATGAGTCACAGAAGAGACATCTGCAATATATTTGAGCGGAAAGTGCTAATGAATCAAGATGCTTTAGGAGAAACTGGGAAAACAGAACCGAAATAACCACCCCAGAGGTGAAGTAGCGCTGTTTTCACCACAAAAAAAGTTCAGTTGCTGGCCAGAAAAAGCTCGCCATCCCGAAACTGACCTGAAAACAAACTTAGTTTAAAATGCTTCCTGTGGTATCCAATTGTTTAAAAAAGAATTAGTAAAAAAAACAAACAAAGATATTTTCCTGAAAGAATATACACTGCCGGTCAAAAGTTTTAGAACACCTAAATTTTTACAGTTATTTATTGCAATTCAGAAGTCCAATGATTAGCTTGAAATGGTACAAAGGTAAATGGTGAACTGCCAGAGGTTAAAAAATAAGTTAAGGTTACACAAAACTGAAAAATAATGTACATTTCAGACTTCAGGCCAAAGTGTCAGTTTCCTTCACCATCAAAAGGCACTCAGAAACAGAGTTAATAGGCAGCTCACAGGACAACAGCTTCAAGCACAGCTTAATAGTGGTCATAGTGAGCAAGTCTCAGTTTCAACTGTGAGGAGAAGACTTGGAGCTGCAGGTTTGACAGGACGAGTTGCAGCAAGAAAGCCAGACGCCAGAATAAGACAAAGAGGCTTGTCTGGGCCATGAAACACCACCATTGGACTACTGAAGACTGGAAGAAGGTTTTATGGACTGATGGATCAAAATGTGAAATCTTCTGTTCATCACACAGGATCTTTGTACGGCTTCGAGTAGGTGAAAGGATGATTCCACAGTGTGTGGCATCAACTGTCAAACACGGAGGAGGAAGTGTGATGGTCTGGATCCTGGGTCGGTGACTTGTTCAGAGAGAGAGGCACCCTGAACCAAAACTGCTACCACAGCATTCAGCAGCACCGTGCAGGAGCCTCTGGTATGGACCCAAAACACAAGTCCAAGCTCTGCCAGAACTACCTCAGGAAAAAAGAACAAGATGGTGAGCTTGGAAACATGGAGTGTCCAGCACAGTCTCCAGACTTAAACTGGACAGAAGGGTGAAAGCAACAAAACCTGCAAGGTCCACATTTATGGGAACTTCTGCTACAGATATGGGAACTTTGTGACGGGTCAGTTCAGCTGTTATATCTGCCAAAGGTGATGAGTCGAAAGGTTAGAATACATTTTATAATTGCTTATTTTGCACTATGCTTTCATTTCAGTGCAATGAGACATTAAACTGCATAATATTCAATTTTTAAAAATTGAAAAATTGGGGTGTTCTAAAACTTTTGACACACACACACATTTATTTATTTATTTATTTATTAAAAGAAAAAAGAATAAGACGCTGCACAAAGGCACTTTCCTGTTTTTTCTTGGCCTTTTTAAAACACAGTCCAAATGAATTTCAACGTCCACCCACCTTCTCTGTATTAGTGCAGAGGCAGAATTATAATATGATTTGCATGAACTGGGCTTTTAACATAGAAGATGAAAAGGAAAAGAAAACAAGTGCTGACTCCTTAAGCTCACACATACGCAGTGCTGTGAGTAAAGACAACTTTGTTTTAATTTACAATCACTCTCTCTTCCATTTCCCTTCTCTCTCTATCACAGGCACACACAGAGTGAGAGACAGACAGGAAGTTGAGGAGGAATTCCCAAGCGGACATTTCTCACGTTCCTGCAGTGATTGGAAACACACTCTAGTAAAATGGTGGCAGGACATAATTTCCAGGTGAGGAGAGAAAGGCAGTAACCTCTTCCCCTCTCCCTTCAACCCCCCTAACCATAGCACAAACAATATCCTCCTTGATATTATCCACACACACACACACACACACACACACACACACACACACACACACACACACACACACACACACACACCACTTGTTGTCACCTGGAGGGGGTTGGTCTATAGCTTTATAGCATCAATACACAATGGCTTCCTCTGTGGCTCAGCAGAAGCAGGTGAGCAGATAGTATCTAAGTGAATGTGCGCTCACACACACGTTTCCATACATCCTTGCACGCGCACACACACACGGACGATGAGAAAACCACACACACCTGCTGAGGAAATGAGCCTGTAGTAGTTCTCCACCTGGTCAGCCCTGAGGTGCCACCGAGAAAAACAAAAGGAAGGAAAGAGGCAATGAAGATAAAGGGAAAAGAGGGACTTGTGAAACAGGCTTTTGTAAAGCCAACGGACGGCTTTTGTTTCCAGCCAAAGCAGGTGACATTAAATATTTTGATTGAACAGGTATCGAGCTTTACATTAGATGTAAAAAAAAAAAAAAAAAAGATCGAGTTCTCTGCTTATTGACGGTTTCATTCAAAAAGATTCTGAAACACTGCACAGAAAAACATTCTGTACTTATGTACATGTGGATGACTGTTCAGTTAACTCGGTACATTTATGTTTTTCTTACTGATCACATATTTGGCTTTCAAGCTGAGAGCTGCAGTTACTAACATTGCCAGCAAAGAGATGCTAACTAGCGTACTTGCAAACATATTAACCAGAAGTAAAGATTAGCTGTGGCTAGTGCGGTTGAGAGCTGGTTTCACTTTTGAATGGACAGCTCCATCGCATCTGTGCAAAGCACCAAGTCCATGGCACCTAACTGGTCTGTAAACTTCCAACTCAGCATTTTTCCTGACCCACGGAGGCCCCGGACACACCCCAAACCCACAGGACCCAGAGGATCCACCACCAAAAACCAGAAACCACAGAATACCTGTTGAGGTGCCATGTCCATGCTCTATCAGGTCAGAGCTTTTTGGCAGCACGTGGGTGACCTACCCTACATTAAGCAGGCGGTTTTAATATTGTTTGTCTTCAAGACAGGGTGAGGGGATTCTCTTGTTTTCCTCTATTTAGTAAAGTCTTGACATACTGGAGAGTCTCAGGTGCAGAGAAACCACTTAGAGCTTGTTAACCTTATAACGCAATACGAAGGGATACATCATTCTACAGTTGCAAGTAGAGAAGTGGTGTGTGTGTGTGTGTGTGTGTGTGTGTGTGTGTGTGTGTGTGTGTGTGTGTGTGTGTGTGTGTGTGTGTGTGTGTGATGTAGAGACAGTCTGAACATTTGTGACATGAGTCAGATGCTGAGGGAGTCGGATGCATATGCTGCTGAGTGCATCTCCCCTTCTATTCATTTTTTACCACACTTGCCAGCGAGGCTGAGCAGCTCATTGTAATTATCTCTGTGTATGAAAGTGTGCATGCAGGAAAGTGTGTGTACCCACATTAGATGTGATGCGATGCATTAGGCATTTCTGATGCTTAGGTGTAAAAAATCCTATTACAGCAAGCAGGACGGCGGATCGATACCTTACGGGATCTAGAGTAATGTGCTGTGTGTGTGTGTGTGTGCGTGTGTGTGTGTGTGTGTTGATGTGTGAGCGAGGAAGTGTTTTAACACCTCTCAGAGGTGGATTAGTGCGCGACAGCATGGAGACACTGTCAGAGGCGGTTAGTGTCAGAGAGCGGAAGAGGAAAGTGCAGAGGGAGAAAGATGGAAAGAAGGGAAGGGAAAAAGGAACAGATGGAGAGAAAGAAAGTAATGAGGGCGAAGAGAGAAAAAGATGTGTCACTTCTGATGACAATGCGCTGTGTTTGTCCCCAGTGATTTTGGGTGGAGGGGCAGATGTAAAAATAAACAGAGGGGGGCCGTGGAGCTGTGCCACGTTAAAGAGCTATACTGTAATCCACGCACTTGGCAATATGTAAAGATCACAAACTTATGCAATCACACTGAACTCTGTAAACTGAAGTGTCATTCTTCTAAAAATGGAGAAATCACATGACAGTGGGATGAGCAGGCGACCGTACGCCGTATGACTGAGAGCGAAAGTCTTCACTGTACCTATACAACAAAGCCAAATAAAGACCCGAAAAAGAGTGAAAAATCACTAAAGAGTGAAAAAGGAAAGAGGTACTGCACTGTCACATTATATGATCCTACAGAACATTATTTTAAGTTAAAGAAAATCTGAGGAGGATTTTAAAGATCATTCATGGGAGAAGGTGACAGTGTGACAGGTGAAAATAGCTGTTGAATTTATGTCTTATTACAAATATTTGGAAATAGTCTGAATTTATTTGGAGTACATTTCAGTATTATATTGTTAATTTTCACGTGATTATCTGTGGGTAAAAAAAACAGAGTCAAAAACAAAAATGATCATTTAAAGAGGCAAAAATAACGTCGACAGATGTGTTTGGATTGCTCATTTAATTAGTAATAATGTAAAATATGACAGCAGTAAATTCACATTTTAATTTAATTCTTTAAGATAAATGTGTCCATTTATGAAGCCATTGTTAGATAATATTGATAAAGAATCTTTAACTTTTTTTCCTTAAATATTCCTGGAAGTTTTCTGAAAATAAATCTTGAATTGACACCAACTAATGGTGAGAGATCAAGCATGACAGATAGTTAGCTACCTGCAGTGGAGGTTACAGTAACATGTTACTGTAATCAGGTTACATTATTTCAGTAATGCAGTTATGTAACACATTGTACTATATTCTGTAATTAGATTACAGTTACTGTATGTCATTATTTGCGTTACAAAGTTTCTTTAGTTATGTGAGCTTCAGGTGGATAAAAAGAAAACATCAAACAAACTTTTTTCCCCCTCCATGTGGTACAATGGAGGGGAAAAAATTTCAATGAGAGGATGAAAATTAAAGGATTATTCTATTCTAAATGGTGGAGCGGTACAACGAAATAACATTTGAGGAGTGGAGATATGGAAATTACTTTTTTTTTTTATTGCATCCAGGACAAAAGCAACTGTATTATGCTAACACAACGTTGGCTCTCTGCAAGCACGTGTGCAGACAGCATGCTAAAGCAAAGCTAGCCAAGAACCCAGAGCCGGCTTTGTGTTGTTGGCTTTGTATTCATACCTCCATACGTAAGAAAGATTATACATGTGTCCTCATTAGGGCAGAGATTTACGTTGGAGTTGGAGTTCAGGCCATTTTACGGAGTAATGGGGAAGTAATGTAACAAGTAGTGTAAGGGATTACTATCTTCGACGAGTAACGTACTACATTACTTTTA
Source organism: Rhamphochromis sp. 'chilingali' (assembly GCF_963969265.1). Classification (NCBI taxonomy): domain Eukaryota; kingdom Metazoa; phylum Chordata; class Actinopteri; order Cichliformes; family Cichlidae; genus Rhamphochromis; species Rhamphochromis sp. 'chilingali'. The sequence continues at coordinate 38,739,854 of NC_137935.1, read as the reverse complement.
AAAAAGTAACAAGAAATGTGCAATACATTACTTTTCGTGATGAACGACCCCAACTTTGGCCACCTGTAAGTTGTAAAGTAGTGCACGGATGTTCAACTCATATACCTGAGTGGGCTAGTCAGTGTTAGCAGGTAAGCTGTTTGAAAACATTAACCACATAAAAACCAGGTCATGCTCTGTTTTCATTCTCCAAATCAAAGGACGTCACCTCGTTAACTGTACACTGAGATAACACTGGCCTTATTTTTTCAACAATCTCTGATGGACTAGATATGACGGTCTTTTTTCTCATGACCGCTGTCTTGTTTCTAACGATCTAAGGCAGAACTAAGCTAAATGACAGTAAAGGAAGCAGAGAGCATCGCCTGTGTATGTGGCTAACAACTAGTCAGACTGCTGATTTGACATACTTGTTCCATAACTGCTTCCAATTTACTCCAAAAGGAAAAAATATACTTTCTTCATGATCTACAGACATGCACTTGCTTTTGGCATTATTCTTGTTGCAAATGGCAATTTCATCTCATCTGCATGTGCATATGGCTGTCTGGGTGTAATAACACTCAAAATCCTGCTCATACAAGCCCATAAAGATGACAGTGATTAGCGCCTGTGAGGATTAAAGTGTGTGTGAGGTCACGGTACGGATGTTCCATTACTTCCCCTTCACATCTTGGAAGTTGCGGTAAGCCCCGCAGACGGAGGGCTGGGCAGCCTGGCAGGGTGCCCATCACAGATTGAGGTCATGGGAATGGAAGGGTGGCACCAACAGCAACCCCCGCCCCTCGCCACTCACACCGCTGCCCTGTAACAAGCAAATGTGTCATACATGTGTTTGCGACTGTTTTCACGCTGTGGATGAACGTCAACATGTTCCTCTGTATCAGCAGCTGCTGGACACACACACACAGACACACACGCACACGGAGACACGCGTGCAAAAACCACATGGACAGACATCAGCTGTTGCCAAGCTGAATTTAAAACAGATCTATATGTTCCACTACAGTATTAGAGGTGCTACACACAATAATACAAACACTGGGAAAGACACGACATGATCACACACACCAACACGGCTTCTCTCAGTTTGCAACACACACACGTGCACGCACACACTCGAGTGGGTAGGCAGTAGGGTGAACGCGTGGCAGATGCCCGACACATTGGTGTCCGTTCAGTCACTATAAAAAGCAGCTGCTCAGTCTTCACTGCCCTCTGGCACTGCACCACAAACACACACACACACGCGCACAGGCACACATGCACTTGCTGTGTAGCTCTAATGCTGGAGGGCATTTCATCTCTCGCAGATTAAAAGTGCTGCAGCACAAAAACACCCAGAGAGAGAAAGAGAGATAAGAGCAGCACAAAAACCTGATCAGCACTCACCCATATCAATCCTCGTCACACCCTGATCTCTCTCAGTCACACACGCACAATCGCCATAAATCTCTGCATGCGTCCCACCCCCGCCGTCCCCAAACACTCACAAACGTGCGTTTAACTCGGAACATTTCCTGAAGATTTAAAGCGAGGGAATATTAAATCTCAGAGAACATATAAAGACTAAGAAAATGGTAAAACAGGGTCAAATAGAGCAACTCAACACTTATGTAAGACACATTTTCTTTCAAATAAACTTAGTGCCAGTTACAGGAACATTTTGCACAGCTTTTCTGTTACATATTAGAAAGATATTCAAAGAATTCCAAGACCAGCAGGTGAACAACATGCAAATGTAACACTTTTGTTACTTGTTTTAACCCGGCTCTCTTTTCTTTCCGATTTTCCAGCAGATCATTTTTCTTCCTCTTTCTCTTCCTGATAAAAGCTCAGCGTTTCCCCTCCACCTGATTGCCGGTGATGACAAAATCAAACAAGCAGCGGTGATGACTGCTGAGATTGGCTGTTGTGTGCTGTCACCAGCCACAGGTCACCAAAGACACCCTGAGGCAACAGACAGGATGGGTGGAGGGGCAGAGTGGCAGCGAGGTGACAAAGGTGCCTATTGAGGAAAATAAAATCAGAAGAGGAGGGGAGTGGTGGGGGGTTCCCGGGAAATGAGGGTATTTGTCTTTAAGGAAGAGATCGGGTGGCCGGGCATCTTTCTGGCCTTCGTGATCACTGTTGTCAGCGCGACCGTTATAGTACAAAAATACAAGGGCCCTTTATGAGGCTGGAAGGTAATTGTGGGGTATAGGTTACTGGGGTATGTGTATTAGAAAAGGAAAGAGACAGAATACCACGACACAGGTGCCTGCTCTTTTAAATGGCTGCTCAAGTATGAAGAGGAGAGAGAAAGACGACAGACAAAGTGTGTGTGAGTAGGTTTGTGTGTGTATTTTAGGGGGAAACAAACCTCTATCCTTGTCTTTCATGCCGTCACTCACAGCCCGCTCTTGCTTCCTAATCCTGTATCGGCGAAAACAATGACACCGGGAACACCCCCTATCGCCTCAGGGTGGTGCTAATGGTGGTAGAGAGGTGGAGGGTCACCAAGACAACAGGACACTGTGCTGGCGGGGTAAACGGATGCATGCATGGATGCTGAAACTGACATAAAAGCTGACTGAAACGCTCTAGTGTTTGTGTCTGTTTCAGTTTATGTGCAACATTCACATTTCCTGTTTGAATTTTTGTTTTCATTTAAAGGTTTCAGAGATATCTGAGACAACTCAGGGGCCGAACCACTGTGAGCAGCGGTGAGCACTGACACCTCACAGCAAGAAGGTCACGGGTTCGGCTCCATCCACTGGCTTGGGCCTTTCTATATTATATTCTGGCTTCACTTCCATTCAGACGCATGCTTGTTTGATGAATTAATGACTCTAAATTGTCTAAAATGTCTCTCTTTCTCTGTGTTGGCCATGTGATTGAACGGAGACCTATCCAGGGTGTAGCCCATCTCGTGCCATGGCACATGGGTAGACCCCAGCCAAGAACAGCACTCAAAGACCATTTGAGTAATATCCTTTGTAAAAAACATGGACGCAGACAATGATGTCATGTGTCACAACACCTACTAGCTCCTGTTTTCAGTGTTGACTGAAACGGCCAAAGAGGCTAAAAGCATCAACATTTGGATGAGAAGGTGGCATTAAGCATCTATAGGAACCAAATGGACATGTTATACAAAGAGATGATATCAAAGCAAAGTATGGCTGCAGAGGCTCAAACTCAGAGGTGTCAGGGGTACAGCCCATTAAACCAGATGTTCTCCCTCTTCAACAAGTTAATGGATAATTGCTTAATTACTTTGTGTCGTATGAACAGCTGTGAGGGAGGTTTTTATCAGTAGGAAAAGCTCTAACACTTATATAATGCATTTACTACAACTCTGAGGTTTAAGGCCTGGATGAGTTTGAAACCTTTTGAAAACCTTTTAAAAATATAAAAGCGGGAGTCTCTACTATCATTGAAATGCAGCTCTGTCTCTCCGTGTACCTGGGCTGTGCCGCTACGCTTGCTGTCTTTGGAACGTCTGCCCCCCTTCCTTTTTTAATATAATGGTATGATCCCAGTCGGTCTTTGCATGTGGTTCCACCCCCGCCTGCATGGATTCTCAGCAAAGCTTAAAATTCAGCTCCCACATACTGAATGTTAATAATTGACAAATAAAAATATCTTACGGGACCCGCTCTAACTGTTTCATACAGGCTGAAAACAATTCTTTAAAACTGGGGCTTTTTAACGTAGGAGACTATGGGGACTGAGTCAGTTTTGGAACAATCATCTCAACAACACAGGAGGTAATGACAGGAACATTTATGGCCAGAAATGACCACAGATTTCAAGCAGCTATAGAAGTGACCCTCGCTCTCACAGCATTGAGTCCTTAGATCTAAGAAAAGACAATGACAGGAACTAGACCTAGGATCCAGATTTAGGGAGGTGGTGCTCAGAGGTGGGAATCAGAGTGTGTTCAGGTTCTAAATAGTTGGAGAATTAAAAAAAAAGACTCATGAGTACCAAAAGCAATTCTACTGTTGGAGGCAATACAGATCTGAATGAAGAGTTTAATCTCATTGATGTTTTTTTTCTTTTTGTGTTAGTAATGAACTTACTGTACAAAGGGAAATGTGTTTCCATACAATCATATTTGTTCCTTTGGTAGAGAATTTGAAGTTTGTATAAAATAATAAATAGACAGGTAATGTAGAGGAAAGGAACAGCACACACACACACACACACACACACACACACACACACACACACACACACACACACACACAGCAGTGGTAGCTTAGCTGTGAAAACCTGGGGTGGGTGTGTCTAACGCTGACCCCTCACTGATTGATTTGATTGGTGGACTACCACACTAGTTAAATTACAACAAGGATGAACTTTCAGTATACATGTCTATATATGCAAGACACACTCTGAAGAAATTTAGAGTGTAGCTTTGGAAATTACTGTAAAGCTTGAAACTGTGACCAAGAATGCATCGTCTATTTGAGCATTTTAGTATTCCACACTGGTCTGAGAATCTGACCTAAGTGTATCACAAACATACAGCAAACCCAGTGCCAAAGTCCAGCAGTGCTCTGAAGTGTATTCAGCTTTCTCTGATAAGGCAGCTTCATCATGTCCTGCCTGTTTAGCTCTGCCGCCAGCTAACACACTATCACTGATTCACCACCACAGATAATACACACAGACGCGCACACACGCAGATGAAAAACAGTGAGGCAGAGGCGCGGCGACAAAGATGACGAACAAAAACAACAAAATGGCTGATGCCACAGACGGGCCTTTTGTTGTTGTTGTTTCCTGTTGTGGAGCAGGGTGGCTTTCTTTACAGAGTCAAAACACAACTACAGTCGTGTGGACGGGAACTGGGAGATTTATCAGTGCATGAACATGCGCGCACACACAGGTAAAGATTAAACAGACTCTTTCAGTCTTGCGGTGTTATCTGTTTTTCTGGTCTGTCTCCTTTTCTTTCTTTTTAGATATGACCTCCTGGGCCACAAAACGCCACTGTGTAGTCTAGCTGGGATTGAGGCTGTCTTTAAACACACATATCCCCCCAGCAAGGCTTGGGGTGCAGATAGGGCGCATTGATACCAGCTACACGTTGCTCCTGTGTTTTGCAGCTGGTGGAAAGTGAGACAGCAGCGTTGCTGTCGTGCTCCCGTGTCCCCTCCTTAAGAGAGACATGCTGGATCAAGAAGTCACACTGTACATCACTTTCTCTGTGTGTGTGCGTGAGCGTGTCCCATGCAGACGGCGTCCCATCACCTCAGGGAAGACAGAGATAAGCAGAGTGTATGGGCTGAGATAAGATGCGAGCAGACACTGGGGAGACTGACTGACTGTAAGTGAGTCACTGTAGGAAGAGCTGCAGCTTTATGGTCTTGCTGGGCCTGAGGACTCTCACAGACACTGTTGCAGTTTCACAGAAATGGCTCGAAAACATGACAGAATTCCTGCCAGTGTGGCAAATATTACTCAAAAGAATGGCAATGTATGGCACATACATCGGTTTCACACTATTTCCTAGGCTACAAACGTGTCAATTAACATGCTTTTGCATGTCATATATTACACGTGAAGGTAAGTTCACATGTAATAAACACGCACTCCAGAAACAAAGCTCTGCTGTATATGAAACTGAACAACAAGACTGACACACTTTAAGGTTTGTTTCTGATGTGATGACAACTGATATGACGGCACACAAGCACACGTGTCCTGCATATCTCACATGTGACACAGAACAGCAGCGCATTAGCAAAAACATTAGTATTAAATAGGGCTGCACGATTAATCGTTAGAAAATCGCGATCTCGATTCATACTTATGTGCGATCTCATTTCCAAATGACAACAATTAAAAAAAAAACAAAAAAAACCGACGACGATTGTACCGCATTTTGATCCGGGACGTAATCTGCATGAAAACAAGCGCTCACTCGTCCTGCTCAACAAATGACGAGGGCGGAGCCTTATACCACGTGATACAGAAGCTGTGCCGTGTGATGCTAAAATTAGCAGGAAAAAACAACGGAGAGCACGTCAGGGATGACGAGAAAGTGACAGGAGAAAATCCGTCCCGGTCAACCACCCAAACATCAATAACGGGAACCTTATACAGCGCTTCCCTACACCCGTCGAACTCCCGCAGGCACAAAGACATCACGGAGGCTATCACTTATCACCTGACCAAAGATATGGCTCCATCAACACTGTGCAAAACGAGGGATTTAGGAAAACGATCAACACCCTAGACAAACGCTACACAGTGCCGTCCCCCAACTATTTTTCTGTTGTTGCACTACCTGCTCTATACACGCAGCGTCGAGCAGCGGTGGAGACCGAATCTCAAGCAGTACAACGACAAAATGTGAGACATTTGTTGTTTTTATGTTTATTTATTGTTTTTATGTTCAGTCTCAACTGTTACGAAGTTGATGTGCAGTTAATAAGTGCAATAAATATTTATACTGGAAAAGAAAATCGTGAGAGAATCGTGATCTCAATTCTAAGCAAAAAAATCGTGATTCTCATTTTATGCAAAATCGTGCAGCCCTCGTATTAAATAAATAAATATTTTTTAAAGTCTGATAAGATTTAAAGATTATTGTTAGCAAGTATCAGAACACATTTTAGAATCCAGAGTAACTGTATGATGTTACAGCACCAGTTTAAACAGACATAACTAAGTGGACAGAACCATACACTAACCAAAGATAGACATCATTAATATTTGTGTCAGAATAAAGATGAATGCATGCTGACCGCAGCTCCTATAACACACCTGATGGAACTGTAAACCAACAGCAACAAGTGGCTGGGTTCCAGCCCAAATCTATTATGTAAACTATGTTGCTGTCAGATTATTGTTTGTTTTCATTAAACCAGATGCTCCTATAGTTGGCTGACAGGGTATACCTGGTAAAACAGCTGACTACCTGGTTTGTATTTCAGTACATCAAGAAGAAACACTACCCACGTGTTTTTCACAGTGGCCATGCTCTGAACTATACATCACCATCAGCCTTAATGCAGATTTTGGAAAATATATTTATTTCTGCTCTAAAGTTTGGGATTTCAGCACGGGAGTCTACGGGGGCTGGCTCAGCCAACTGCAGTCACGTTGATGACATGACTGGTCTTAACAAACTGCACACTGGCACATTATTTGTCTTCATCTTAAAGTCGATAAATGTTGCTAATGTTCAAGTTAAAACTGAATTGTAGCAGTTTTCATCAGCTTTCTCTGTATTCTTGTAACCACGGTTGCAAATACTCACTTTTAAAATGATCTGAAGTCACTTAGATAAACTGTCTGCACCTTCAACCAAAGTTCTGCCACACGCATTCAAGTTTTGCAGAGGGTGAGACCAAAGTGATGTGCGTCTGTGATAATGGCGGCGCCATGGCAGTGGCAGGACACAACCCCAAACCCACACACACAGACACTGATAAGCATCACCTCCATCCCTCGGCCTGGCTCTGTCCTGTCTCTCTCTGCTCTGAAGCAGTGAGAGAGCACAGAAAACACAGAGGACGCTGGCTGGAGATGGCTGAAGGAAGAAGATGAGCAGAGGTGGAAGCAGAGATGTCACCATATCAGAAATGTCGTTGTCAGTACAGGTAGAATTTCACATTCCCCACATTCAAAATCACCCTACACACTGCCTGCATATTCCCTTTTACGAATCAATATCATCCCTTAATAACTGCTTTAAGTCCTCGGTGCATACGCGGCATCTTCAGAATTTTTGCATCGAACGGTTCTGGTGACGTCCCTCTGTCAAAGTGAAAGACACGTAACGCTCTGAAGATCACAGCAGAGCTGCCTCACCAATGAAACTGAAAGGTTATCCAATGCTTTTGTTTTATCACCACAAAAACTGCAAATATGTAAACAAATAAGCACATCAGAGGATGTAAATGAACATTTACCTCAACAGTTTATCATAGAGCCTGCGTGAATGAGCTTCAAGAGCCACAAAGACTCAATAAGAAAGACATCTGTAATGTGTTTCAGTATTATAAATCACAAGGTTTATAATTTATTTCATTATTAAATAATTAAATAAATACCAAAATTCCAAGCAGTGAAGACAGACGATAAATCAGTGTGGGTACTATAAACACAGACTAATATATTTGTGTATGTCAAACTTAATTTGCCTCCTCTTTAAACATTTCAGCGTAATCTTTGGATTTCATTATATTGTTTAATTTATTATAAATGTACAATTAATCATTGTGAAACAGCTTTAACCATTAATAATTACATTACTGAAAAAAAGATTTGTTCTTCATAATCTGTGAAGTGGAATTTAATTCTATCAAATCTACATGTTAACAAAATAGTCGGGTACCTTCTGTTTTTCTTTTCTTTAAAACACGATATTACAGCCGAATGTGTGGGATTTGTTTTGTAACATGTATTTAAATAATGTAAATACAGGTTATGGGTGAATGGCAGAAAGTGGTCATGTTAAATAGCAAAGACAAACACGGTAAATAAATAATGGTCAAACCGCATCTACGTGAATCGGTTCATAAAGCACCTCTGTTGAAAAGCAAAGGCTGGACGACAAAAGACGTGCAATCAGATGTGTAAAACTATTTGTGACACACCTTCTTGTGACACCCGTCGCAAATATTTCTTGACGCCTGACTGAGCGAGCGGTGGCTGTGTGTCAGTGTGAGGGCAGATCAGATGAATGAAACTCTGTCACAAGACGCAGCAGATAATGCCACAGATGCCACAGACGCTTCTCTATCTCCTTTATCAAACGCAGAACAACAGGATATAATGTCACGCAATAAAGGATGATTCCTTGAACCCACTGGCAGTAGGACCAGGCTCACAAACACACTTTCGCAATGCCTGTGTTGAGAGTAAAAGACATATTTTACAGGAAATCCTCTGAGTGGGATTGGATTATCAAACATCATAACCAGATTAAAGCAGCCATGCTATTAAAGATCACTTGGAGTCAAATCAATCCTGTCAAATAGCTAATAGACTTTGCAAGCCTATTCAGACACACTGTCACACAGTGCATATAAATACACTGGAATACAACAGCAATGCCAGAGAACATCTATAGCTGTGTATGGTGGGATGTAGCAGAAGTGCAGATTAAGAGTGTAAAAGGCTTTGCACTCCTAATCCACCTGGATGGGATTGTTCAGCTGTTATTCAATAACAGAGCGAATCTCTTTGCAGATATGGTCATAAACATGACTATCGTGCAGTTAGCTGGGTTAGGCTAATTGGCAGCTCGAAACTGCCCGTAGGTGTGAATGCGTGTCTGTGCATCAGACTGGTGACCCGTCCAGGGTGTACCCTGGGATAGGCTCCAGCCCCACGCCCCTGACAAGGATGAGTGGAGAGGGGCATGAGTGGATGGTGTTTTTTAAAATGATTTATATCCTTTCGTGTTACACCTTGGAAACGTGTCTGTCATAAACCTTGAAGCAAAGAAATGATTACCTGTTACTTCTATTAGTATGCACCTCTTCAAAAAAGCACAGTTATTTTGGGACACTTACTTTATAATTGCAACCAGGAATGTTACAGCACTTTAGCCCACTTATAGACATTTTTTGTGTTTTTTGTGTTCGTCTAGTTTATACCATAAACCTAACTGCTTAAATGTGTAAATAAATTAAAGAGAAAGAAGTAAGTGAATAAAGTGTTTTTTAAATTCTAATGAATTTTTACATTTTCAATTTCTATGGCCTATAAAAATGCGTCTCATTGCCAAGACGTCACAAAAGAAACATCTCATGATAAAACCAGTGAGCTCTAAGTTGTTGCAAAACATACTGATAGTTGTAGAAGAATTTCTAAGGCTACGTTCACTCTGCAGGTCTTAAAGCTCAATTCCGATTTTTTGATCAAATCCGATGTTTTTGTCTGCTCGTTCACACTACAGATAAAATGCGACAGCAAACGCACTCTAGTGTGAACGCTCAAAGCGGCGCATGCACAAAAGAAGACGTCACACACAACGCGCTCTGTTTAGACCCAGAGCAACAGTATTGTTTGACTGATGGCCTTAATCTAAAGACTTCGGACTTTACGTTTCCCAATTTTTGCTTTAAGTTATTTTGTTATTTACATAATAATGTAAATAACCTAATAATGATCCTGATTGCTGTTTTAGAGGAGCGGTGCTTCTAGCTGCAGATTTCTGTCAGAATCTGCAGATTATACAGTACAAAAAAATGTTCACGTTTCTCCAACATTGTCTTCCCAACAGTTTCACTGACATCTACACGGGATGGCCAGGAAGCGTTCACAATGTCTTCTCCGGAGCAGATAATTGGCATCTGTCTTGTGTCAGTGACATAAAAGACGGATTTAATGCGACATGACCATCAAACAGCAGTCGCTTTCTGAAACATCAGATATGTATCGGATTCAGCACCAGGTCGGATTTGAAAATATCGGATTTGTGCCGTTCACACTGTCAGACCATGATCGGATATGGGTCGCATAGGGTCAAAAAAATCGGATTTGATGCGCTTTCGCCTGCAGTGTGAACGTAGCCTAAGGTGTCAGTGGGGCTATAATCCAGAAATGGAAATCCCTTTCACCTTAAACTGGTGCTCATTTCAAACAGGAAGGAAAACAATTATCAGAAGAGTTGTCCAAGAAGCAAGGATCACTTCTGGAGAGCAACAGAAAGACCTGGAATCAGCAGGTACAAGTGATTAAAAAAATAAATAAATAATGCACTCAACCACCATGGCCTTTATGAACACTCACCACACTCGGTGGGTTAAGAAAAAGCATGCTGAAAGCAGGTTTAAAGGTTGCTGACCAACATTTAGACACGGCTGTGAAATACAAGGTCAAAAGGCGCTGCGCATATCACCCCCAAAACACAAAAAAACCTGCTGCCATCCACCAGGATGATGACGAGGAAACGTCGAGGAGACTCAGTACAGCTGTTATTGCTAATTGAAACTCTATGGAATGAACTAAAGCTCAGAGTTTATGGGGAGGACCCACGAAGACTTTTTGTGTGGAAGACGAACCTGAGCAACTAGTTTTTTCATATTGGACATCACCAACAAAAGCTTTTGTATCAAGTGTATAAACATACACTTTTTCTGTGTCATTTTTCATTATTAGACATAACTGTCGATTTGATAGGTTTTAACATCTGCATGAATGTGTGAAGTACAGAAGACAGAGCGGAAACAATGTAACAGCCTCAGCTGATATAACTGATGGGAACAAGATACAACGCATTTAACAACTTCACACCTCAGCAAAGTATCTGCAGTAAAACAATGAAAGAGAAGAAGCAAAGGTGTACCGCAAAACAGAAGAGGGGATGTTTAAAGTTTCTTACCTGATCCTGCATCCATGATGTTGGACTGGCCACGACGATCAGCCACCAACCGCGATGAGCCGGGCATGCTGACAGGCTCTGAACGTACTGGCTGGATCCTAAAAATGTTTGTTATGCATCCGTTAATACACACACTCACACACGCGCACACATAAAGAACACACATCCACTGGGATCCAGATGCTTATTTAACTGGATCTGGTCTGTTGTTTCAGTGATTAAGTATAAAGCTGCTGACACTACAGGCTTCATTGATGTGGACTCTATCCATGATTATTAGAATATTAGGATAATTTCTGATTAATGACCAGCTCCACGTGTAGATCGTCTTTGCGTTTAGGCTGGTGTGTATTTCTATGAGAACAAATTTAAAGTACCTGAGGCTGTGGAGGTCCAGGTCGTCTGTGTCAAAGTCCAGAAGGGGCTGCTGAACATCGCTGGGGCCCTGGGACTGAAGCACCGAGGATGAAGAGGAGATGACTGTGGTCTGGCCTGAAGGATGAATTGTCTTAAACTGAAACTGGGGGCCCATCCACAGGCGCCGATGGGGGCCTGTATGAGTCACAATCTCCACCTGAAATCAGAGGTTTAAACTAAATAAGGTTCATTCAATTCAGTTTTATTTAGATTCTTAGGAAGATGCATTCATTTGTCTAACGCGCTCCAGGCTGGATTTCACAGGGTGGCTCTGGCATCTATGTGCCAACGCTGAAAAATCCCATGCAGTAGTCAGATGAACTCAGTTACATGGCATCAAACTAAAAGCTTGCTGTACTTGTGTACCACTAAAAGTCTGACGATGATGTCAGAACTCATCAATGTCTTGTGTGTGTTGGAAGTGCTAGCAGCCTGATGGGAAGCCTTCCCAGAGGGTTAATAGAAGTGTGACACTAGCAACGGCATGGCAGCAAAGCTGAGGTGAGGCCTACAGGGACAATAAGATGGCACTGCTATGGCAGGCGGTCCATGGGCGCCTGAGCTGAGTGGCACTAATGCTGGCTAAAAGTAGGATAGGAGAAGGTTATGGAGTGGCTCACTCATAAACATCAGACTATTACTGCCTCGTCTATTCTCCATCTCCTCTTTGCCTTTATTGAACAGCCGTCTCCTGCCTCGCACTCCTGCTTTTCACTGCTCTCCCAAGCCGTCTCTACTTTGAATCCCTGCAGCAATTAGCACGCCTCTTGGTGTCTCGCTATTCGGATGTCATTATCTTTACTTCATACACATCTGTCTCTCAGCTCAGCTGAGTATTTTCTTCCACTATGGCTTCCATGTGCTAACATCTTAAACAATCTCAACTTTGCTGTGTCTGTTTACACAGACATTAGATATGTGAGGTTCATCACAGCTGTGCAAATTAGGCCACAGAAGGAGGGAGGATTGTCACTTTGCATGTGTGTATGCTTTTCCAGTTAACACCATCAATGTCACGCCCAGCTGCAGAGCCGAGACAGCTGCCAGCGTGCTCTCTTTGCAATGGCACGGTAGGTCCAGATGTTACAGTCCAGTATCAACCCCAAATGCACATCCCCTTGCAGACTTGTTGGACAGAGCTAGTTGACATGTTGCCACAGATTTGCCCATGCTGCTGTAGCCTCGACACCAAATGAGATCAAGCTAGCTGCCTCTGTGCAAAACATTTTTTTTCTCTCAACCTTCGCATTTTCTCCTTCTTTATAGGCTGAATATTTTTACTCTTATAGCATCAGTACTATCTTTAGAAAGTAAGAAAAAAAGACGAACATCCTGTGCAAGTTTGGCTATTTTGACTGGCATCTTATAAATGACTGTCTGAGGTTAAGAAGCTGCACAAATATTGGCTAAGCTAATTTGCTTGTCAGTTGTTTTCATTTAGTGAAGTATTTACCATAAGCATTTAAGGGGTTGTGCTTGTGCATTTTTTAAATGTTCCTGTTATCTAATACTTAAAGGCAACACATCTCTTGCAAATTAACTGTCCTCTAATCCATTTACGTATTAGGAGACAATTAAGAGATGAACCGAGGTGGACTGTATAAGGACAGGAGTTTGTGTTGTCTACTCAGTCAGCTGAAGGGCAACTGACACTGACAGGCACCAAATGGCACAGCACTGCAGTGAGCTGAAGCACTGACATGGAGGGTCACAAACCTCACATTTCATTAGGGGATGGCCGATCAATTCTAAATCCCAATCTAATGCCAAAATGCCCACTGAAAATCTAATGAGGGCCACTGATATGATATAATGAAATCCACGAGGCAGTAGTTAGCCTCTAATTCAATATAGCCTATATGTATTTAGCTCTTCTCAATCCACAAAGCTATTATGCTTGGTATCTACGCTTTTCTTCATATTCTAGAGAAACCGAAGCAAAGAGGAAACTAACCAGTATACCCATATATCAGTTATGGTATAATATCCCAAATTCTTTGTCCAAATCATTTAATTTTAATGCTGGAAGAGCTGTAGAGTTAAATCTTCAACCACTGACACATACATTTTTATCACTGCTCTGACAGGAAGTCACCCAAAATACAGGTTAGTGCGAGGGATAGTTTTGCTCCTGGCAAACTATCATGGCAGATTTGAACCAGGGCCTCTGCTAGCTAAGCGAAGTACATTTTACCCAATCAATTATGTATGCAGTGGAATTATTGATGATGAAAATGTAGTGGGCTACCTGCCGACACTAGCGATAAGTGCTACTTGTGTTAACCAAGCTGAGAAGACCTGGGTGAGTGTGTCGCGCACTCAACCAGGTTATTTCAGTACAGATTTGAATTGTGTTTTTATCAGGTAAAAATACAAAATAATTTGTTTTTACAACACAATCACACAGTTATGTCAAAACATATTAAAATAAGGACAGTTATGTGTAGGGTTTTCACTTGGGTTGGGAAGAATTTTCCAACTAAAATAATTTACATTTTTAAATTATAATTTACCTTCTTTCCATCATTAAGGGGAAAAAGCTATCCAAATCTACCTGGCCCTGGTGAACTGGTGGCAGCAGCAAGAACTGCAATCAAGCATTTGAGATAACTGGCAATGAGGGTTTCACTGTGGAGGAACTCGGGGGATTTTCTGAGCATGACCAGCCTATTTTGGTCATGCCAAGTTATCTCAATTAGACTCATGTCCAAACTTTGAACAGGCCTCTCCAAAGCATTTCATTTGGTTTAATTTGATTTTTTGTCTATTCTGAAATTGACTTGCTGGTGTTTCAGATCATTGCCTTGCTCCATAACCCAAGTTCGCGTCAGCTTCAGCTGAAGAACGGATGGCTGGACATTTTAATTCAAGATTTTCTGTTAGAGAGCAGAATTTATCATTCCACCGATTACGACAAGTCATTCAGGTCCCGAAGCAGCAAAGCAGTCCCAGAACGTCACATTATTACCATCATATTTCACTGTTGGTATGACATTCATTCATTTTCCAAAATGCTGTGTTGGTTTTATGCCAGATGTAACGAGACTCAAACCTTGCAAAAACTGAACATTTCCCAAAGTCTTGGGGGTCATAAAGATGTTTCTGGCAAACGTGAGGGAGGCTTTTTTGGTCAGCAGTGGTTTTCCATGGGAACTCCTGTGGATGTCATTTTTGCACAGCCCCTTTCTTACTGCTGAATCATGACGTTTGACCTTAACTGAGGAAAGCGAGGCCTGCAGTTCTTTAGATGCTTTTTTTGGTAATTTTGTGATCTCTTCGAGTAAGCTGGGTAGATCAGCAACCCCTGGGAAGGTTAACGCTGGTCACAATTTTCTCAATTTGTGGAGAAATGACTGACAGTCTTGTTCACTGTAGTTCTAAAGTCTTAGAATAGTTTTTGTAACCTTTACTAGACTAAGAGATTTGAGTGAGTTTCTTATCTGTTCTTGGGCGTCTTTAGCTCATGGCATGGTGTGTTGCATTTGAGCTTTTAGCCTGGTTCACTATGTTCGGTGTGCCAGGAAATCAAACTCAGCTTTTTTCAAAAAATTTGGTTAATCATAGTAAATTTATTAGGGTAGGGGATTACTTTTTCACACAAGGCCAGGTAGGTTTGGATAGGAAAATAATTTCATGATCTGTATGTTAACAAAAACCCTTTTTGTAAACAATAAACGAAGGAGACAACTTCAGACGACTGTATAATTATAGCAAAGAGACAGTGCAAAAGAGTTGCTAACCCCACTAGTTTATGCATTTGCAACAAAATTTCTATTAACCTGATGAATGTCAAGTTATTATCTTCCTTTGAACTTTTTTAATCTCTCTAACTATTCAGATTTGACTGATGCTCCAGTGTTTACTCGCTGATATCAGTGAGTAAACACTGGAGCATCAGGTGGAGGTTCAGTGGATAGATAAAACCTTTCCTGCTTAAGCTAAAAACAAGCCTATGCCATATTATGGCACAAGAGTCCCACTGTGAGCTGTCTTCTTTTAAATTACACACAGTTACTTGACCCACAGATTACACTAAAAAGTGCAAACTTATTTTTTGTAATCCAGGATCAAGTTCAGGAGCAGGTCTAACTTTAATATGATGTTTGCAATGAAGAGTCATTAACTGATTTATCAGCGCTCTGAATTGGTATTTGTTCATTGTATTTTTAATTTAGAAGAAATAAAATCAAAATATGAAACATTTTCTTCTTAAGTCACCGTCATGTCATGTCAAACAGAAGCTTTACCTGAGAGAGCCACTCCTCATCCTCCTGGCCACTGTGGTCTGATGCCAGACTGTCGGATGACTCGTGACGTGTGATTGGGCCGGGGCTTCCTGGGGGTACAGCTGGGGAAAAAAGAATACACAAGAATGATATACTTGAAAGCTGACGATAGCCAACGCCTAGTACCGTCACAGTTCTCAAGCCAAAAGATTAAGTGTAAAAGTCAAGTTCCATCCCTCTAAATACATTTACAGCTATTGGAAAAGGATATCAGAAAGGCAAAGCAGGGCAATGAATCTCATATTACTAATTAGAATTTACACAAATTAGCATGTAAAACTAATTAGACCTTAAAAGCGGTTTACCAAAGTGTGTTATTACAGCCTAAATGTGTGATTAGGCCTTTGTGTATGAGCATATACATTGTATACCATACACATGGGCTGAGTGACGTTAGTTTAAGCTAAGATACAATAAATTTACAGTTAATGACTCGCTGGATGAAAGCTAGTGTTTTGGGACAACATCAAAAATCTCAATCCCATGTTCTCATGTGTATGTCGGTGCATGCAAGCATTAGTAAAAAAGCAAGAGTACAGTGAATGTCTGTGTGTTACAGAGAGACTCAGGGACAGATGGCGCTCCAGAAGGCTTGAGTAAGCAGGGATGGAGAGAATGAGCCCTGATGCGCAGAATCAGTCTTTCTCCGTCTCCCACCCCAGGGATGGAGTTTCTTTAACACAAGCATGGCTAATACACTCGTCAAGTCAACATCTGGAGCACAGGAGGCACTTCTAACTATATCCCCATACACGCTCCAGGTGTTCGGACATCCTCGATGGAGGCAGTTTGGTCTTTGACGCCTGTTTAGCAAAATGCCACATCATCCCTCACCCACACCTCACCCCAACACACTCACACAGAACTATGCCGTCACATGTTTCTTAAACTTGGTTCTGAAACAAAAACCCAAACTGATCTGATGACTGAGTGTCATCTGCAACTCCAAATCATATCAGTACAACTAAAAGGAGAAATGAGTAAAAGTGCCCGGGGAAGTCGTAAAAAACATTGTGGCATAACAAATTCAACACACTGAAGGCTTCCTGTGGTCTTGAAAAAATAAGAGTGTTTGCCTCTTAACAAGTGGCCAAACAGAAATATGAGACTTTTTAATACCAAAAGCTTCTCCTTATTTCCTATTTGACAAACAGAGGCTACTTTTTCCAGGACAGCTTGAACTATTCTGGTGCTCTGAAATATTTATTCCCCTTTTGTCAACTGACAGAATTATGTCCTTATATCTATAAGCATATTAGATTTAACTGACTTAAGTGGATACAATCATTAGACAGTGAATCAACATTTTCTGAGTAATAATAATAATTAAAAAAGCAACTATGTAACTGTGATTTTATTAACTGGTTCTTTGTGTTATGGTGGTGCTAGTAAGATACTCCATGCAACTGTACAGTGTGATTTAAAGGAAAGCTTTGACTCAATTTTTATTAAATACAAAACATCTCTCCAAGCAACTGCCGTAGTGTCTATTTTCTCTTCCCCACTGTAGCTAAGACAAGCTCAGGCTGGTGTTTGTAGCAGGAGAGTTCAGATCTCAGTTTTGTGTCTAGTCAATAAAAAGCAACAGAGATGAGCTGAAATGTGCTAAAGGTCCTTACAGGGGAAGAAAGTGTGATATATATGATATGTTGTGGATCATGCATGCCTGCGTGTTACCCACAAAAATACAGACAAGTACCATTGTCATTTTTTAATAATGTAACCATTTCTTCGTATTTATAAAACAAGATTAATAGCATCACAGTGGCCTGGCATATGTACATATGTACTAAACAGTGTGAGGAATTTTGGGTATGCAACCTAAGCATGCATACTCAAAAAAACAGCACATAGCTTGGCAGTGATGACACTTTTTATTGTTTTTAATAGTTGATTTCACTTCTTTGTATGTTATAACTTTAGTCTTCTGCCATTGGTTGAAGGACCCAAAATGGCCCAAGCAAGAGCAGCCCACAGACAGGCTGCTGCACATACTTTTCACTCTACCCTCTGGTGATTGTAAATGACTACAACATGTAAAATGACGGTCTGCAAAGCCAATAAAAGCAAAAAACACCTGCATGTTGAGTACTTGTGAATACATCAAATATGTTTTTGTTGCTTTGCTTCTTATTTGGGAGAAGCGACCCTTTCATGACCTACAGATGTCCTGGAGAGGAAAAGTGTGTAAGGCTTACAGTAAGAGGGAGAAACAGGGAGAGAAGGTTTCTCATGTCCTTTTAATGGAAGAGAGCTGAACAAAGCCTGCGTTGTGTTACTTATTAAACAAAATCACAACTCCCCTATTTCCTCCCGGTGCATTCGCTCTCCGACTTGGCTGTCCCTCACTCTCTTGTTCTCCTTCACTCTCTCTCTCCCTGCTCTCTGACCCTTGGGGCCAATAGCTGTTCCCTAATTAATTATTGATGTTCTAAAGCAGTTGTTGGACTGGCTGGATCGGGTTTCCAGTGGGTGGGTGTGGGGGTTTTCAATGGTCAGTGTCGCAGCCAGGCTCCATTATGGAGAGCTAGTGGTCATCCCCATGGGTCAGGCAAAGACACAACCCTTTTGCACGTGTTTGTTAGTGTGTATGTCAGGAGCCAGACTGACACTAGCAGTTACTGTAGTATCTACTCATCATAGCATCTAGCTAGCCAACCACTCGGCCTTCTGCTGCTTCTATAGTGGTCATTAGTGGCTTTTAAGAGACAGAATGTCAATGCAATTTCACAGAGAGCAAATTTTTTAAGTGCAAACGTATCACATTGCACTCAAGAAAGGAGTCTCATTGTATAGTTAGATCCACAGCGAATATGTTCTGTTGTTGAAGGATTTAAAGACACATCAGCAAATGAGCAAGTGGCACGGTGCCATCACCCCACAACCATCACAGCAATGGAAAAGGACGGGTCAGTGGGAAATTTAGGAAAATGTACTATATGTTCTCGGACTCCCGGTATGGATTCTTTGACTTTTTTCTTTTTTAATTTATTGAGCCTTCATCAAGCAAACCTTTCCTTTCCATACAATCTTTGAAGTCAAGTCTGTAAAACCCTTTCCTGTTACAAAACTGCAATAATCTTATCTGTATGTGATGGACAAAAAAGAAAGTACCGACTACGTCCTCATAAGTATACATTAGACCCAACAAACAGCAAACTGCTAGCTATGCTAATGGTCTGCTGGACATTTCATAAACAAATCTCGTCTTAATGGATGAAGAGCTGAGAGAAAACAAACCTATAACTACTAATTCTTTGTGAAATATTAAACAAAATTAATATTTCTTGTAAAAGTGTATGATATTAAAATTGAGTTGCTGGCACATGATTGAGAAAACATCAAAAGCCTCACTTTACCAAGGAGAGTGATATATATTTAAAATTGAACTATAGTGTATGAAGCATCTATATTTGTTAACCAAAGGAAGCACCTTGATCATTAATCAGCAGACTGAGTCAGTAAGGTGAACTGTCACCTGCAATTTATAATTACGGCTCTTTTATTTACTTTGGTGCTTTTGCTAATATATACACAAATAAAGGGACTCCCACTCCACCCGTAATCATCTACCACACAACCACCAACAAGGAACAGAGTTGTCTGTGTCACAGTCTTTATTGACTGCGAAGAGAGAGGCGCTTTGCTGTGCTGAAGGCCAGTAGCCAATGGCCTGTTAGTCAGAGCAGTGAAGCAGAGAGTCAGAACAAGAACAAAGGCTGCCTAGGTATTGATGTAGCCTGACCTGCTGGGGACTAGGGGCCAGGGGCCAGACAGGCTGATCTCCAGGGAAAGATAAGGGGCTAACAATCTGATAGATCTGGAAAGCTGGCCGCACGGTGGACACAGGACCTTGTCTCGAACGCTTACTCTGTTCTAATTTTTGTGGATGATTTTTTGTCTTTTTATATTTTTTTTCTCCCGCCTATGTAGTCCACCCTGAATTTTTTTGTAGCCAGACACTTCACTCACTATGCTTCTTCTTCTAACTTCTCCACCTGTCTTTCTTCTCACTTTCCTCTTCTGAGTACTGCTCTGGCAGATAGGTGCTGGCATACTGACAGAGTGGGATAGCTTAGTCATTATGTATCATTCAGTGCGCAATTGACTGACAGTTCCTTCATTCATCCAGCGCTACACTTACTGCATCCTTTCTCTGCCTCCCTTTGATTACTGACCCAGTCATGGCGCCACGGTTTCTCTTTACCAAATGCCTGATGCTCCAGAGCCTTCACTCTGGCCCCTCTCTCTAAGCAATTAGATCTATTGACGAGGCAACTGTGGCTGGCCTGTCATGGGCCTCAAAGTCCCAAAAGAACTGCCAAACCAGCCAGTCAGTCAGTCTCCACAATTAGCACATTATATGACAGGTAGGGAGGGGAGGGCGTGGCCAAAAAGCATAGCCTCAATTTCTGTCACCAGGCTCAAAGGAGCCAGCCAGAAATCTAGGTGGTAAATTATTCACCGGTTTGTTTGCACCAGAGCAGCTTTGCGGTGAGGGAGGGAGGTGTTGGAAAACATTTTGTGCACAGCTAGATAAATATCAGCCTCCCGCTAACGCCACAAAAAAATACAAAAAACTGGATGTAGTTAATGAGGCTGCAAACACTTCGCATTCCTTCCTTCAGTTATTCTGTTACCCCTCTCCGACACCTTAGACCAAAAGCAAAGGAAAAAGGGCCTATTCCCACACTCACCCAAATGAGCACTTTTTGGGAAACAGAGATTCTATGTTTCCACTTCGCTGCGAGAGGATTCCCCAAACACCAACAACAAGTCTGCTTTTATTAAGCCAGATCGTGCTACAGAATCTCATCTGTTGTGAGTATACTGTGCCTCTCTCTCTGCCTTATCTCTGTGAGCAGTGCTGTGCGTTGTTATATCTTCTACTTGGCTGAGTGCTGCCAGTAGCTGCTATAGATGGACAGGTAGAGATAGTGACCATGAAGTGGCGCCACCGCTGCCTTTTATCATCCCGTCCTGGAGGCTCCGGTCTGGCCTGACCCTGGCCCTTCCTCTCCCCTTTCTATTCCTTTCCCTGTATATTGCATTTTTAATCAGGCTGGGTCATCCAATACAGAGCCACGAGACTGGAGACCATGGCCTGTCAGTCAAGTGCTGCCACCTTTTTTCCTTGCACCACCTTTCTAGAAACATGGTCTGTCTGTAGGACAATTAGCTAAAAGGGACATTTATGGAGACGTCTTGCCCTCCCTTTCTTTAGATCTTTTACTGCCCCCGTTTCTCAGTCAGCTATTTTCTCCCTCGTGATGCATGTTATCAGCAATGTAAAGTACACCTATATAACACAAGAGCCATGTGCGTTTTCAGTTTCCTATGTCTCGATATTTATGCTCAGCAAGAGGCTGGACCGGCAGCTTACGGCCGTGCTGCAATTCATCCCGAGGTCAAATCGAGCCCATCTCCTGGATCACTTCTTTGCCGTGCTGCCAAGCCCTGGAGGAAACGGCAAAGGAGACGGGCTGGCAAAAGGAGCGCATGCTGAGAAATAGGACGTTGAGAGTCGCTGCCCGGGTGCAAAGCGCAGAAATGGAAGATGGCACTCCGAGAGCAGCTCAGTCGGTGGTGGTGGTGTATACGACGCTAACCAGAGGGAACATGGCAAGAGCACAAGACGTGGGCAGAGTGCTGAACAATTATGTTTATAGTGTCTTGACCTCGCATGACTTCACACTTGGTTGGTTATAGGAATAAAGAGCCACAACCGTGTTATCTGGCTATTGTTAATTGGATGTAAATGTTAATGCAATGAATCTCTCTCATTATGCAGCCAGTTCCACTGCCCATGCTGGCAGAGAGTGGTGGAATAAACTGACGCCCGAGCCCATCACTCCGACGCGCTCTCATTGCTCTGACACTAGGAGAGACCATTAGCACTAATTTGAGAAAATATCCTACCAGTTAGACCTGAAGCACTGCAGAAGCCAACAGAGACGAGCAGAGAGATTAGGGTAAACATAGCTACCACTTGCCCCCGAGCACCCGCAAGAGCTAATCATAGATTTTGTATGTTTATAATTATGGAGTGAGCTCAAAACGCCAGCCTGTTCCACGGGGGTGGATTGATTCCGTGTGTGGCCATCCATGTGCACTCTGCGCTTTTGCAAAATGGCCTTTCAGATGGCACCCTAAAGTGCTCACCGCTCTGCACTTGTTATTGAATTAGAGGGAGTTTAGGGTGTCAGCTAATTGGTCTGCGCGCGGCATCTTATAGCATTGCGTTGGCATGTCCTCAAGCACACGTGTAGTGTGGCTGCCTAAGGACAAATTCAAGGTTCCTCACAGAAGAGAAAAACTACAAGGATTTGCGAAAGTGCTCAGAGGACATGAAATGGTGGAAATGGCAGAGGGCTCTTTCCCTCCGGTATCTGAATAATAAAATATTATGGGTGATGACCAGAAAGATCCTTTCTCGGCATGTGGTTCCAATAAGGGGCTGATGGTCTGCTTTCAACATAGTCAACATGAAAAACCACTGGGGAACTGTTCGTTTCTTCATATTTATATATGTGTGTGTGCACGATATGTGTGCGCATGTGTATGTGGATTCATATTTGCAAAAAGCTGTCTGTCTGACAGTTAGGGTTAAGGCTGAGGGTTAGGATCTCTCAAATCATTTTGATTGCTTAATTTGAATAATAATAAAAACTAGAGACGTACTGATAGCCAGGGAGTAATCAGCTATTATCCAGCATTCTTGGTCCTTACCAGTGAGTGGCTGGTCAGCCTGACGTGTGTCAGATTATGAGCTCTTCAAACAAAGCTCATCAAAGTGAAGTGTTGGGGAAGCAGCACGACACGTTCATAACAACAAACCTGATGAGACACTCCACCCGCGTGAACACTGACATTTTAAAGAAGCTAAAAGTGACTAAAGCTGCAGTTATCCAGGACTCAGGGCCAACATGAAGGATCGAAGCAGTTCAGAGGAAAATGATGGAGAAAAGGCTCAATGTCCTGATATCTCACGACGGTATAACTGTACTGGAAAATTATTTTATTGCCTGATTTTTGTCATTTATATAAATCTGTTACTTTGTTTGGTAAGGTAGAATATGATAAAGGATATGAGCGTACAGCAACTCATTTTTAGGTATTTATTAGTGACTCTTTCAAGGAGTTTTAAAAATTATTTTATTATGAAAAGAACATTTTTCACTAAAGAAAAGTTGGTTTTTGCTTGTAATGTTGATCAGACGTAGAAAAATATATCAGAAATCAACATAATTGCGAGCAGTACAACATAGGGCTGGGCGATATGACCCAAAATTGATATCTCGATATTTTTTAGCTGGATGGTGATATACGATATATAGCTCGATTTTTTTTTTTAAGCAATATGATAATATTACGTTGAAGCACAGCACGTATCACTCCGCGAGGCTCCGGACTACGGTAGCCGTAATGCTCCGACAATCCATCAAGTGCCGCAGCTCCGTAGCTTACCAAAGTCGAACTAAATTATTTTTTGACAGATTGCTGAGCGCCGTGTACCACATAAAATCGGTTCGCGGTCAGTAAGCACAACCAGAATTCATACATAAGGCGCACTGTCGATTTTTGAGAAAATAAAAGGATTTTAGGTCATGCAGCTCCTGTGGGCTGCATGTCGTTAGCGCGGTTAGCTCGTTAGCGCGGTTAGCTCGCTAACACAACGCCGTCCAGCCCCACGCACGGGGCGATCCGCGGTAACTCGTTAACGGAGATTTGCCGTGTTCATCTTGTCGTTGCCTGCAGGTGAAGCTATGGGGGAGTTGTGTTCAGTGAAGGAGAGGCGAGGCCGAGTAACGCAGCGTAGAGACAAAAGTGGACGAAAGAGAGGCAAATCTGCGGCTCCACAAGTATAATTATACCGTAACATAGACTATATCGATATAAACGATATTGTCACATCTTATATCTCGTATGAAAATATATCGATATTTTAAAAAAACTCGATATATCGCCCAGCCCTAGTACAACACTGATGAAAACTTCTGCATTTTCAGTGACTGCATGTGATATTTGTGTACCAATGTATGCTACTTTCTGTTGCACTCTCTTTGTGGTATCCCCAACAATTCAACTATACTTTACTTTTATTCTGAAAGGGCCACAAGGAAATGTAGAAGCACATTTAGATGATCGTTTTACTCAGTGCTCTTAGCCCTGTGATACCAGTCTCTTGTTTATCAGTACCATGCTAACCTTACATTTAGAGCATGTGTTGGTACAACACCTTGACCTTTTTTACTTCCTGAAAATGCAGACTTCCATTCTATTTGAACACAACTTTATACTGTAAATACACTACAGTGTGTAAACTCAAGGAAAAGTACTTGTTTAACACTTACCAGCCAGGAGATATTGATAGTACTGCACTAGATCTGAGGCCAACACCAAAGGATGATTGGAGTTGAAAGGTGGCTGCAGCTCATTCCACTGTGGAGTCCTGCTCAAAAAGGACAAATCATCCATAAGACTTAGAGACACAGAGAAGCCGTGTCCTGCATCGAGTCTTCATCACAGCTTTACCTGGCTAGAATCCAGCAGGCCCTTGGACAGGTGTTGAGTTCTAACGGTGTATCGTCGCTTATCTTTTGTGACGTGCTTAATGGCCGAGGTTCCAAGACGTGCTCCACCAAGTTACCATAGCAACTGACTACGTACAGCGAGTCCACAACCGACTGCCTGGACTGATCTGTGAGGAGGATGAGCAACAAGGCGAGGACAAGTTATTTGCAATAAGTGCAATAATAGCTATCGTAGAAGAATGCAAAGACAACCTGTCACCACAGTCTACCTTTCTCTCTTTTTATGTTGGGATTAGTGATGAACCAGGAGCGAGGTGACGCGAAGATGGCCGCCACGCAGAACTCTCCTCCGCTGGACTTGCTCGGTGAGATCTGGGGGGGTGGCTTAGATTTGCTTCAGGAGACGGAAAAGAAATTGAGACAAAGTAAATAATATAGTACAATGCAGGGGTCCAAAAAGTGAACCCGGTAGTGCTTCTATAGTTTAACATGTCAAGTCCTTTTGACTGGCTGGTATTGGCACAATGAGACAACTGCTTACTCTGATTTGTCAGTTATTAATTTGTGAATTCCAATAAATCCTTACCCCTCTTTAGTAAATACATCAACTACACATCACTTTCCATTGCTAGAAATGCCGCTGTGTGGAGGAGTAGCACACTTTTTGTCTTGTGCTGCAATAAGGTCAACAGTGCAATAATGTGTCTCAGTGTGGTGCTTATTGAAGCTATGTATCACCTTTAAGACCAATCTTTGTATGAATTATTTTTCCATAAAGCATAACAATCAAATGTAAATGTCAGCATTTTACATTAGACATGGATTGCACAGCAACATCTGTGAACAATTAACACAATATTGTAAAGAGCTTTGCATGCAAGGAACTAAGCAAGGGGAAACTGAAATGCCTGCAAATAAAAACATCCACTGTTGCAGCAGAAAATGGGAAAATTAAGCTAGACATAAACATTGATGTAATGTGATATAAAACTGAGCCACCATCTAAGAGAATCTTCTTGTCTGAGAAGGACGGTAAGTAGTAGTACTACAAAGTACTAATAGTAATACTAGAAGTTATTCTTAGGATACATTTAGACCTTATATGGCTAAATGCAATCTTCTCCATTCACAACATTGACATGATTGGTATACTGCCTGTACACTTGCCTTATCTTAATACAAAACCACCTCTTTTTTCTCTTTAAACAACCACAGGACCTGGGCAATTCATTCGACCACAAACTCATTTGTATACCAAGCGTGCATGTATCAGCATATATCGAGTATTCTTGAGAAAAAACGTAAGGCCATCTGTCCGATATCTAAAGCTCGGCCTAAATCGAGTCAAACACAGTGATCCAAGCACACCGTCTAGTCTACAACAGGATGGCTGAAAAAGAGAAGAATCAAGGATGCTAAAATGCAAAGTCCAAACCTCAACCCAACCGAAATGCTGTGGTGGGACCTTAAGAGAGCTATGCATAAACAAATACCTGCAAACCTCAATGAACTGAAACAACATTGGAAAGGATGGGCCAAAATACCTCAGCTACGATGTGAGAAACGGGTACAGTCATGGAGAAAACAAGTACTCCAAGGTAATGTTGCTAAAGGGGGTTACATACACTGGATGGTGGACTCTAGTTGTTCTTTTACAGGACAATACAGATCCCAGCAAAAACCTTTTTCAGGGGTTTGTCACCAATTTTACTTTAAGTTTGGTAAGAATCAAAAAACGTTGATACTTCTAGTATACTTACAAAGACAATTTCTAGCCTGCTCTTCCATCTGGTTGGTTCCAATAGTCCCATTAATATACCACATTTATATTTAAATTAATAAATACAACTGCTATCACTGA
Source organism: Rhamphochromis sp. 'chilingali' (assembly GCF_963969265.1). NCBI lineage: Eukaryota > Metazoa > Chordata > Actinopteri > Cichliformes > Cichlidae > Rhamphochromis > Rhamphochromis sp. 'chilingali'. The sequence goes on along the minus strand of NC_137935.1, from coordinate 38,713,421 downwards.
ATGGAATTCGAACCTAACAGCAGTGTCCACGTTGCCTTCCCTGGCTCTCTTACTTTGTGTCGGCTACAGGAGAGAATATATTGGGAGTTATTGGATTATTCAGCATGTCAAGAGTGTTTGAGAAGAAGCGGACACAGAAAGGGTTTTCAGCCGCAATTGGACTCCCCATATGGCAACAATCAGAGAACAGTAGCAAGATCTGGTATTATTGTCCAGCCTCATAAGCAACCTGGACAGTAAAATGTGGTCACAGCGGATCAGACGTGAGGTGCGCTTGAAAACCTACAGCGGTGTCACGCGCTCCCAGACGAGTGCTTAACCTTGACCTTTGGAAACCACGCTGGCATGAAAGTGACACTCTTACTTCTATCTACTCTCAATTTTGGAGAAAAGATGCAAATATGTGGGCGCAGAATGGTCATGATTTTTAAAATGTATGTGGCCAGTTTGATTCAACTTACATTCAACTCATGGAAGCATTTTTGTGCAGGTGCTTTTTATTTTTTTGCTTTATGTGGAACAAATATAAAAAGGAATGGATAGTTAGCATAAGAAAAAACAGACCTTATGGATGATTTAAAAAAAGATAGACATTTCCAAGTACAAAATTTGATTAACAACAGGGAAACCTAATGCCACTGATGCAAAGCACCTGATTGAGACCAGGCCTTTCAAGATGTGTCCAGCCAGAGTGTGACATCTAAGAGCAAGCAGGAGTCTCTGCAAGGCTGACAACGGTGCCCCCTGCAGGTAATGAGTATTTAAAATCCACTTTTGTTTTTAAAATTGCATGATTGTGTAGCATGCTTGCTAGGTTCGAGTCGCCATTAGCTTTTAACAACTCAAATGTGCGAGGTAAGGGCAAAAAGCAAACTGGCTAGGTTCCATCTCTAATGCTGAATGTTTGCATGCTTTTGCACACAATCTTTGCCATCTCAATATTGATTTTTGTTAATAAGTTCATTTCTGACTCATTGTGGCGTGGGTGTGGTCTCTGACGCAGTGAGCTCCCGGGACGGCGCAGGGGCGGGGTGAACAGGTGTGCTGGGATCTGAAGGTGATTGTGACTCTTTATATGTTGACAGTGACAGTCGGAGGGGAAGGAGAGCGGACGTGACAGCAGAGAGCGGGAGTGTCTGTGTCCCAGTGCAAAACGAAAACCACAGTTATAAATAAAAGTTCTGCTGTCATCACACTCGTGTCCAGCGTGTGCATAACGGGTCAAACTCATTTAAAGAAACTAACCTCAACCTAATGTCTACATAATAGTTTTAAAAGATTAATTCATATTTATTAAAGAATAGAACAAAAGGCAACAGGGGATATAACGATACCAAATAATGTCTTAATTTTGCACTTTTAAATCGTTCATTTAAACGGAATGAAAACTCAAAATTCCAAACACAAGAAAATAAATACTGCAGGTTTAAGAGTTTCCCTGAATATTGGCGCCCAACCACACACTGTAAAACCTAATGAATGTCACACATGGAGGATCCAGTGGGAATTTGCCCCTCACGTCCTGTGTGTAACATGTAACACTCTATCACTGACCAAATCCCTCCTCTTGTTTCAAACTTGCCCAATACCACAAAAACGTAATGAAAAATACAATGCAATGCCATGAAGACAGTTCACCACAATAATGCTTCCAGTACTAGACGGTGCGTCCACTACTTCAACCGGGTTTCACAGTACTAGCTGTTGAAAGACCTGCTGCTGGTAAAACTCTCTTTCTGTTGCCTCCCCCCTGTCAGCACCTCATAAATTATTCTCTGGATCGAGGGAGATGTCTTTGTTTGGCCAGCCCTGTGTGAAAGAGGGATCAGGAAAAAGGAAATGGTGAAGGTAATCATAAGGACGGCCTCTACAGTGTTGTAGCTTGTATTTACAAGCGCTGGGTCAAAGGGAGAAGGCTGAATAACCAAATATCCACAGTAAACCCGGTCTGTGAAAGGAAGATGCAGGGGTAGATAAAGTCACACTCAGGATATTGCCTTGGCTAACTCCGAGTGGGCCTCGTCTTCTCCTCCCAGCTCTGGCCTGCTTGACCGTCAGTTCAACCAGAAGGTAAAACTGTTAACAAGCAGGTCCAGCGAGTGAATAACCAGCTATAAGGAAGTGCTCAACATCAGTTTTTGTTTGTGTTACATGGGACAGGAAAAGAGGAATTTTGTAGGATTTTTCCACAAGTAAAAATTCTTCCTTGGTAACGAAACGAAAGCCCTGTAACTCGGGAAAAACAAATCCTCGTCACGAGCAGACAGGTGCCTGTTCTAAACTCATCAGTCTTCGTATTGACTTTTGGTGTCAGTGGTTAAAATTCTAAGCTATTATTACTACTACTATAATCAGATGGACTTTCTTTAAGAGAACTAAGTAGAAGGACTTTTACACTGCCGAGTAGAGAACACTGTCCATTTCTGAAGGACTGACCTCGTGGCAACCCCACACACCAATCTGCAGGGCGCCGCGCGACTCGTCGATAGCACGTTAAAACTTCGGCTCGACGTTGCAGTCATAGCAGATGAGCTGAGTTTAGGCCTCTTTGAAGAGACCACAGCTAGCACAGAGCCTGCCAACAGGACCAAAGATCACAGTTCAGTTCTCGTCTCTTCTGCTACAGTGACCACTAAAGTTTATTCATCTGTGTTTTAAATCATCCTTTTTCCTCTTCATCTCACTTGAAGTGGCTTAAAAGTGTTGAGGTTTTTGCCCTCGTGACAACCAGGCACGGCTCCAGGGCCTAATTCCACTTCCCATATGGATACCAATTTCTGGAGCAGACTTTTGGTAAGGAAGCAGGCAAGCAAATGGCACCGAGTTAGAAAAAGCGTAACCCAATATCAATAACTTATGAAACATAAATATACTAAGAGGGAACTGGGAGCAGGAGAAGATGTATGTCATTAAACAAACGGCAAATCTCTTTTCTTTTTCTTCTCTCTCCGCAAAATTTCCTTTTGCCTTTTAGCAGGGAGTGGAATTCATTTTCTTTGTGACTTTAATTCACTGAAAAGACTACTCACATGTCATTTCCACTTTTAATTTAGCAAATGAGGACTCTTGACTGAGCTAATAGCTTTTCCTCAAGGGCATAATTCAATCTGAGACATCAACCATCAAAGTCCTTTTGCATTACTATGTCCGGCGCTAACATGAGGCGCCTCAGCGGGGGGGTGGGGGGGTAGTCCACAGCAGCTTCCATTTATTTTCAGGACCTTTGCAGTAAACAAACATGATGGAGCTGGCCATCCGGCGACAAAGAGCTGCAGTGCTGTCATTTCACTGATTCTGGGCCATATGGTTCATTCTTATCAGAAAAGGAGGTGGTATTAAGACTCCAAGCAGGAAGGAAAAGAAAGACGGAGAGAGGGAAGGAGAGAGGGCAGTTATGTGGAGGGTACATCCTTCAACGTCACATTTATTATTTTACAACAGCCCTCGGAAAGAAGCAGCCTTGAGGCTCTGTCGAATACACAGCACTAATGACAAAAACTGGGGAACTCGGTGAACGGAGCAGAGTGGGCATCAAATGTTCAAGGAAAAAATCAGGGTTTCTTTTTTACCAATTTCTAAACCTTAAAGTTCATGTAGTGCCACGTTAGTCATGGAAATTTGTTAAACAGCCATAATGTTGGTATAAACTAATGTATCTGGCCACAGTGTTATTTCAGACGCAAGCTTAAGAATGAATTGGAAATCCAAGGAGCATTCAAGTTCACCATTTGCTCAAAAAGAAAAGACGGCTCTGTTTGTAAAATATCTTAATACGATACAATAGTGAATGGACTGCCATGGCGCATGTCTAAAGGCAGAAGCTATTAGAGAAACAATGTCGGTTTAACTAGCTCAAAATTGAGCAGATGGCATTTATTGCAAGGGTCAAGATTCCAATGCTAATGATGTATACCTTTGAAAAGTATACGCTCTGAAGTCACTAAGGGCCTAGATTGAGCACGAGTGGCTGAAGACAGACGGAAAAAAGTTTCAACTAAAAAGTATGAGTGACTGCCCACAACAAAAGATGAAACCCAACACTTGAGGAAGGCACCATACGCTATTCACACGAGGAGCTGGAGACCTGGGAATCAGGAAAGGAAAAGTTCCTTTCACCGAGCCACTCAATCATCTCTCTGTAAGCGACTGTCATAAAAGGGCTTCTTTTAAAAGCTTGTAAGCATCTGATTTCATGAGAGAGCGCTGACAAGAGACGTGGCTACATCCCCCTGCATGACAAAAATCTTTGAATCGGAGGATGCTTTGTGCATTTTAGTGCTAAAATTGAACTCAAAATTCAGGAGTGACAGTTAAACATTTCCTGAATCTTAACCTGAATATCAAATGAAACTGGCCTTTTTGTTCCACCTCGCTGCTTTTTATTATTTTCCCCAATAACTGACTAGTGATGGATTCATCTGTCTTACCTACAGCATTTTTAGTCGCAACATAACCGGTGATTTCAAGGTCAAGGGATGCGCAGTATTTAATGTTATTAGATCTGTATGTCACTTTGAAACCACACGGGGGTCCACATCTATCTTAGAAATTCTTCTCACAATCTGAGGGGCTTTGCATGTTTCCATCTTTGGTGAAGTAAGCTGTCATCCCATTTTAAATTGTGTCTCCAAAACTTGGCTTGGGGTGGCTATTTTTCTGAAAACATCCATGAATGACCACAGAACCAGACTTATTCAAATCACAAGAAAAAAAGAGAAAGGTGGTGGACAGTTTAACGGTATGAAATAGGCTAGCTTATTTCTCTAAGATTAGCAGGTAATTTAATAATGAATTGAATGAGCATAAGTACTCAGTAAAAGTAATGATGTTGAGCTTATGTTCCATTGTTTAAACCAGAATTACTGATTACGTAATAACTCCAGAGTCACTAAATCTGTTACTTTAGCAAACAGTTGGCTAACAACAAAAAAGGACATGGAATGTTTTAACATTCATTTTCAGCTGCCAGGAAACAAAATCATCAAATCTGACCATTGGCCCCCAAAAATGTAGCGCTTTCGCTGCTAACTGTTCCACTGTGTTTGGCTGTGTGGCTGCTTTTATTTCATGTGGAGTCAAAAGGCGGCCTACTGTGGCTGGAACAGTAAAAGTAAAGTTATGAGATGTTCTAAAATACACTGGAAACAAAAAAAACTCTGTTTAAAAATTTAAAACAAACTTCATTTCCAGTGCTAGCTACCATTAAATAATTGTGGTTCATCCGCTCTCTGGAGAATATTTTGTAGGAGCGGTACACATCACATTTCCATAACCAGACAGGACACTGTTCACAATATCAGAATGTGGCACATTTCCTGCATGCAAACACACATCTGATGGAAAAAATCTAGCCAAAGTGGAATAAAATAAAATCTGAACAACATGTGTTCAACACAAAGATATTATTGGAAAAAGATCATCTAACGTAAGAGAATGAAAAAGACAATAAGACAGCGATGTCATTTTCTGGTGGGTGGTTTAAAGAAAAAAGACAACAACCAGATCAGAAGTTTGATGGAAGAGCGCTGAACCCCTACAGCATGTACTCTGAACTCCCAAGCAAAACCTAAAGTATGAAGTTTGGGCTTTGAGCATTACTTCACATGTAACACCATACCTAGCACCTCACTGCTGCTTTGCATATTTATGCATACTGCACAATGTGAAAGAAAAAATCCCTTTTCCCTTAAAGCGCTGCGGTGGCTTTAACACAACATGCTGAATCATCGGACTTTAAATATAACGTTAAACAAAACAAAACCAAAAAAAGGGAAGAATAAGGGTAATCAAAAACACACAGACACAAAAAGATGAGAAAATAAGAAACACTCCTCTTTGGGATTCGTACCCGCCGAGGAACGACCACACCAACTCTACAAAATGTGTTGAAAATATACCAGGAGACAAATGAGAGGTAAAGGAGGCAGTGTGCTGTGGTGCTTTATACAGTCGCATGCTGCCAAGGGAGCCGAAGAGGGGAGAAGCAAAACTCACCATGGAGTTTTAATGGCAAAACATCCCGCCCCAAAGAGGTAGGGTCTTCATGAGAGGGGGGAGGGAAAGGGGGTGTTGGGGGGTGTTGAGGGGTACAGAAATAGACGGAAAAACAATTATTAAAACTAGCACACTTGAGCAAACACACTTTTCACATTATATACTTTTTGACATGTCTGTTTAAGTGCACAACACATACGAGGCAGGAAACAGAATGTCTGTGTGCTAAGATGGATTTGAAGACCTACGGGATACGTCGATGATTCATCTGCTCGAGCTGCTCCGTAAAGCGTGATACCATATATTTGGCACATGCATCACGTCCGCAGACGGACGTTTTGGGTTGTTTTTTTCTTCTTTCGACATCTGTCATATTTTTTTCTCTCTTAACTTTAAAGGGATCGGGTACATGTGCGCAAACTTGTACCCAACCGTGTAAACGCAACGCGGGAAAAAAATACTTTGGGAAACTGCTCTGATTGTTGTGATTGGGAAAGAGTATGAAGAGTTTATCCAATTTGTATAACAACTGGGGACACCAGTAAAACTAACAGCACTCAGGCACTGTTGAGACAAGGAGTTGTGTGTTTGCATGCAACTTCTTTTTTTAGTGCAAGTGTGTATTTATGGCTGTGAACTGTCTTATGAATGTGCATGCCTGGTTGGAAGAGACGGTGTTGACAAATGTGTATTCACTGTGATTATGTTAACAAGTATGCAGTGTGTTTGTGCGTGTGTGTGTGTGCATCCAAGAGTCATCTAGAGTGTAGTGTCTTTTTCGGGGTGTATTTCTGTCTGTCAGTCTGTGCGTGTTTCTAATGTTTACGAGACATTAGGAGTGGGAGTGTGTTCCTGTGTTTATTCTGCATGTCCAGAGATAGTGACAGAGCTCCATAAACAGTTTACAGTAAATAAGCCGTTTCCCTATAGCAATAAAGGTCCGATGAGACTGAACTCTGTCCCTGCACACCAACCTCCCCCGGCCATGAAAAACAGGATCTCCAACCAACGAAAGCACTCCGTAGTACTTCTTTATTTTATCGCTTTCGCCGCATCCTCCCGGGCCCTCCCAGTGATAGCTCGCAGTCTCCAATTAGTCTTGGTACATGAATGTGTAGCGTGTTCCGCCGGGAGAAAGGGAGCAACAATTTGCCCTGGAATGTCTTACTCCTGGAGTGCGAGTTGACAAATGAACACACTGGTTGGTGTAATGGAGGCCCCTGGTAAACTGCCGCTTATCAAAGAGCTGCACGGAGGGCGGGGGGTGATCTCTAACGTCTTACCCTCCGCTGAGTCTGTTGAACTTTCTGAGCCCAAACTCTGGCCTCCAACTGGTAAATGGATGGACACCAATTGTAGAAAGAAGGGCAGATGGGGTCAGCTCTCCATAGGCATAGCAAAGGCCAAGTAAGCTTTAGGATTTACAATGTGCCACTTTGTCCCTACAGTCTTCCTGGAACATGCTGGTGCAATTTATATACTCGATGGAAATTAATAGCAGCAGAGTTGATGCAAAGAAAGCTGCTACAGAAAGCAGATCAGGTGGAACCAGTTAAAGTTCTTCTGTCATGAGTAACTGGTATTCATAGTAATTAAACATTCAAACAAGATATGTCCTCAATGTCTCTATATCCACAGCTCAGCAGGGAACCACAGTTCATACAGGCAAACACAGAAAACTTTTCAAGAACACAGACTTGAACTTTTAAAGAAATGAACTACAGTGTCACCAGACTTACACAAAGAGCTATTTTCCCAAACGTGTGCATCAGCGTTGTTTTACACCAGACTTTAAAAATCCCAAACCTATCCTTTGGTGTTACAAATCAAATTGCACACTCCTCGGAATACAACAAAAGCATGAGGTCACGCTGGGAGAACTGTCAACCGTGCTGAGCTGGCAGTAAACAGTTTTGACCTCAGTATAGACAAAGAGCACCCGATTACAGTATGTGATGCAAAGCACGACAGAGCGGGTGTGGTGAGCAGAGAAAGAGTCCCTTATAGGTCACAGGCGTGATGAGAAACAAGTCAAACATGGGTCATTGCTACAGAGAGAAGTCAGAGAAAGAGGGGGGGTGGGATCGACCTGTGAGGGTGACGACCCCACTCCCGGAGAATAATCGTTCACACATTCATCTCTTAACCCGTTGGCCCTAATAGCAGCTCCGCCTGGGCCATTAAAAAGAGAGGGAAGTGAGGTGATTTGTGCAAATGGTTTAGCCTTGCCGCCATGTGGTGCGTTCTCAAAGCCCCTTTTCTAGCTCCGGTCTCAGTGAGCCTCTGCGGCTCTGGTATCGGGATGGCTCACACACGCATTACAGTAATCTGAGGGCACATCTGCAGCGGGTCACAGGGTCTCATTTGTTCTTTTGCTGTTGTCTTTTTCGTTACCCTGCCTGCACTCTATTCGCCTGAAAATGTCATCAGCAGGATTTGCTCAAAGGGTGGTATTTTGTTTTGCGTGTGACAATCTTTCCATTTGGATTTTCATTTGTCCGTGTTAAAGTCAGACAGTGTGTAGATGGGATAAGTGTGCAATTCTTCATCCGTTTGCAAATCCCTAATGTGACCGCGACAGGCATTTTGACAAGTTAAATCAATCTGCCCAGTGAATACAGGCACAAGTACAGCTGACTGCAAATATTTCTGTCTTAATCCTGTTCAAAGATGAAGTTGTGACAGGAAAGAGTCTTTGGATTTTGTGATCACCGTCTTTGGGATTTAATTCAACTGGGTCTAACACGCTTCCATATTAGGCTGACAGGAAACAAGAGGTTGGGGCAGAGGTGACACACCTCTCTTTGTTCGGTATTCCCAAGAGACTCTGAGGAGTAGCAGAAGGTTGGCTATGTTCCTCCACTCTCTGCCCTGGCCTCATCTGGAGGGAGGTTATCAGGCAGATGCCTAGCCACATCCGACTCTCCCTATTTTGACGGAGTTGGGGGAGCATCTAAATTAAGAGAGGCGGGGGCTCTGTGTGAATTCGCTGAGGTTTTCTTTGATGTCAAAAACCTGAGGCTTCTGAAGACAAACAGCAGCACAATTTTGCACACCGGTGGTCTGCAGGAGTGCAGCAGGTACAAAGGTATCTATGCAGTCAGCCAGGTCACAGAAAAGGGGAGAGAAAGCTTCATTAGTGTGTGTGCACTTGTGTCTTATTGCAGGGTGCACACAAAGGCAGCTTGGTAGGGAATATAGGTTAAGCAGCTGGTGTGTTCCTTTGCCACACTGCCAACAGAGATCTGCTCATACAGGTGTAAATACAGCTGCTGGACTCTCCTCTCTCCCTCTCTTTCTGTCACATACACACACACTTAACAAAGAGAGAGGGGCTGGCTGCACAGACAGATGGTGCCTGGGCACTACTGTGCAAGTATAGCGTAAAAGCATATGATATCACTCCCCACTCTAGGGGGTCAAACCTGCTGCCTCACTCAGTGTGTGTTGGTGTGGGGTGCAAGCCGTGCGCATGCAGGAGCAGGGAGCACATCTGTGCACCCTGATACATTAATACTGACACCTCCTCTGGACTTGAATGGATGGATGAAGGCGCGCCGAGGCAGTCTACCAGACTGTGATAGTGTCCTCAGAGCCGATACAGCTGTTGGAATGTTGCACAGCCGTGGACAGCACGTGCAAACATTTGCACAGTTTTACACAAACACAATAAGGATATGAGCACCTATATCCTCTGTAGTTAGTAATGACACCAAAGCGTGCACGCTGCTGTATGAGCCGTTTCGTCCGTTATCTGTACATTAGCAGCTGTATTAACCCTGCTAGCTCCAAAGTGAGCGAGCAGAAATATTTCAATATGCAGCTGGAAGAAGATTATAAACACTTAAGCTGAAGAAGGGTTATTAACACTAGCTGTCACGGACAACCACAACATAAACTAACCTGAATGAGTTTGATTCATGAAACTATTAACTTTGTTACATTATGTTTTCTAAAAATTGAGAGGTGAAGAATATGGCCGATATACACACAAACACAATACCTGTGTTTAAAATGAAATCTTCTTATTGTGGTAATAATGAAAACAAGGGAAATAAACATATAATTTGATGTTTTTTACAAACTTGCCACCAGTGTTGGTCAAGTTACTTGAAAATAGTAATTAGTTACTAATTACTGATTAGTTCTCCAAGAAAGTAATCCCATTACCTTACTGATTACTCATTTTCAAAAGTAATTAGTTACTTTATTAATTTTTAAAAACATGATACACAACCTGAGTACGTAATAAAGCAACAGACCTTTCAGCCCAATTCTTTTTCTTCTGCATAATCAATCATATGAAACTGACTCAAATGAAAAAGTCTCTTTTTAAAACTTTTTAATGAGTTTTAATCTTTTAACTTGTACATTAAGCAGGAGTGGGGCGGGTGGAGGTTGGCCCACAGCGGTCATATCAGTGGGGGGTCCGGGGGTTTCTCTGTGACTGTCACGTTCCCGTGGCAGCGTGCTCGCTCAGATTTGAAGTTTAATTTTTCGCTGTAGAAAGAGGTTTTCTTCCCACGCAGAGCGTACAGTAATGTGATTACTTCCACGCTGTAAACGCTGCACGGTCGTACTCTCTCCATCACTCCATTTTATCCATTGTTGATCTGCGCACGTCTGTCGCTGCCACGGACGCCGCACGCTCGCACGTCATTGTCATGAGACGCTCACAAACAAAATCACAGTTTAGTAGCGCAGCGTGCTTACTGGATTTTTGCAATAGTAACCCCTTACTTTACTCTTTACTTAAAAAAGGTAATCAGATTACTTGTGTAACTGCCTGTCTCTGCTTGCCACCTCCAGTTTAGGGGAATCCTGGCGGTAAGGTGTGACGCTGAAATCATTAGACATTTCACAGGAACACAGAGGAATTTTTTTTGTCAGGACAGGAGACAGGTGGTTTTGTCACCACCTGTCTCCTGAACCTTTTACACACCTTTGAAGATTTGAGTATTTCAATAAACCTTGCAAAATACAGGTTTTTTTTGGCCTTTTAGTCTTTATTGGATAGGAACAGTGAAGACAGACAGGAGAGTGGGGAGGGAGAGGCGTGCAGCAAAGGGCCACGGGTCGGACTCGACCTGCTGGGCGCCTGTGCTCACCCATGGAGCTAAACCAGCGCCCACAATTTACATCTTTAAAAAAGAAAAATGTATTCACCTGAACAGACTTTGATGTTTTGCAATTCTCAGTAATTTAGTGAGAGTTTTTTGTGCTAAAGATTGGAGTTTTACACTGAATAAACTAACAAACACAATAATGGTCAAGAAGATTACGGATGCAACAGACGCCCATCTTTATACAACATTAAATATCACAACTGTAAAACCAGAATGCAAACCACCAGGACAAGGACATCTTCATAATCATTCTGGCACGGGACACCACCGCAGCGCATGTGCAATGATCATCTTTACAAAACAAATGAACTTTGCAGGTCTTCTTAATGATTTGGGAAAAAAAGCCTGATGTTGTTTATGTTGACCGCAGGGTCGGGTCCCGATTTTCATCCCCAAAGCTCACTTATCAAATATCACGGGAGAATAAATCCCTTGGCGTCTGAATCATTATAGCATTTCCCATTCAAACAGGGCATGAAAATTACATTTAAATGAAAATATTAAAATCTTCCCATATTTGTGGAGCCACCTGTACTGTATGTAAATGCACTTAGCAAAGGCCTTTAGTTGTTGATGGTCTTAAAACTACATAATTTCAATGTATGGCAAAGATCCAGATGGAAATAAAAGTCAGAGGTGCATGAGAGCAGATGTGCTTTCACAATTTAAACGCCTTCAAACGTACAAAGCTAGCAAGGCTACACTCTAACATGAGTGTTATTTGAAATCATTGGCAGGATTGAACTTATTTTCTTTTATCGGAGAACGTATTTGTGCCTACCAAAAGAGCCCGCAGACTGAGATCGCATGTGTGTGTTGTGCTTCATTACCCTATGCAAAAAACACGGCGGCCTGAGACAAAAGAAGTCCGTGAGCGTCGGCTCGAGATGAGAGAGGAAAGGCGCTGGCCTATGCAGAGCCACTGCTGACACAACACGCTGTTTTTATAAAGTGATTACTGGGAAGAGACAGAAACTCACAGACTGAATGTGAAAATGTAACAACAGTATGATTTAAATTCCTCCTCTATGGCCAAACTGTAAATTCAGCACAGGTTGCGAAGCCGCCAATAATCCTCTTACACTCTGCACAGTGTTTCAAAGGCTTTGCTTGCGCACTCTGACGAACACTGGAGCTGGACTAGTTCTCTAATTATTACATACGTGCCATGAAAAAAAGTTTCATCTGAAGGGGAAAGATGGCCATCGTGTACAGATCCACGTGCTAAAAAATTACAGTTTTTAATAAGACATTTATTAGACTGCTGTTTATGGCAATAAAGAGGATAAAGTAAAGTGACTGGCCAAAGCACTAGTGCACAAAGTTATGTATTCTGTGTAATGAGGTAATAAGATCATTTTATTTTGTAGCTGAACACATGTGCTTCATAAATTACAGTTCCTGTGGAGGAGGTGTATTTGTGTGTGTGTGTGTGTGTGTGTGAGAGAAAGAGAGATACCAACCCTGTGCGCTTGGTGATGGTGCCCAGGGTCATGGGCTGTTTGATCTGAGCCAAAGGCAGCACCACAGTGAGGCTGGGCAATGGGATGAGCCGCGGGTTCCCCATGTTGTTATTGGTGAAATTGTTGTACGAATCCTGGCTGCTCAGTTTGGCTGGAAAACACACAGGAAAATGCGGGATTACTAAACGTGTTTGCAGCGAACAGACGTGCGTGTTCCCTTAACTGCAAGGCCAACCAAATCTCCTATTCATGGATCTGAAGTGGAACATGAGTCACTGCAGGTAATGGTAGCAGTTGGAATCAACAACTTTACATGCATTATTCATCTTTTCTATGCTCAGCGGTTGCTTTTTCAGTTCAGCACTCTTTACAGATGCTAATTCTCAATATTGCTCACTTGGAATTAAATTTAAAATGTCATGTGACGTTCACATCAAATTGCACACTAGGCCACGAGAAGACATCACCCTTCTCTCTTCAGACTGAACACTATGATTTTTTTTTTTTTTGGACCCACCATCTTCCTCTCCCAGCCCGTAACACACGCAGAAACACACAACTCAGAGTTCAAGGCCTCCTGTGGAATGATTGGAAATAACTAGCTCAAGATGGTACATTACAAAGGCTCTGCTTCTAGTGCCTGGCAGTCTGTTAATCAAGGCCAATCAACAGGCCTAACGCACATGCACACGCAAACACACCCACGCAGACAGACGATCCAGAGAAACACATCTCATCTCACACACACACCATGTAGCTGCAGCCAAACATAATCAGGCCATGTCAAAGGGCTTCTTCAAGGTCTAATGACCTTAACCAGCTACTTCAGGGAGAGCAGCAGCTAGTTCACTGAGTTTCACTTAACATGCAATTAGTCTCATCTTATTAGCAGAGCAATTTTATATATAAGTCAAAAAGCAGGGTTTTTATTGGGTTACTAACATATTTATTGTTCTTCCCCTTTTAACAATTATATTAACTACATCTTCTAAGGTGAAGAACAATGAGTCCCACTCGAGTAAGATGCTTTAGCGATTGTGAAAAGATGGTGAGAAGAGTTTCTAAACATTTAAACCCAAATGTTACATTGTTTCATTTAATCACCAGAAGCAAAACATGAATCTTTTCTTTCTTCCCTTTTGGCTTTATTTGCCCACCTTTGACAAACTCACCGGTCAGATTTAAGCCTACCCTGTTATATTTCATACTGTAACGACTGCAACCAAAGTTTACCTGAAAACACTGATAAAATCAAACAAAAGAAATCGAAACTATCTGCATGCCAGTAACACCACCATTCTTTTGAGTGCTGCGAGTAAGGGCACCTATTAATACAATGAGAAAAGACACAATTACAAATAAACAGTTACAAATGAAAAACCAAACTATAGGGGTTTGGAAATGTGCATTACAATACAACTGTGTTTTGTAATCCTATGACAATACTGGAATAAAAATTAAAAAAAGCACCCTCCCCATTCAATAGGCGGCCCAAGGAAAATTCCAAGTTCAAGTGCTTTCAAAAGAAATAAAGAGCAAACCTGTGGGTGCACCACAATACACTCTCTGAATGTTTTCCTTGTTCCATTTGTTGCCTTAATAGATGAGTGACAGTCACGTAACATAAAGGAATGAAAAGGAGGGAGGGGGGACACAGACACAAAGAAAACAAGGCAGACATCAAAGGTTACAATAAAGGTAGAGAAGGAGAGTGCCTTGTCATTATTTGGAAGGAGCGATCAAGAGGAGGCTGAATGCAAGCGGAAAGGGGGCCGCTGAGTGTTTTGGTCCAGTCTTTTAGATCATTAACGTGTAGCTCTGAGTTTCATTAGTGCTGCCAAAGCCCTGCTTTGTGGTCCTCCAAAGGCCTGTCTTTTAGACCTCTGCTGGCCAACAATGCCGCGTGACCTTCGCATGGGGAGAGCGGACCATTACGCAAACCTGTCCTTCATTTCCCTCTGCTCCTCTCTTGGTCAAACTGCCTACCCAGGCAACTCCTGAAAGCCATTCACATTTTACAAGTGCTACACACCCCCTGAACCTGGGAAGCACCTTTTGTGTTGAGGAAAGTAGGGCAGATGAGGGAGGACAGAAAAAAAAGAATCTGTACAGGAAGCAGCCTGAAAAGCCATAATGGTGCTTCAGCTAAGAGGGGAGTTGAGCGGGAGGCTTGTGCGCGGGGGCGTCAGTGAATTTAGTATCCTCCGTGCACGCATGCCCCCCGATGGATTATTCGTCGTCAGCCGCGACCCTTAAAAATAAGGCGCACACACCGGGTTGTAGAACAGGTGTGGCTAAACTGAGACGGTGGGGTAATGATCGCTGTTGACCCGGCTGTCAACACGGCACTGTCACTCGGGGCTGAGGGGTCCTTAGCTGTCATAAGCCCCCAGACACAGAAGACGAGTTGGTACGGGCCGTGTTAGAGATCACGGACCGACAGAAGATGATATGTGAACTGGTGGGAGGCAGACGGGAAGCCTGTGTGTGTGTGTGTGGTGTAGACATTCTCACTGAATGGGAATGGTATGCGGGACATTTATCAAGGGAAGGTTTAGGTTCTATTATGTAATATCAGACTTCACGACCAACTCTGTGAACTACAGGAAGTGTGGATGCAATATGGCGTCAGTCCTTTTTAGTTTATTTGGCATGACAGAAGCTGGAGTATGCATAAAGTACCAGAGCAAAAGAAAGAATAATTTTAGTTGCTTATATCAGGTTCCTCCAGACACTGAGTGTGGGCATGGGCCTCTGCAGAGGACTGTGTGGTTAAAATTAATATTTAATCCGACAACAATTTAATCACTGATCACTAATAATGATCTGATGCCATTAGTTTCATTTTGCATACACAAAAATCCAAATTATGTAAGCATTTAAAGACTTTTTCATTTCAAGCTCCACAAACTGATGCGAGTGTTACTGCTGCATGTACACAGATTATTGTTACGAACACTGCAACAGCAGCAGGTGGGGAAGGCTGTGAGCTTGGGCACTGTTAAAAGATCTTTGGCAATGCGATCATGTGAAACTTCTCTTCTTTGCTGTTATTTTCATAGTCAGAGTGGTGGAGCAGATGTATGCAAACAACTGATTAAGGGTGTGTCTACATCCAGCTATGGTAAACAGTGGGAGTGGAAATCAGGCCTGTGCACGCGTCTATTTATATCAATTATTTAGAAAACAAAATGTTGTGTGAGCACAGTCATTGTAACTATTTATACATGATTGTAAGATTTTAGACTTTACAGTTTATTAACAATGACAGGTGAGTAAGACAACAGCACCATTTTCTTACTGATACTATCGCCGCAGCAAACCATTACATTTAGTACCTGCTAATGTCACCTGCTCTGCTTTTATCACAATCTTGCTGCATTTTAACTTTAAAGGCTTGCTGCGTGTCCTTACAGCGGGCATCTAAAATCATTTGAAATCATTTACAAGTGCAGAAAGAAAACAAGCGAAACGCAGAGCGAGTCTACTACAAAGAGAAAGACAAGGTAGACAGATGAGAAGCGCCTGGCAGACAGATAGCTCTAGACGGAGGCCATGATTTGATTAATGACTGGGGCGTGATGTACCCAAGCACTGATACATGACATCCCCATGGAAAGAAGATCCATCAATGCAAATCCAGCTCCGTTGCCGTCATCCAGAGAAAAACCTTGACCCTGGCGAAAAGTCATACCAACACCTGACCCTCGCCTTTCTTTCTCCCCTAATCCAACCATCCATCCAGCACTCCTGCATCCATCCTGCCTTGTCTCAACAGCATTTGCATTCTCTTCTCACATTAAGCCTCTCTCTCTATCCTTCGCGCTCTTTCTCTCTCCTCAGCCTCCCCGTGTCACGCTATCTCATGTTTCTCTCCCCTCTTTTAATACCCTATTTGCATCCAATACAAGCAGGTGGCTTGCAACTTGGAGCCGATGTGCGAAAGGACAAGCTCTGAAGACTGTGCGCCCAAGCAAACACTGTGTCTTATTTGAATTGTTCTGCCAGAGAGGATATTTCAGTCGGTGGGGAAAAAAAAAAGCAAACTGCAATGGAGGGGAACTGAGATGGGGAGGCAACAGGTTAGGCAGGTGACATGTTGAGTGATGCTCGGGGAGCTAGGAGAGACCTTGGACTCGAGGATGATATTGCAGCTGTGAGACAGAGGGGCAGAGAAAGAGACGGAGACGGTGTCCCAGTAGGGGAATGCTTTTATGTTTTTTGCTTTTGAAGATATTTTTGGACAGAAGCTGATATTCCTCCTTTGCTTACTTCCCATTTCATGGTCAAAAAGATAAAAAGCCTCTGTCTTAATGCAAATAGCAGTCGTTTCAGCGTGTAATAAAAACTTCGCACGAGCTAAACAGGAGAATGGTTCTAGAGAATGTGTCTCGTCAGGGTGGGGGAAAAAATTTCTGCATTTGGATGATGGATCACTATCAGCCAGTAAAACTCTCATTGGGGATCAACGGCTGGGTGAGGCAGGTTTCATCACAGGATTTCATAAACAAACACACCAACAAGACTATACACGCTCAAACTGGATTTGAGCTTGATCCCACAGAGTGTAAAACTGCCAGCGCTCAAAGTGTTGAGCACAATTCTCTCACAGTGGAATTAATTGTGTGGTTGTCTGCAGACAGAACGACACCCACGTACCGTCCAGTTTTTGACATGAACAATCACTTATTGCTCTGATACTCTGAACTCTTTGAAGGTCAAACAACCAATAACCCGATCATCTAGTTTGACTTAACAGCAATACACTTGAAATTGTGAATAGCTTTTATTTCTGTCAATAGCACTGTCTCTACTACACCCAGCACTGGGTGTATTTGGCTGAAGACTCTGTTTAAATCATTTTCCAGCTTTACTGTTACGAACTGGACAGACTTTGGCACGTTAAACTGTGTGGAGGAACTTTGGTCACACAGGAAGTGGATTTCACAGCCTACGTAAATTAGTTCTGGGTGTCAAACTTTACTTTGGTGCCAGAAACATGTCAATGGCGTAAACATCAAAATAGCCTCGAACGCTTTATATAGCCACAAACATATCAAAAGACGACATTATTTATATATAATCGCAACAATGCCAAATTTCCTCCATGAAGTGGGTGTAAATGCTGGCTCGCCGCTTTTCAATCAAGCATCTAAAGGGTGCGGGGGGTTTCTGGAGCTCCTCAGCCAGCTGAATGTAAATCTGTCCTTATACATAATCATCATTTTATTTACCCTAGTTTAAAGTTTTGGAAGTACATTAGTGTTACGCATGAAACTAATTTGATTTTTTAAGATCCAAATAAATTATTCCCACTAAAAGTTTTACTTTTGCTCATGCCTGATGATGAGTACCTTACCACTGCCCTGCTGTGGTCGTAGCTGTCTCTTTAATGCTGTGGCCGTTTCAGGTCATTCATTCATTTAGGCAAATCAATAAGCAGGCGTACTTTATGGAAATGTGTTTTTGTTTTCCCCCCATTCTTTTTGCATCAGTATGAGTTACCTTGATGTGACAGGTGGAAAACAGACACTTTGGTTATTGTTTATTCATTTTCAGCTATACTATGTATACATGTACTACATGTATGCAGACAATTCTTTTTTCCAACTGTAAAGCTAAAAGCATGTATTTATACGGTGAACTCCTGGCGAGTATATGTGAGTAAATGATGACATTGATGGAAAAGTACTGTGGATTTACAGGTCTGATCGAGGAAAGGAGACAAGGAACCATGGCACGAGTCACTAAACAGCAGAATTTGTTTTATTCTTCACTGACGGAGAAGCTTGCACTGATTCTGATATTTACACAAAGGGGTTACTTTAAAGAAGGAGTGATGGAGTTTATCAGATCAGCAGGTGTGCCAGAGCAAAAAGCAGCGAGGCCGTTTTCTGTTTATGGCCTAAATCTGCTGACGAGCATCACACTGGAAGGTTTCTCTGTAAACTTAAAAACATAGTAAAAGGTTTTTAATATGGGGTTTAAATTGGATTAATTTTATTAGCAGCAGTTAGAACATTTTATTTTATTATCATCAGTGATAAATCAATGATCCTCTTTTTGTTGCTTTTTAATTTCAATTTCATTAAAAGGTATTTTACATTTATAGGTTTCTAGTTACTGACACTTTAAATTTTATTTTTGCTAAATACAAATAAATGAAAAAAATGTCATTATTTAAAACACACAAATCATTTTAAAAAGTACTGCTTTACCATTAAAACATGAATACTGACTTTGATCTAGTATTTCAAGAAACCTCAAAGTAGCTCAGCAATAATTGACCAACAGCAGCTGACCTGTACCAATGTGTCCCCAAATTCTACCACCTGACAATGCAAGTTTCCCAGAAATGTGGTGAGAGATTAAAGCAGGGAAGAAGAAAATGCAGCTCTCCCATCTCCAACTCCCTAAGGAAGCATTATTAAAACACTCACTTCCACAGGAGGAGAAAGAGAGGGAGAGAGGAAAACCAGAAGGGAAGACAAGAAAGTGAGAGAAAAGGACTGTGGGGAAGAATAAAAAGGGTCAAACACAAAGGGGAGTAAAAAAGAAAGGAGAGGGGATCCCCCACTGGACAGAGTAAAAACAAATTAAAAGAGCCCTTATAAAACACAGATGCTGCAAAGAAAATAAACTTCACGAGATTTACTGTTTTGCAAAGGAATCGGAAGACTGGTGGAAAAGCCATCAGTCAGAACGCTTTGTTTCTCCTTCCTTCTTTCGTTCTCTCTCAGGTAGTGTTGCTGAGGTATCTATCTCCTCGGTTTTCCCTTTCCACCTCTCTCTCTTTTCTCTTTGTACAGTGATCTCGCTCGTCTGCTATTTTCAGTCAGAGTTAAGAGTCGAGGTCAGGGCGGCCTGTGTGAAAATGGCTTCCTGCCCGGTCTCCAGCTCCCAAACCGCAAGCTAACGGGGGGCTTTTATTAACGGCCCTATTTGGGAAAATTTTTTGAACATTTTGTATTTTTATTGAAGTTTCTCATGTCAGGAAGCTTAGAAAAACAGACACTCGACAAGAGCAAAAATAGAAAAAAAAGCCCAAACACAATTCTTTTCTTTCTTAAATTCCACTGAACAAACACCAGAGGTAAAAAAGAAAGAAAGAAAGAAAGAAAGAAAGAAAGAAAGAAAGGAAGAAGAAGCAAGGCTTTTAGTGTCAGACATGCTCCGTACGGCCAAGGAGCAGTTTGTTCAGAGCTTAGAGCAGTCGGTTCTGTAATGAAGAGGGAAAAAAGCAGCAGGCAGGAGGGAAAAAAACCAACAAAAAACACAGAAACACAGAAGCGGAACGTGTCCACGTCTAACAACACATATGTGCATTTCTAACTAACAACTATCAGGTGAAAGGAATGCACACAAATACAAAAACACGCACAAACAGCACCCTGAAATCAGATCCGCAAGTTTACAGCATGTCAGTATTTACAAGGCTTCATCAGACGGGACTGAGTCGCCAGCAAGAGGAGCTGAGTGGGGGGGTTACACGGCTCCAGTGGATCGGATGACACCCCACACTTCAACCATATGTGTGTGTTTGAGTGTGTATCTATCATCTGATTCGGGTGAAGGAGTAAAGATGGGATGGGTTATGGCAATCGTTAGACGTTAGAGAAACCAGAACGAGGTTTGTAAGGTGTCCTGCTGCACATGAAAAGCAAACATCTCCGTTAGACGAGAAAGAATTTGACTGAATGCTTAAAAATCTCAGTAGAAAAATCTGCAACAAATTAACTAATTTAGCAACAACAATCAAAGCAGTATGAAGAGTGTGAACCTAAAATTGCGCTTTTTGTAAGTAAAACTTTTTGTATTATTTTAATAATAGCAGGCATGTTTCCGTCGGGCCAAAATGGTTTTAAATAAAAAATTTTGCAAGCAAAAAATTATAGGAAAAATGAAATCAGATGCAAAAAAATATTCACCTTTGTGTGTGGCCAGGTATTAAGATACACTTTCAGTATGTATTTCCCCCCGTTGCCATTAATAGATTCCAACAGTTGCTCCAAAAATAAATAAATAAATACACAAATAAATAAATACAACTGTGTTAGCGTACATGATTAAAAACAGATCAGCGTATGCCCGGAGCTAAATGAGGAAAAGCTGACCTTCCTGGTCAGAGAGGAGACTGGCTGCGTCCGTCACTCTGTCTGCCTCTAAATGCCTCTCCTTTTATAACCTCGCGGTCCAAAGGAGAGGAAACAATAAGACAGACAGAGAGGAGATAATGAGACGTCTGCATTACTGTGACAGCCGCCTCACGCTGCATTCACGAGCCAATGGCAGAAACTCGTGAAGTCCAGCTAAAACGATTAACATATCCTCGCCATCATCGTGTTTTCATTCCTGCAGAGTTCAGTCTCCTCTCTTCTTGAAGGAGGTTGGTATTTTAATTATTTTGTCAAAGCGGTGCCTGTCTTTTTTCGTCTGCACTAATGGACCAGCATCCACCACCTACAGCAGTTAAACACGTGCAAACAGAAACGTGGAAAGTCGGTGCAGACGTGCTTTTCTCCCCATCTCGTGCTGATTGGCTTTTTTTGCGGTTCTGCTGGTAACAACCTGCAGGCCGCTATGATCTGGGTTCAGCAGGCAGAATTTTGACTTCCCAGTCTAAATAAACAGCATGTCAAAAACACTTAGTCCACGAGCAAACAACGAATCTGAGGGCAAAGCAGGGAAAGGTTTCTTTCAGGTTAATACACGCTTCTTTATTTTTAAGGACTACAAAGACGCGGCGTCGCTTGTGCACCTTTAAACTCAAATCAGCTTGGTTTGAATTATGAAGAAAAAGAAATGAATCTGAGAGACATTTTTTAGCAGCAACAGCATGTTTGACATTTTTTTAATGCATATTTTACACGGGCACACACCCTGCATTAAAAAGATGACCGAACAGAAACGTCTTGAAGGATTTAAGCTTCAGAATTCATATAGAAATGATTTTTAAGCATAAGGATCCAAGTGCTGCACAGAACAAAAGCAGGATGTAAAATCTATCGATTTCTGTGACAATGGACGGCTTTGGCTTTTCAGAGCGTGTGCTATTCACATGGCAGGCAATAAGCTGTAAGCCACAAGTGCTGCCTGTGTGTAATGGCAAGCCAGCTTTATTTCTTTATCTCTACCTTACAATTTTGCAAATCAAATAATGATGAGTGCAGCCAGTGACGAGAGGGTTAGTGGCTACGGAGGCTGAGTTATTAGGGTTCCTATAAAGAGGACAGAGGTCTCTGGCGGAGCCCAAATGCTGGCCAAGATACATATTCCTTGCACTGTGTATTTTTGGTTGGTTTAAAAGCCTTAAAAGTAGAGGGGAAGGCTAATTTTCAGGGTAAACAGCTTGTTCGATTGCTGTGTGGTTTTACGCTGAGCTCTCCGTTTATTGACTCAAGCCAAGCTGGGCTCTGGCTCCTGCGACGACCGCAGGGAGAAACCTGCCGCCGGAGCCGGCAACAAACACGATCCGCAAACACTAGCTTACCTTTGATGGCACACGACTGTTAAATCAAATGTACTGAGTAATGTACAAATCCTCTTGACTGCATGGCAGGTCGAGGGAAAAATGCTTTTAAAAGAACATCTGCTCCTTGTAGGAAGCCATTTGCCAATTCCTATTTCCTGCTGACAAGTAATTTGTCATTTCAATTATTAAGATCTATACAGTAGGATTTAGAGGTGAAGCTGGTTTCTGTGTCACCAATAAAAGAGGCGAATTATGAAAACAAAGGCAGCTCAGAGAAGAAATAAAGTGTCTTCGCTGTTATATAAAATATCTCATTTCAAATGTAACTGCGTCTTTCTCGTTTTCTAAATATGTTAAAACTGAAAAGGAGAAGAGAGGTCGAGAAGAGGCCCCACATTCACCAGATAAGTGTTTAGACTGCCTTTTAAAAAAAACACAACCTACAAAGGAGGGCTGCAAGTTGTTTTAGCTGGAGGAAGTGACCATTCATAAAAAAGGGTCCAGAGAAATTACCCTGCTTTCTCTGTGTTGTTAGATTTGTATCAAGGCGAAATCCTTGCAGCAACAAGTCAGGCTTTACGAGTCCTTTCCTCTCTGTGCGTCTCTCTTTGCGGAGCACGGCCTGCCTGCTCTGCTCCTCCCTCTGCAGAGTGTCGGCAATCCTGACCACACAGCGCCACACGGAGGATCATTGTGGTAATAAAACAGCGTCTTCACCTCTATAATCATTTTATTATTCAAAAGTTTATTCTGTCTTATTCTACTGTCTGACTGATACTTCCCAAATGATCAATGACTCTGATCTATTTCCAACTTTCAGCTGAGACACAGAAGCACGATACAAATGTCTCAGGATAAAGAACAGGAAGTAATGTTGCCGTCATTGATAAAATGTCAGAACTTCATGTCAGGGGAGAGTGCTACCATGTGCATCCTTGTGTTGTTGTTGGGTGTACAGAAAATGTAGGACAAGGTCAAAGAAAGGTAAGAAACTGATAAACTCGGTCCTGTCAACTACAGCACAGCGAGGTCACAGACGCATGCAGAGGCTCAACTCACTTTTGCTGACCCAGTGAACCTAAAATTATTTTTTATGTCCATTCTAAAAGTTACTGGAAAGTTTTAAATATCAACAGATATTATTTCTGCTGGAGAACTTTTTTTCATACATTTGAAAAGTACAAAGTATTATCTATCTGAGAAAATTCGAAATCTGTCCCCTCCACGAGTTATTTCATTTATAAAAGTTTAATATGGTTCATCATGTTCTTTTGTACATAACTATGTTTAATTTTAAAAATGAACATGAGTTTCAATATAAACCAATGAAAAAAAATATGGCTGGTTATAAGCTGATGTTGGAGACAATGTGACAAATCAGTGAATAAATGTAACAAGTTCAAGTCTTTCATTTTAGGCATCAAACAGACTGACTGATAAAAAAAACAACGCTTTTTGGATTGTTACAGGGGACAAGGGATAGAGCAGGCTTAGCATTTCTGCTGCAATATATTTGACCATCCTTTTACTACACGTGAGAATGAACGGCACCAAATGGCTGGAAAGTATGTGTCCACTCATTTGTGAGGTTGGACATGCGTCAGCTAAATATCGCTGATATCTGGGTGAGGTCAGTAGCCGTGGAGATGGTATAGATGGTATAACCACATCAGAAAGTAAATTAAAAAAAGAATAAAATAAAAATCTGAAATGGCATGCATGTGGTCCCTTTGCAAATGCTGGCTAGCTCAGCCTCAGGCCGGACAGCGATCCAAGGCGGACAGCTCATTATGACGACTAAAGTCTGGACAAGTAATCCATCCGACTGGTTCGTGCAGTTTACACGTTACTGAAATTAAAATCCCGACCTCCTCTGTTAAAGCCATCTATCGTATCTTGCGAAACTTTCTAGATTTTCTGTCTGTACGCTGCGACTGTTTGACTTAAGGTAAACTATACTGTTAAAAACAGGGTCAGCGCGAGGCCGTGCACATACGTGTCACACACCAGCAGTTATGAGGTAATGTTTCCTTGGCATCGGCTTCAGCAGAGCGTTGGTGTTTTTCACCACAGGACGATGACTGACGAAGGGGAGCGCTGGAGGAGGAGGAGGGCGAGATAAAACAAAAGTCCAAACCCAAATAAGCAACCCGTCAGCCTCTAATAGCAGAAAGGAAGTGTCCCTTTATCAACAAGTGAATTAACAGTTTCCCGTCACACCTTGTTTTCGCCTCCCCCTCTTTCTCTGAACCAGCGCCAGGGCCCAGATGGCCCTATGATCGGACCACCAGGGCTCCTGCTTTGCGGGGAAACAAATCTGCTGCACTGACTAATAGCCCTGTGTTGATGTTTTATGGTTGGGAAGTGTATTACTGGTGCTATGTATACAATGAAAGGCACCCAAGCATGTGAAAAAATGCACACCAAGTCATAACTGTCATAAACATGTTGCAGAAAAGGGGAAAGCCGGGACATTTCACAGCATTTCATGTGGACAGTAGAGAAACTGACCCTCAGTCAGCAGATAAAAACCTCATCTCTAGGTATTGCTCAGAACTATGGCGCAGTAAAAATATGAAGTCAAAGCAAAGCGAAAATCAAAGAGGGTTTTTAGATTATTATGATCAAGCTGCTTTTTTTCCTCCACACACTGCTGTATTATACAGTACTGTGGTTGGAGCTGAAAGACATCTGAATAATAAAACGTCTGCAGTGGCTGCCATATGCCTGGTATAGCCTCAATAACCTCTGCCCTGTGCACAGAATATGCACTTACTAATCTAGCCTTGTATGAGCTGCGCCGCAGACAAACCACACTTTTACAGCATGGGACGCTCACATTATGGGTCATCACCTCAAATGACAATACATCGATCGCACAGAGGACAGGCTTTGGGGAGAGAAAAAAGTACTGTACACAAGGACATAAATAGCCATTTCAGATTTTAACAGTGACAAGAAGCCAGCCAATTGCAGGCTCTATTTTTAGGTGTGCCGGTGGCCTGAGGCTGGCAGCTTTGAGAAGGATGTGTACTTTTCTACAGTTCCTTCCCAAAAATCAACGCTGTCCTCGCTGGCGACAATCACAGGGCAGCTGTTGTGGCTAGGTGGCCCGGCCCCAGCTTGCCTCACCCTGCTGCTTTGTGCCAGCCTAAGAAAACCGTCTTTGCTACCCAAAATTCACACCCAGCCAGCAAAAACAGGCCGGAAGGTAAACACAAAAGCAAATGTGACTCGATGTGTTTGCATCCGGTGGAAATTATGGAGTTTTATCAACGCTGGTGGCGGTAGGGGCTGCATTTCTAAATTTACATGAGGCAGGATGCCTCGGAGCCAATTTATCTTCAAAAAAACCAAAAACAGACAGACAGAGAAAGAGAGAGAGACCTAAATGACCTTCCTCCACAGGTCACAACTGATAATGGATTACTGAAATAGGCACTTTTTGGCAATTCTTAAATTGATGTCATGTCAAACCCGACTTTAATTTCCTGAAACCTTTTGAACATTACAGTGAAGTCAAACTTTCTCCAAAGGGAAAAAGCGGCTCATTTTTATATATCTTACCACAGGTAGACACTATCTTTTTCAAATGTACACACACACCTAGACACGCACACACAGAGTTAGGCATCCCTGTGTGGACTAATTGTTGACAGGTGGCCCTAATGTTCTCCTTTGAAACCAAAGTGTGATTTACGACCACGCTCCCCGAGACCCCGGCTTTCAGCACCGCTACTACAAACTTATCTTTTTCTCCCTGCTTCTGTCGCCTACCTCCTCCCACTTTTATTCCTTCTGCTCTATCTCTTCTTCATTTTTCCTCAATTGCACCTCATTACTTTGCTAAGTCACTTTCACCTCCGAGCCCACTTTGATGTTTCTGTGCTTCTCTGTCTCTCATCGCAGCACAGCAGTGACTCTCCAGACATCCTTTTAATGTTTGATGAACTATTTTTCACACCGTGGAGGAATGTGTCCATGCATGTACGTGTGTGTGTGTGTGTGGTGGGGGGTTGGGGAGCTACACGAGGAAGACAGGAAGGACAAAGAAAGCAAGGGCACTCAGGAGAGTGTATGTAAGACCTGACCCTGAAACCTCATGTGCCAGTCCAGCATCTTCGATCAACTATTTGAAGACTTTTGGGCCGCACAATGCTGGGCGTAGGATGAGAGACATGGATCATCTATAATATTTCCATCTATAATATTTATGACAATTATTGCTATTATTCAGAAAAATAGCCTGTGTTCAATATTGTGAAACACCTAAAAATTGAATGGATTTCATTATAACGACGCTAAACCCTCCAAATATTTATTCTGTCTTTTAGCAGTCCAGCCGATTGACCTCGAGCAGCAGTAATCTGCTATAGTGCCCAACAAACTCAAACACATTTTCAAATACGTGTTTTTAAACTGTGTATAATTTGCACAAACAAACAGACAAAGGTAAAAGACTGAGACCAGACTACGGTGTCACATTTCTGCCGTATGTGAGCATCCAAGTAGTCCAGTGATAGGAATCGGTGCCTCCACAGCAGCAACCGATAATATGGTATGAAACAGTGTTTACGTTGATGCCACAGTGTAACGCACTTACTGAAGCAGTAAATCACGGAGGGTGTGACTGCACTCAGAGTGACCAATCTTAGCAGACGAGCAGCCGTACCTCATGAACCACAGCAGGAAAAACAGGAACAGGAGAGAACAGCATCGAATCAACTGAACTCAGAACTACAAGGCTTGTAATGCCTCTGGGTTAAACAGATGTTTCATATTGACAGTTCAAATAAGTGAACGAAAAACACTGCAACAATATCCACTGAGCTAATAACATCCAGCAAAAGATAAAGTGAGGTGAGTTCATCTGATATGGCATTGGGAATACATCAGATAAAAACAAAAAGCCTGGTCACAGGATACAGTGAGAAAATTGTTAGATATGATAAGACACGATTTTAAATATTTATCTTCCAACTGCAAGAGGTTAGGTTCAAACAAAACTGCCCATCTAAATATTTTACTTCAGCACATTAACACTTTTTGCTGGAACACAACGTGGGATAAATAACAGTGTCTCTCTTAAATAAAAAGAAAGATGTGTACATATCCAAAGGAGTACACTGCTCTGTGGAATAGATCACACATCTGCTTGCATGACCTTCACTTTTGAAGTTAACGAACTGCTTGTTACAGTATTTTAAAGTTCAGGAGCTTGTTTCCACGGCAGTAAGATGAAAAGTATGTCACGAAAAAACATGACTTAAGTTTTCAAACCTCTTCTACTATAGCATGCAGAATTACCCACCAATCGATTCCCAGTCATGTGGTTCTCTGAAGTGTTTATCAAGTTATCCACCCGCTACTGGCAGCAGCACATTTATCAAAGCTCAGCGATATTCCAGGAAGACCATGACTCATAGAAACTGTGATAATTTACTCCCAGTAACACCTTTGGGGTCAAACAGTGCAGGTTACACAAAGTCTGTGTTTATCAGCGTGCATCTTTGCCAGAAAGGTACACACAGCTAGTGTGAGTGGCCTGCAATAGTGTTTGACAAACAAGGGAGACAAGGTTGTGGCAGAGTCCCTGGAAAAGTGGCTCTTGTGACAACCAGTCACTGGAAACACAAACACACATGCACACAGACACACACAGACTCCACTGCAGCAATCTCTAACCTGAAGTAACACTCCATTTAGCTCACCATTTTTATATCGCTGCACAATCACGACAAAATACTTGCAGACGGAGAGATACTTGCTGAAAAAGAGCGACTGTCGTGCTTACAGTCGTCATGTGGACAGAAACACATCTCTAGGTGAATGCAAAGGTTGCCCCCTCCCTGCTTAACGTGTTAGAGGGTGGCAAGAGGGGATGGGCAATAAGTCTACGCCGTATGTACGCAGTAACTGCAGACCCGTCTGAAGACCTGTGTCGTCACCGCTGTCCCAGGAATGTTACCAACTGTTGCGTTAATGGAGGCCACAGCTACTGTGATTGGCCTGCTCAGTACAGTTGTTTCCTCTTATGCATTTCTGCTGCAGTTTTCAAAAGGAACTGTGAGAGAAAAATAACCGTTGCCTCAAATATAAGGAACAACAATCATACCCTCAATACAAGGACTCGGAGACAACAGCAGATTCCTGGTTGGAGATTTCATGTCTGAACAAACAACATACAGATTTGCCTACGGAAAAAAAACATGACCACAACAAAGTGTGGGGACCCAGGAGGGAAAAGGCCCAGTACTGCATTTGTTTCTATTATGGCTAGAACAGCATATAACACCAGGCCACAGCCACAAGGTAATTAACACATAAAACACCACCCACAAGTATAAATGCTGGGAACGGCATTGGCCACTTGGTTAGGTTATATCTTAGATTATACAAAGATTCTCTGCAGAAGTTGAAAAGAGTGTAAGTGAGCAACACTAACGTGGCCGCTAAGGCATTACTAACAAAACCTGCTGTTTGTAAACTATGTTGTTGATGTAATTGTCAACTGATCATTAAAAACAGTCAACCTGAAGCTTTTTAATATGTTCGTCTGAAACAGGTCTGTGTTGTAAATGAGACAGAGTCTCAGTGGAACTTCCTGTATAAATAAAGGTTCAATAAATCAAAATTAAAAATGAATCTGACAACAGGTAATTTAAGTCATTTATGATGTAAACACATTACACACTGATTTCAGCACTCGGTATGTGAGGATATAACTGTATCAAAACTTCATGGGTCAGTATGTACCTTATTTTTGAAGTTGCGAAAAGTAAATGAGTAAACTAACAGAAACAAGTTTTTGGATTTCCTGTTAACTTATATAAACTCTCTATGACGTTTGCTGCCAGATTAAATTATTCTCAAAAATGGGGGCTGGAAAAAAACCCTCATAGAGAGTCTAATGAACTTTCGAGGCTAAACTTCCAAGTATATCACAGCTGGTAAACAGTTCTGGGTGGAATCCGTGGTCTGTTCTAAGGATGTGAATGTGTCAACATAACCAGACTAGATGAGAATTACTGTTTAGTTCACAGAGATTACAGAACTGAGGAAGCTGCTTGTCATCTAGTTTTGGAACAATCATGTATTACATCACGACTAACACATTTATTACTCACTGTGACAACTCACTAATATACAGAGTGTATCAAAAAGAATAATCCAGTTTTAAAAAGCTCTATTTTTTAAGAAATGGACATAGAAGCCAAGTAAGTAATTTTTGAAACATGTGGCTGAATATAAAGTTTTACATACAAAACTCAAAATGTTCACAGGTGCTCAGTGTCCCCCCTCTGGAAGCGGCATATGTCCACACAGTACTCACACCCGTCTGAGCATGTCAG
Source organism: Rhamphochromis sp. 'chilingali' (assembly GCF_963969265.1). Lineage (NCBI taxonomy): Eukaryota > Metazoa > Chordata > Actinopteri > Cichliformes > Cichlidae > Rhamphochromis > Rhamphochromis sp. 'chilingali'. The sequence continues at coordinate 38,684,014 of NC_137935.1, read as the reverse complement.
GAGTCACAGCTGTTGCTATGCTACCAACCGGCAACCACTTAAAACTCCTAAATCTGCTCTTCCTAACAGTTTTCATTGTTACCAGTTGTGTGTATGTATTCTTCTGACCACAACTCTACTGCTGAGACGCCAACTTGGACTTCTAAAACTGAAACATCAATAAGCGTCTCACTTCTTCACCCTCCCAGCTCCTTACCATGTAATGGAGACCCTGAGGGGCTACTGGACAGGCCAGGTATGGGGCTACAGCGCCCACCGATGCCTCCTCCACCTAAGATGCAGCCACTTCCTGCGAGACTTCCTGCTCCTCCTCCTAAAGCAGCTGCCCTGTTCAGCTCCTGTTCAATCTCCTCCAATCCAGCGCTCTTTTGAAAGCGCGACATCCGGTTTACCACACGTGGGGACATGTGAGTCCGGGCACACGGTGCACCGCCGTAGGGGTTGATGGGAAATACATGTGTGGTGCCACGGAGGGTGCTGACGGCTACCCAGCGACTGTCCTGGCTGAAACACATGTCCTGTACCTGGATCCAGACAGGTGAAAAAAAATCAGACAAAAAACAGAGCAGATAAATGTCACACCATAAGCATAAGTAGTGGAAATGTTGACACATACCACATAAAACTTTCTTTCTGAAAATTCCATTAAAGTGTAGAGGCTGGTCGACGTGTAAAAACTGGAGAGAATGTTTTTGTGTTAGTCTAAACCATCTCACATCCTCAGGGATCAGTCATTGGGCAGCTTTTCTCTGTATCTGCAGCCCCTCAGTTTCATTCTTAGAAGCCACTTCTATGTGGATGATCCTCGGGTGCATACGCTCCTAAAACAGAACGATGCCTACTCCATACAAACTACACACTGAGTGACTTGAGAAACTAAGTACTTGGAGGGTGGTAAACCTCCTAAATTTTTGGTCCTAATATCACTGGTGGGATGGCTCTGGGACAGTGTGGAAAGCCTACTGTCCCAAACATGGGTTTACAGTGGACCTTGATTTTAGATTTGCTGGTCAGAGAAGATACAGTGTTGAAATGAAGCTTCTTTCAGCTGAGACAGTTGGCAAAGATAAAAAGCTTTTCCACACTGGCATATTATCATTTGTGCACAATTCAAAATAATCCCATCTGTGAATATGGTCAAAGAGAGAGGCCTGGGCTTCTCTGCTGTCCCTCGGACCCAGACCTGTGGCAGAAAGTGGATGGATGGTCTCAAAATAACTTGATGAATGTGTAAAATATATTTACATGCCTGCGTATTTTATTCAGCACAGAAACATGGACGCAAAAGTAAACTACTCCAAAGTGCAACTAACTCTAGTGTGACTGGGCTATAGTGTTAATCGCAGAGATCAAGAGATATGACTGAGATGTCGACTAGCCTGACAGAAACAGACAACAGTTTTTGCAAGAGGTGACAATAAGATATGAGATTGTTTGGCGATAAAATAAATGACCAAGAAAAATGGCATCCTTATTTAGTTGCTCTTCTCCAACACTCAGGGAGCAGACATTCAAGAGAAGATAGGATCTCCCCGAGCACGTCAGACATGCAGGAAACCAGACAAATAGGCTGCATGAGACAATACAAGCACTGGAGAGTGGGAGCGAGAAAATGAAAAGACAAAGAGATAAGGTGACAGACCGATGAAATGATTGTGCGCTGAAACTGCATCTATCACTTGGCATGCCTTTAAAAAAAATAAATAAATAATAATACATATATCTATTATATCTATATGGCAGGCTGGAGAGTGTAGATCCAGGAGAAAGTTTACAAGAGGAATGCCTGGCTCCTCAGTCAGCCAGCCAAAGAGAAAGCTCTGTCCCTCCAGGCCTTTCTAATCTTTTGCCAGGTCAGACGAGGTAATTGTCCCCAGCAATGACAGTTAATGGGGCATCCTCTGCATACCAGACAGTTACTTTACTTTACAAAGATGACTGAAAGAGGAGGGCTGGCCTCTGCTGTAGCTTATAAGAGATGACTCAGAGATGAGAAAGGGCTACTTTGTGTGTGTTGTAATTGGTCATAATAGACCTGTCAGGGCTCCAACAGTAAATGGGTCCTGGATATCATGGCCAAATCCATTTCGATCAGGTGGGGGATTACCTGAAGGGTGGCTATAATTGTACTTTCATGGTGTGACAACCATCCACATATCAAACATTTGTCAAATGTTATCTCAAAAAGGCGGAATGCATCTGCTTTCAGTCACATGCAAGGGCTGATGTGGAGGTAGCACATTCCTGAAAGACTGGATAGCTCTCCCTTGTATTTTCCAACAAAGTACTTGATGACATGTGTGACAGTCAGAAGATGATAAGACGAGTTTAATGCCTTTGTTTTTCTTTTTAAATCAGTCACACCACGTAGTGAAGATTAAGCATCTCAGCTGACCTGAGAACAAGTCTGAAAGAATGACGAGAATGTGACAAAGATGTGACCAGATAAACACCTCTCACACGGAGGCGTGAGATGGACAATTAACGAGGGTTTATGTGGTCGTTAGCATCGGACGCCTCATCCTTCTCACTTTGACAGACTAACTACGATTACAAAAGTTACATAACAGGCCTCTGTTTGTCAATATTGTTACGGCAGCCTAATTTGATCTATAACGATGGAAAAGCACTGTTAACTGTGAGCAGAAGCGTAATAGATTTAAACAGATCCATAAGTGTGTAAATGCTTTTAAACAATGTGGATATACTAAAGATGGCTGATGTGGGTTTTGAACACAAATGTCTTCTTGGGACTGGAGCTGCTGCTTTGTGTCAGAACTACAAGTTTAGATCATTTCCACTGCTTCACAAAAAATATCACAACATTAAAACAAGATGTTTTTAACATTAAAGTCAGTAAGGTTTTTAAATATTGACATATAATTGGCAAATACTCAAATCACATGTTTGCACAAGAAGCCTGGTTACTCTGTGGAAGTAGGTTACAAAGGAAATCTGACAGTGACAGTCTGTCCCCAAAAACTCCATTTACACAGTGATTAGAATGTAAATAAACACATAAAAATACATTTTACATAATGAAACAATGGAAAGGCAACATGTCAACTGCTAAAACTCTTAAAATCTTTTTTTTTTTTTTTTGCAATAGAGGCAAAAAATGGAGTTTTGGTCTGCTTAACAAAACACAGTGGAACATCTAACAACTAAAATGTTAATATAACTAGTAACATCTTAGTAACATGACTGGATATATATAAATAAAAGTACCCCAGAAATGAGGCAGAGAAGGGAGGGGTTCACCTCTCTTGTGTGGGCAAATAGATCAGCTGTTTCAAGAATAACATTTCTCAGTATTAAACTGCAAAGAATTTTGCTTTTATTATCTAAGGTACATAACATCGTTCAACCATTCAACGAATCTGGAGAACACAAAGAGTGAACATCAGTCAATCAGTATGAAATGCTGCGACCTGAGGGGCCTGAGGGGCATTAAAAATCAGATCTCAGAAACACTGAAAACCAATATTAGTCAATATGCAGGTTCAAACTACTTTATGCAAGTTAAGACAACAGTAAAGCAGCTTCTTTCTTTAGGCCTGAGCTAATTTAAAAATGTGTGAGGGAAAGTGGAATTTCAAATTGTTTTTGAAGATCACGTATGACATGCCGAGCATTATAAAGAAAAGAAGGCCATATGGGTGCATTTGTGAATTAATACTAATGATATACACATATATATATATATATATATATATATACGTATTACAACAGTATGTCTGAGAGTCTGGTTGCTTAACTGGCGTTCTTTCAGACGTCTTACCTGTTGAAAACATGTGCTGCATTACTATAATTCAATGTTATTTATACAGCACCAAATCATGAAAACAATCACCTCAAGGTGCTTAATATTCTTAATAAGCACCCTACAATAATATAGAAACAATCAGACAACACCCTATGAGCAAGCACTTTGGCAAAAGTGGGAAGGAAAAACTCCCTTTTATCAGGAGGAAACCTCCAACAGAACCAGGCTCAGGAAGGGGCGGGGCCATCTGCCCCAGAAGTCTATTGATTGAACAAAGGAGATACCAAACCACTGAGCAGAAAGTAAACACAAAATGCAGCTTCTAAATGAAGGTGTTTATTATTAAGGCCCTGTGTGCAAAAAAGTGGCTCCCCCCAGGTTATAACTTAAATGAGCTGTGGTGTTTCACCTTTGGAAAGCTGAGTTCAACAGCCACACCCAGACCTGATTACTGCCACACCTGTTCTCAATCAAGAAATCGCTTAATAGGACCCGCCTGACAAAGAAAGGAAGATCCTCAAGAACCAGACATCATAGCACGATCCAAGGACATTCAGGAACAAATGAGAAACAAAGTAATTGAGATCTCTCAGTCTGGAAAAGGTTATAAAGCCATTTCTAAAGCTGTGGGACTCTAGCGAACCACAGTGAGAGCCATTATCCACAAATGGTAAAAACATGGAATAGACGTGGAAAAAGTTGAAGTTTTTGAAAAGTGTGTCCTATTACATCTGGCGTAAAAGTAAAACAGCATTTCAGAAAAGGAAAATCATACCAACAGTAAAATATGGTGGTGGTAGTGTGATGGCCGGGCTGTTTTGCTGCCTCAGGATCTGGAAGCCTTGACATAATTTCCTTAGAGATTAATAAAGCACTCTGATTCAGATTCTGAATCTTTGTGGTAATTCTGCTGTCTACCAAAACATCCTGAGGGAGACTGTCCACGACCTCAAGCTGAAGCACACTTGGGTTCTGCAGCAGGACGATGATCCAAAACACACCAAGTCCATCTCGGAATGACTTAAGAAAGACCAAATGAGGACTTTGGAGACGCTGTGGCATGACCTTCAAAAGGCAGTTCACGCTCAAACCCTCCAAGTGGCTGAATTACAACAATTCTGCAAAGATGAGTGGGCCAAGATTCGTCCACAGCGCTATAAAACACTCATTGCCAGTTACTACAAACGTTTGATTGCAGTTATTGTTGCTAAGGGTGACTAGGGCTGGGCAATATGGCCTAAAATTCATATCACGGTATAATTTTAAGCATGTGCGGTAACGATATATATCGCGATATATTCTTTTCTTCTGTATAACGTATTTTCCACACTATAAGGACTTAAAATCCTTTATTTTTCTCAAAAATCGAGAGTGTGCCTTATGTATGAATTCCGGTTGTGCTTACTGACCTTGAATCGATTTGGGCGTGCAAAAATCTGTTAAAAACGTTTTAGTACAACTTTGGTAAACTGCACTGCTTGATGGATTGTCAGAGCATTACGGCTGCCGTAGCGAGGAGCTTCGGAGTAATCTGGGTCCTAAACTCCGTCAGCTTCAGGTCCCAAAGTCAAACGAACACTAAGAGTTAAAAACGGTCTAAATGATTTCATCTTTAATAAAATCATCAGCGTTGCTGCTGTACCAGGTGTACCAATTAAGTTTAACATCCAGGCATCCATGAAAACAGAATTTATTAAATTTAACGGAGTTAGAAGTTAGCAGGAAGTTAGCTCGCTAGTTTCCACCTAAACTTGACATACCATGTTCTGACTGAGAGATTTTTGAAACTAATTCAAACGTACAGCTCTGCTACCACTTCCAACATAAATGAAGACAGAAACTAAACAGCAGTGGCGTTTGCAGGGTTACTGAAGTTGGACTACCTGGTATATAATGTTGTGCTACGTGATTGCTAGCGACACACGGGGGGGGCGCGAACATTTTTCTTGTAAAACAAAGGGGGGCCCAGCAAAAAAGTTTGGGAACCACTGCTAAAAATAAAGGCTGAAGAAATTGTGTTCTCACAGAGCAGCCTCATTACTGAAGCACAAATAAATGTGCCAGTTAATTTTTCATTCATTCAGATGACTGGACATCAATTGATGCTACAGACTGTTAAGTTTAGTAGAAGAGCCTCGTGGCTCTGAGCTCATCCACCTTCTGCTCCGCCTTCAGCCCCTTACAGCTGTTATCAGCTCGCAGGTCTGTTTACCTGGCCTCGGGTCACTGACAGCCAGCCGCATGTTTGGTCGCTGGAGACAGATAAGGCGTCCACCTCCACCTACCTAACTCAAGACTTTATGACTCCCAGTATGTTTCTGAGTTCTGTGTGTGTGTGTGTGGTGTGTGTGTCTGTGTGTTATTGTGGTGATAACCCCTGTCCCAAACACAGGCAGGGGCCGGCATTCAGTGTTTACAAGGGCTTGGATCAAAGCACCCTCAGTGTGCAGCCAGTCAGCAGACCTGACGTTTGGTCATACATTAACTGCAGGCAGGCTGTAGGAGTGTGTGTGCATGTGATGGTGTGTGTTCCCAGTCAATAATCCTGAACTTAACAAGGCCTGAAGTACTTTTGTTGAGCAAGCACTTCTCCTTTCTACTGTAATTAATGAGAAAAAGTCAAACTAAAAATAATCTTGAGAACTACAATCTTTTTTCTTTTCATTGTTTTATTAAATTAATTACCATATCCCTTCACTTCATTATTATAGACCATACATTTAGTGAAAGTGTCAAAGTGTAGGTGGTGAAAATTAGCTGCCCACAGCTAATATACTGCTCGATATACTCTTTTCTCTCCCTAAAGTATTATTAAATGACCACATGTAATAATGTGTCAACTCAAGATTTTAGCAGAGACATCCTCTTTAATTAAAACTTTCTTTTTTGATAAAGTAATGGTTAGGTTTAAATCAGGTAACACGCAAGTGTTTCTTCACTCACTATGTATCTGTACACAGCTTTGCATTTAATCATTAGTTAAAATTCATCTCTGGCTCTCTTCCTCTGTAAGTCTTTTGTTCTGTCTCCCTTCATCACCAACTGGTCACACAGATAGCCGCCCCTCCCTGAGCCTGGTTCTGGAGGATGTTTCCTCCTGTTAAAAGGGAGTTTTTCCTTCCCACTTTTCACAAACACATTCTCATTGGTTGTCTTAATGCTGGGGTTTCTCTGTATTACTGTAGGGTCTTTCCTTACAATATAAAGCAACTTCAGGTAACTGTTGTTGTGATTTCGTACTATAAAAACACAATTATGCTAAATTGTATAGAATAACAACACAGGTAATATTTTAATGCTGTTTAAATGTTGCAGTTCATCGAGGGGGTGGAGCATGTTATTTTCTATAAACTGGATGAATGTTTTTCTTTACCAATCATGTATTTTTCTCATAAATGTATCTGTTTAAATGGGAATGTGGTTTGGAGGGGGACTGGTCCAAACCTGGATCTCACTCAAACTGGACAGCTAAGGGAAGGGTCATCTCCTGTCTACTACTGAAAGGAAATGAAGAAACAACAGAGGATAACTAAGTCATTAAATAAATGATAAAAGCTGTGAGTTTAACAGTTGATCTACATTCCTACCCACAATATGGTCATGAGATAGTGGTTGTTTCATCTTTGGAGAGAGGGAGAGTAGCTCTCAGTTCCGGTGGTCCAGGTATCTCAGTAAGATTATTCTTCGCCACCTAGGTTTTGCGCTAAAAAATATGAGGAGAAAACCCCTGGGCTGAACCGGGACAGCCTGGAAAGTTTATGGTTTTGAGCTGGTAAAATATCCCTGGAGCAGCCAAAGGAGACAGTCAGGGAGAGGAAGGTCCAGCCATCTACGCAGCACAGCTCAGCAAGGTAGTAAAAATGAGGTTGGTGGATAAATAAATGCATTACTTTCTATTGTTGACCTTATGTATCACGCTAATGTTTTTAAATTTCATGGTCACTATTACACATACTTTTGTTCTATGGAGGGACGAGCAGTAATAAATTGTGTTTTGTTTGTAATACCGTACCTTTGTTCTTACCCTTTTTTTGGTTTCACTATCTTCACTATCTTAATCATATTGCAGTGATTTGACAGGAAGAAAGAAGTAATAATTATACTTACATACAAGTTCACAATTTACTACATTTGACTAGAATGTATGTGTATGTGAATCAATGCAATCTAAACACTCATTAAATATCTGTACTATTACTCCCAGTGGATGGTTGCAGTGTGCGTGTAGGTTTGAGTTTGTTTCAGACCTTGGCTTCGGTCTCCCCACGATGCAGCGTATAGAGATGGTGAACGGCACTCTGCGAAGATGCCCACGGGTGGGTGAGGATCTGGAAGACGTGAAAGTCATGTCCCAGGGTGTCGGCAGTTACCAGCAGCATTCCTACAAAGAACACATAGTCACTGACATCAGGAATCAGTCCGTTAGCCGGCTTCACTGTAAGCTGATTCTTAATGTGTGCTGTATAAATGGTTCTTATTTTATCGTGCAGCTGCTTGAATGCATGCCTTTTGTTTGTTTGTTTTTTGGCTAATGCTCAAATATTGTAATACGCACGGTTTAAAATGCACTTCGCGCTACATTTGTGTCATGTAGCAGCGCCTACCTTTTCAACTGGGCCAAACCATACAGTGATGACACTAATCGAACAAATTAAGCTTTGGAGGTCAATAGTGCTGTATACTCCATAATGATAAGGTTCCCATCCATACAACATAATGTGGTCTGAAGAGGAAAACATCTATGTTAACCATATGCATATCATCTGGCCTTAGAAGATGTGTTTTTACCGCAATCATCAAACGATCAAATGAGGCAGTATGATGTCCCATCACTCCACCAGAGACCTTTAGACCTATCACCTGAAGCACATGTTACATCTTGGTTTTTGTTTGTTTATTTTAATCATTTTAATCAAGATGATTCAAAATGATACTCCAATTTGTGCAGTGTGTCTTACTGTTCCTAATGGTACACTGACCAATAGGGGTGGGGGGAAAAATCGATACTGTGTAGTATCGTGATATTTTGTTTGCTAATAATGTATCGATACAGGGACAGCAGAAATCGATATTTTGTTACAAAAAAGGTTTTTGTGCTCTGACTTCAGAGCATGTTGATCCTTTTTCTGAGCAAGAATCCTGACATTCCTTCACTGTCCAAATGTGTTTAACTTGTTTTTGGCAGCAATAAACATGACAGTTTACTTATTTTAATTTAAGACATGTTTTATTTTAATTAAGTTTAAAACTTTTTTATTTAATGTAAAATTATATTTTGTTTTAATTTACTTTCAAATTCTTCAGTTGCTGAAGGGGCTGCACAGTTTTCATAAATTGCATAGTTCAGAATAGCTATAATTGTACCAGATGGTTGCATTCAGTTAAGTTGGACTAGACTGTAATACAAACCGTTCAGTTTGTCAACAATAAAACTGAAATGAGAGAAAGACTGAGTGTGAGACTTTGATATTAGATCAAATGAATATTGATAAAGTTTACCTTTATGTACAGAATCTGAATATCGCAAAATATTTTAAAAAATTGCAATAATATCGTATCGTGCGTTAAGTATTGTGATAATATCGTATCGTGGGATGTATGGTGATTCCCACCTCTACTGACCAACCAAAATATTTCAACTGCATTTTATTCCAGCAGCATACAACCATACAAACTGTGCATGACACATGTTAGACAGCATGAAAGAATTACTATGCACTTAAAACAAACAAACCAGCCCATTAAACATAGCCAGCTATCATTTGTGACAGTCATAAAATGCAACTTTGCCTTACATGATAGCTCGGTCTGGTAAAAGCACGGCTCGAGTCCTGTGATTGTTCAAGGACAGACGAAACGAGCGTCCATAAAAGAGGCAATCTATGTATTCGAGCATCAGTGCACATTTATGGGCGTGTCTATGCGCATTCAGAATCACCAAAACGCTGAACCACAGCGCAGCACAAGTGTAACCAACACTGACAGGCCCATTCATTTGGTCCTGTTTTATTTGAAGCTCGTCAAACTCCAGAAAGTATAGGTCCAAACCATAAACAACATGCCCAACAAACCACACCAGAACAAACCCAGATCTAAACTGGCTCGTCTACACTGCTTTTCAAATACAATCCAAAACCCATCCCCAGAAACCTTCTGACATGCTACAAACATGGAGATCGAGCAGCAACTCATAATACAACTCATTGATGCAGAGTGTAAAAAATGTCCAAGGCCCTGTCCTTCTGATGACTTCCAGACATAAATAATATTAAAGTAATTAGTATTTTCCTCTCAGTTTTTCCACTTGGAATCTTTTATGTGGAGGCTGCAGTAGGTTTTAATTAGTGGCCGGGCTTTATTGGGTGGCATGTCAAATGTGAAAAGAGGATGTTGGAATGGCATGAGATTAAAAGGATCCAACAACACGTGCGAGGGAGATGGAAAACACTCCCTTTCTGGAAAAAAAAGAAGCCATTTTTGCACATTCAGAGTCGAAGTTTCCCTTGGCCAAGATTTGAAAATTAGTAAAGAAAAAGCACTGCTCACAGATGATGAAAATCTGGATAAATGATAGGTTCGTGCAGATTATCAGAGGTGGAAGAAAGAAACTCTAACTAAAGCCAAGTGAAGTGTGCATTAAGACAGTGGTTAGCTAGTCATGCTGTATCAGAGCGACCAGAAAGCCAAAAAGCTAAGGCCCAGGGCCTGTAAACTCTTGAAAACCCACGCCCCAAACGAGGTGCCAAGCCACAAGAAGCATTTGCGTCAACTGGGAATAAAGAGAAAGAAGGGCCGGGGCCCTTCTAATTATAGAGTCTGGAAACGGAAGCGCAGGGCGATTAGGAGTTGAGGCACTGCGGTCTGTTTATCTGGGAGCTTCCTCTCGCTCTCAAACCCTCTCTCCCCTGTTCTCCGCTCTCGTTCACTTTTGCTCCTCTCTCTGTTTTGGTCGGGCCCTGCCCACCCAGTGGCTGGAGAGTCTGGCCCCTAGCTTTCTGACAGATGAGACTTGGCCACTGCCTTCTGGCCAGGGCCGGTGTTTCTCTTCTGCTGATGGTAGAGTCTGGGCTCCAAAAAAGTAACAGCTCAGGAAGGCTGGAGAGCTTTGCGAGTGCGAGTGCCCGAGGACTGGGGCTTTTGTGGCCTTGTTGAAATACAGAGGCCCTTGCCGAGAGGCGTCAGTCGGTTAGCCCACGGGAGGGCCAAATTAAAAAGCAGCTGAGCGGCCCGGTGGGTGAAAAGAGAAGGTTTTAAACAGCGGCTGGCTACAGCGGGGTTTGACACGTCCTATTTATAACACCTTGTCCCAGGGGTTACAGTGTTATTTACGATGTTTTAGTACCAAGATCGCTGGCACATGCTCTAAGACGTGCGCTAAACTGGAAGGGGTGACTTCTAATTTGCCATGTGTGCGAGACATGCGTTCATATGGGATATGAGGGAAGTGATATAATCATTTCCATAAATATCTGCTTTTGCTTTCTGGGGTTTTTTCCTCTTAAAATCTTTTTGTTTTGTTTTGCTGCAGGCTTTAGTGTCCCATCTCTGACCATCCAAACAGAAAACATCTGCTCAATCCCATTAATGTTGGGAGGATGTTTCATTTACAAAGTGGTGGGGCTAGCTTTATTCTTGACAAAGGCGGACGGGACGGGAGGGCGAACGGCTGAAAGAGAGAGAGAGGGAGAAAGGCAAAGAAATAAATGGAAAGAAGAGGGTGATTTCCCTACTTGGCAAAGTGGAACGCCACAACAAAACTAGTCCACTTTTTAATTAACAACACTACGCTGAAAAAAAAAAGCTTTGAAAATTGGGAAATTCTCAAATTATAACCATGTGGAGGGGATAAAGCTTACAAGATGGAGTACTTAGGGGATTCGGATAGCCTCGCTGTTACCAGGATGCATAAACTTCAGAGCAAATGAGCCCATTTACTTTGAAAGACTATCCATCATAAAGAGGAGGTTTTGTCTTCAGGGCTGGGAAGGACAGGACGTTATGTCTGTCTGAATGGATTTGTACATATACTGGACATATACAGCGCACAGCCACAATATTAAAAGCAATAAAAAGTGAAGAGGACAACGCTGATCCTCTCATTACAGGAAATCTTGGGTCCTAACATTCATTTAAATGCTACTTGTACTGTTAAGGACACCTGGACACACCCCTGTGACAACAGCATTTTCCAGCAGCACTTGGCTCCCACAGCAGGACAATTCACCTGTGCAACCAAGGTGCACATCTGGCCTCCAAAACGGTCCTACATCCATGCTCCGACATGTCATAACAGCATGAAAGAGCAGTGTTATTTTAGGCAGGTGATTTTAAATGGTAAATATAGCAGTTGGCCTTATTCACTCATTTTCTTTGCCTAACTGCTTTCTATCAAACATCTGCAATTATACTGCCCAACAATCTCCCTGCATTTTATCATATAAAGCCTAATAATATATCCTATACAAATTGTAATACTCTAAATATAATTTGTCATACTCTGCCAGGAAATTTGAGGACTTTTCAGAGCGGTGCCAGGAGTTTAGTCTTCAAACGCGAGAATATTAACATGGTTGTAATCAAAGGAACGTTAATGGTTATGTCTACTCTTTATAACTAGAGAAAATTGTGCTACTGATTGCAGTGCAAATTGGAGGGGGAAGAGTGTGCCCTACTAATCTTCTCAACACCGCAGCAGCAGACTAATATACGAGCAGTTTTATATCTGTTGGGCAGCAGAGTAAGCATTAGGGTTAGACAGATGCTAAAAAGCCAAAGTCAGCCGCCCCCAACAAAGCAGAGCGGGTGCAGTCTGACTAATTACTCATTTCTCTTAAAAGTTATAGCTACGTATTGCTTATGTTTTAGTACGGATGGTGTATGTTTATATTTGCATGTGCATTAAAAAACTTTGAGTAGCATATGAACAAAATTTAAACTAAACAACACTAGATGATGTTTATGTGTTGTCGAGGTAATGACAAAAATGTTTTATTTGGTTAGATCGCTGCAACCTTGACCTTTAACCTCTAAATTCATCCAGTGTTTGAATCCAGCAGTTTTTACTCAGCACTGAAATTTCTGAGCAAAAGTTAACGTCTTTGAATTCATTTGAGAATGAAATTCCTTTTATGATAATGTCATTAGAATTTAATACAAATACTGGTACAAATAAAGATTGTTCAGTGCCTCAGCAGAGCGAGCACCTGATAGCCACAACACCTTTTTTAAAGGCATGCTGTTCAGGTGTACCAAAATTCTCTGGGTCCCCGAAACGCATCGTTCTGAAGATGAAAAGAAGGCCACTTGAAGGCGGACAGAATGGAAGAAAAATGGAGAAAACAAGAGAGGCAGGAGAAGGAGGAGTGCTTACGGTTCATTTGATGTACAGTGGGCTGAAACCAAAAATTGTGTTTTTCTACACGCTCCATAGGCAGACCACCTGTGAGCACTTAGATATTAGTAGATATGAAAAAAGGTGTATATATGTGTGTGTGTGTGTGTGTGTGTGTGTGTGTGTGTGTGTGTGTGTGTGTGTGTGTGTGTGTGTGTGTGTGTGTGTGTGTGTGTGTGTGTCTAACCTAGCGGAGAAACAGCTAGCAGTTTGACATTACTATGCTGGAACGCTGGCTCTTTTAACAGGGCAAAAGTCACCTGGCTTTAAAGTCGTGCCGACACATAAGAGGCAGGCACCATAGAGGTCAAGTTCACAAAGCGTGACTGTTCTCAAAGCAGAGCTTCAGGGTTGTTCTTTCATCACCTTAAGTGGAAAAATACACTACTTAAGTTTGTGTTATAGGGCATTTACATATTTGCAAACTTCCTGCTGAAATTGTTTTAAAGAGGAGAAGTTTGTATTTGTCATTTGCCAGAAGGCTGTCCAACGAGCACATTATTGGCTGTATAAAAAGGCGAAAACATGAAGGAAGCCTCTGTTCTTGTTTCACCTGCAACAATCTGCCAAAGCTTCAACACCAGTTTGCTGCCACTAATCTAAATTCCCAATGAAGCCCAGGTCTTTTTGTTTTGCTTTTGTGGTTTCTCAACATGGGACAAACATGTTCTCACAGCAGCTCAAAGAAGGTTTTGACAGGAGTTAAAAGCAGGTTTTTTTGTCATGTCATATTTTAAAATCCCGAGAACATTCTGCTCACATCTAAAATCTATGGATTTAAAATCTACTGAAAGACTTTGGGACTGTCATCAGAGCTTAATCCCTTAGGCCAAGAGCGAGGTAAACTCCTTATGGGCTAGCTTGAGCATTTTTTCAGTTCTGTTAACCAATGAAATCCCTTCAGACTGTCACAGCTGCCATTCATAGGTAAGATTTAAGACTTCCTAGATCTCAGCTGGTCCACTGAAGCTGTGTGTCACAAAAAAGGATTATTGAGGCCATCCATTCTGTTTCAGGTTTCATAACTATATTTAATTTGAATGTAGGGTTTTTTAATTTAAATAAATAAAAACACAAAAATGACTAACAAATTATTTTGAATGATGGAAAAAGCAATGCAAAGTTACTTTGTAACAAGAGGAAACATGGTTCATCAGGCAAATAATCACATACATGAAGTTACATAAAGTAATGTAAACTGTTCTGCCTTTACAAACAGGCTTTGATGCTTTTATTTATCTGCAGATACAAAAAATTTGCAAATGCAAAACATAATAAACATATGTGTTGTATAAGTACTACACAAGTATTTATAAAAAGCTTAAAACACACTTGTGTACCTGTAATAAATTACAGGAAAATCGTTAACATTTGAATAAATGTTAATTATTTATATAGTGGTTTTCTGCTATAAGGGCATTTTAAGTGCTTATTAATTACAGTATTTGACAACAAATATATTAATTACATTACTTTAAAACATTAATAAATAACACACATCTTCATGTAGCCACGAGTTCATGTAACATTTTCTTCTCCATTTTTGTGGAGCCGAGTCTGATTCCCTTAACACGTGAGTGCCGGGTGCTGGGTGCACATCGGCTTGAGCTACTACTCCTTTTCCAGAATTCTCTTTTTTTGTCTGACTGAATCAAATTATCTCTGCTGAAAAAAATTAAGGGAACATTTGGGAACACCAAGTCGTAACCACTGCTTTCCATATATACGCTGCCAAACAAACAAACCGTTCCACAATTCATAGAAACAAGAAACTTCCCCACTGTCCTCTTCCCCACTCAGTCTCCCACCTACACACATACCATAAAGAAGTTCGAAATGACCTGCGCGTTACCGCACCATGTGGGCTATAAATGACTCCACACGGCTTTGCTGTTTGTTCTGGGGAATTTTTTTCTCAGCCAAGTTTTCCAGAGACCCTGAGTCACCGTCTAGCTCATCCAGTTCCACTCTGTAGCTCTGACCATGCACTTTAATAACCACTTTTCACCTGCAAGAGCGTGGGGCTTATCCACTGAGATGGCAAATATTTCATTATTTTATGATTTTTTTTGTAAAAAATAAAAAAATAAACTACTTTAGAAAACACGGTGTAATGCAGACCGTGTTTTTTGTAGGTTGGAAACTTACATGGTGAAGTCAGAATTTAGATGCTAGAACCAATGCTATTAGGCTCTTAAAACCACCACCTTGATACACAAGTAGGCAGTAAATGAATGCCTCTCATTGTACCAAAATAGCTGTTTACTGTAGAAGCTAAATGTGTTTGATAAACACATACATGACCAGCTTAAAATCACATCTTTGTTAAACCTTGTGTTTTCATCTGAAACAATAGAAACACCATAGCTAGAGATTAGTTGAAAACTAGGACGACACATCTCCTCACAGTGCTCCCTGCACAATGCATGGTTTTAAATCACATTCTGGTCTGCTGTCAAATACTAATGACAAATAGCAAACGATGGAGGTGTCAGCCTGAGCTGCAACAAGTACGACGGGCATTGTAAAAACACACCCAAATATTACAGTAGTCTCAGTAAAATTCAGTTTTTGTTTGTTTTTCTTAATCTCTCAAAAAGGCAAAACTGAGAGGCCTGTGGTGCAGAAGCTGTAAATCAGATCAGAGCCGCCTACGAGTGCTAATTGCTATCTTGGTGTGAAGACATGACTCAATCCATACTAAATGTGCGGCCGAGTGAAGCTGCTTGTGTGTGGGAATTCCCCTCATGTTCAACATGTGCGTGTGGGTCCAAGGTTTTTTGGCAACAGCCTGGTTTCTTTCACACATTAGTGAGATGTACAGATAGAGTTATTACACCACGAGCTGCCTTCATGGCACAGCTGCCTCAATGGTCAGGCACAACAAGCCAGGCTATTCATTAGACCAGCCTGTTGCTAAACCAGGGATATGGTTTATGGGACAGCTCCATGAGGGGAGAGATTCAGTTTTGATTCAGCTTCCATTAGTCGTGGCTTTGAAGGGGTATTCAAAACTTTTAGGTGGCTGCACAGTGGTGTTTTCCTGATCTACCGTGGATTTCATGAGGCTGAAAAAGGATTCTTCACAAGACAAAGGTGAAAATATATCCAGTACAAAACTTGACTCATGGTCAGGCAAGATTTCTGATTAATCTGTGAATTTGATTGATAATATAAGTAACAATAACCTGCAATGATTAAGGTTACTAAGTAAATACATTTATTCAAGCATAGCAGATACTTGCATGGGTGATGCTTTGAGTAGCTTCATTAACACCTGAACTTTTCAATCCACTACATTTATTTAAAAGCTATAGCCACAAGTTACTGCAGAGGTAAATGGAGTTAGGGATGGCCGTTATTTAAAAGTTATTAGTCTGTTAAATTACACCTAAAAAGCTGAAAACTAAGTTTGCAAGACCCAGGGAAATTAACTGAAGTTTTCTGTAACCTCAGAGTAAAATCTAGAAGTGAGCAAAAAGCTTAAGAAAGCTAAAGCAACAAAATGTTTTGCATTGTACAACCAGTCAAAACTCCAGGAATATTAAATGGACTTAGACTGAAAAGAAAGGAAATATCAGATCTTTAAATCTGAAAAGCAGAAACTTCGTGGATCTCTTTAGTTGAAAAATGACAAATGAGTACTTAAGAGTTCAGAATTAATTAATTATTCGATCGTGGTCCAAGTGAAACCCTTCCGAGTTGGGAATGCCTTTCACATTATTATATCAGTGCAATGTTATTACATATACTTGATACATGCTTCATACATATTATTCAAGACTAATATCAGCTGTTTAGAAAAATACAAAATGTGACATTCTCTTGGGCTGCAAATACAGGACTACAGGACGTCTTCTTCCACAACTGCATGTAAAGCAGCGGTCTCCAACCTTTTTTGCGCCACGGACCGGTTTATGCCCGACAATATTTTCACGGACCGGCCTTTAATGTGTCGCAGATAAATACAACAAAATAAAACTAGTACCAGTACTGAAAAAAGAAGATTTATTCATAACACACGTGAAAAGACCCAGGAAAACCGAGTTAACGGTAAAAACAATAACAAAATAACGCTAAAAACCGATAAAAACCCTGAAAACCAGACATTTCACACCGGAGCCTCAACTCTTGCGGCCCGGTACCAAACGACTCACGGACCGGTACCGGTCCGAGGCCCGGGGGTTGGGGACCGCTGATGTAAAGGACTTTATCAAACTGAGCATGGGCTGGAAAGAATAAAGCGGATGGAGCTCGCTTGATTGTTGAATCAATCACTCCATCTAGTGCCAGTCATACTCACCAAAAAAAAGAAAAAGGAAAAAAAGCCTCGTTGCTGGACAGTATCTCTTTCATCAAAATATGAGTCTATTTCGACCTTGGCGTTATACCCAATAATCAAGTCAAGGATCATTAAGGATAAGTGAAAAGGACGAGATGTGAAAGAAAACAAGCACACACACATCGCAGCTGTTAAAGAGAGCTCTTTGCCACTGCACTTCATCTGCGTCCCTCTAATTACACCACTAGGAATAGATCCACAGATCCACCGAAGCGCCAGCCGCCACACCAATAACTGGCGGCGAACGGTCCACCCTCTGTAGAGCCTCCAACACACACAAGCCACTGGGGTTTCTTACATAACTCTTCCCAGCCAAAACGTCTTGGTTTTCCAGGCTCTACTGGAGTCATATCATTGTTTCTTTCTTGTTTCTGCCATGTTGAGGTTGAACACTGTGAAGCGAACCTCAGTAAGGCAAGAAAGGTAGTTCAGTAAAAGCCACTTCCACTAACTTGGAACGAGTTCACTTAGAGGCAAACCAATGAACCAATCACTCAGGATTTGGACTCTGATCAAAACAAGAGGCCTTTAATTATAGAACACTGAAAAAGAGGCAGCTTAGAAATGAAAATGAATAAAAGAAAAACAATGATGAAAGCAGTCCTGCAAGAGAAGTTTCTATGCCTGTGTTCAGATTTAACCTAATCTCATCACATGCTCTGCCTGCAGTTTTTGTCTCTTTTTAAAAGGATTGAAATCTGTGTTTTTTTCACTGCATTTCTTTGCATTTTAAAGTTGTATTAGCTCTTTAGATTGGGCTCACTTAAGAGTTAGAAAGATTAAAAATGTGTCTGGAATTTTGATGATGACAGTGCCCTGTGTAAAGGGTCACGGCAGAGTCTTTTGGCTTGCTGACGCAGCATCAACCAGTACACCAGAACCACTGTAAAATCTACATGAACAGCACTGGAATACACCGAATTCAGTGGAGGCCTAGTTTGGATCTTAGAAGTAAAGACGACATTATTCCTTTAAATGATGAACAAAGACACTTTTCTTACACTACGACATAAAAAACACAGTCAGCTGGCTAACAACATTGTTCTTGTGCAGAAATGTTGATTCATTTCACATATCCATAGTGTTTTAGTCCCAATTTCCTTCAGCATCAATTTTAGAATAAAGATGTTCTGTTTTCATTTAACAAAAACGAGCGATTCATATTTCTGCAAAGGACCACGTTAGAGGATTTTGATCCCATTTGGCTGCTTAGAAATGGTTATTCTACTTTACATAATTGTAAGAATCATAATCAAGATTTGTTTTAATATATTTTAACAATTAATTCCAACTACAAAAAGCACAGCGACCAATCAAAGAAGAAAAGGCCAAAAACTGCCACAAAACCTTTACCAGTTACATCCAGTGCTTTCAAATGTAATGGAGTACGCAGAGCAAAGGACCCAACAGCAGACTTCAGAGGGAGACATTTATCAGCTGATACAAGTCCAAGGGACACACACAGGGACACACACAGGGACACACACACGGACACACACAGGGACACACACAGGCAAACACACACAGGGACACACACACACGGACACACACAGGCAAACACACAGGGACACACACACGGACACACACAGGCAAACACACACAGGCAAACACACAGGGACACACACACGGACACACACAGGCAAACACACACAGGGACACACACACAGGGACAGACACAGGGACAGACACGGGGGGAAACACACACAGGGACACACAGGGACACACACACGGACACACACAGGCAAACACACAGGGACACACACACGGACACACACAGGGACACACACACAGGCAAACACACACAGGCAAACACACACAGGGACACACACAGGGACACACACAGGCAAACACACAGGGACACACACACAGGGACACACACAGGCAAACACACACAGGCAAACACACACAGGCAAACACACACAGGCAAACACACACGGACACACACAGGCAAACACACACAGGGACACACACAGGGACAGACACAGGGACAGACACGGGGGGAAACACACACAGGGACACACAGGGACACACACAGGGACACACACAGGGACACACAGAGGGAAACACACAGGGACACACACACAGGGAAACACACACAGGGAAACAATGGAACAAAGGATGAATAAAGACACAGGCAGGACACGGGTGGGGAACAAACAACAGCTGAGACTAACTAAGGCTAACAAGACAGGTGAAGTAAAACTAGGAACAAGAAGCAGAAGACAAACAATTACCAAAAAAAAGAAAAGAGTGACAGTCTAAACACAGAAACACAATGTCCTGATGCATGCTCAATTATCCGGTTAAGGACATCCTGAACGTAGTGTTTTCAGTGGGAGAAACATTTCACCACTCATCCAACTGAGGATGAGTGTTCATCTTCACCCCAACCTTACAAACAGTACATCTGATTAATGACTGAAACTAGCAATGGGCTGTGAGGCCAGTTTCATGATCAGTAATATGCAAATTGGCATGACCATTGATGAACGGCCATCTCTGAATCGAGGAGGGGGCCTAAGGGTACATCTTTCACAATCTTACAATGCTGTGATTGCAGCCATTCCCCAACTCTCTGTCAATGGTACTCGTGGCCATTGATCAGTTTTTTTGGCTTCTCTTGGCGCCATTTCTGTTTGCGTGACTTCAAAAATCATTATTCTGGCAAATCCTGGCACGTGTTATCAAATGGTCAACTTAAATATTTCACCTGATCGTGATCACATTACATCAAAGCCAGATAAAGTTGGTCTGTCGGCCTTCAATAAATGATTTGGGAACAAAACAAGCTTTTAGTAGTGTCGGTGGTCAAAGTCAATGTTTGTTTGTGGGGTTTTTGTTGGTTTTCGTTGTTTTTTTTTTAGGGGAGGAGCAAGATATCAAGAGCAACTACTTATCCTAAGCTTTACTTCTTAGCAACCTTTTTAGCTCCTTAAGATAAGTATCCTAATGGGAAAAAATATAAGCACATATTTAGTAGCTTAGCCGCATAGATGGGTAATATATGTGATTTTGTTGACAGCAGGTAGGAGAATGTGGGGTTAAGACAACCATGTCTGGCCTGTCTTTGTCTAAAATATGATCTTAAACCTCCTGAGATGGAGCTGCTAAGTTTAGTCATAAGTCTAAGTAAGTCAAGGATTCCTGGAGCTTAGAGGTCACAGGGTTAGAGTCATCTCTCAGCAGCTTCTTTATTAACTTGCACACATACACACACAGCAGGAGTAACAGAAACATACACGCAAAGATCACACACAGAAAGTGATGACGTAGCCTGTTCACACGTACAAAGCATCTAGTGTCCTTTTCTATGTGGAATGAAGTCAATGGTAAAAAAATGTTTAAACCAATGCAAGTGTTTTTGCTGCTCAACGACTCGTTTGTCACATTTGTCATGTGTTGCTCGTAAATGACAAAGAATAAACACATATTGAACACAAACACTGGTGCAAAAAAATAAAACAGAACACATCAAATTAAGTCAGCATTTGATTTGCACTGAATTCGTTTTGCACCATGATGAAGGATTTTCTTTTAAAAACAAAAGAAAGAAAAAAACAAAAGCAACAGATTACATAAAAAGACAAAACTGGGTGAATGCTTGGAACAACCTACCTGCCAAACACCGAAGAGAATGCACAACATAAAGTCCCTGATGAAGATTGCTAAAGCAGTTATTGAAATGCCTCTTCCAGGCAGCCTAACTATTGTGTTTACTTTGGATCAGACTTCAAAATAAAAGTGATTCGTGTAAAAATCTTGTTTTGGAACTATGCACAGCTTGGTCTTCTTGCAGTGCCATTCACAAGTGTTTGAAACACATCTCTACAACAGAGGTGGAGATTGCAAAGCTAGCCTACAAATACATTAAATTTTTAAACAATCTTGCTAAAGTAAATCAGATAATCCTTTAGAAGGAAAAGGCTGCTCACAGCAAATATTGATTTTATTTTTCTTTTCTCGTTTACTGCATTCTCTCTAAGATTAAGAGATAACTAACACATTTACCGTATGGGATACAATGTCTGATCTACATGTGCTTCCTTTGTTGAGGCTGGGGAAACACAGGCCAAACACTTGTTTAAGTGGAATACACACACTTGGAATTTGGCTTGGATGGTTACATCCAGCCCAACCAAAGAAACAAGACGAAGCCGCCACATGTGAGCCAAACAAACAATATGTTACCGTACACTTGAATGGACGTGTAACTGCTGTGCTGTTTTTAGTGTTCTGGTCACTGAGTGTTCAGTCTTCTTCTTCAACAGTTACGAGTGTGTGTGTGTGTGTGCACATGTTTACATATCTTTGTGAGGACAGAAAATTGGCACGCTGCTATACCTGTGGGGACGTCCTCACGAGTTTGAAGGCATATTTGAGGGTCAAAATGTGGTTTTAGTGTCAGGGTTACAATTGGGTTATGGTTAGGTTTAGGCTGAGGGTCAGGGTTAGGCATTCATTTTTGATGGTTAGGGTAAGCGGCTACGGAAAGCATTATGTCAATGAGATGTCCTCACGAAGACATGAAAACGAGCGTGTGCGTGTGTGCATTACCACTGGGGTTGAATTGCATGCAGGATATAGGTTTGTCGTGAGCTGGGAAGTGAGCCACCACTCCTTCACCGTCCGAGTCCTCACTCACCAAGACCTGGATCGTATGAACACACACACAAACAAAATCCAAATCATTTTCTAACAATGAGAACATTAAACCCAGAGAGGGACTTTCCCCTGCTCAAGGATTTCTCTCCACATTTTGGTTTGGTGTGATATTGTCACAGCAGGGTGATTTTGACATCACCCTGCTGTGAAACAGCTGGAAGTTTAACTCCTTTCCGAGTGTGCCATTGCCCTCTTGTGGACAGAATATAATAAGCATGTTACCTGAAATAAGACAAGTAAGCACTTTGTTGAAAAACCCACTTCTTCTGGTCAAAGAAAATATGAATCATCATAATTTGAGCTGTATTTCATTAGCGCTAGCGCTTTACAAAGATGCTGTACTGAGACCAGTGTGGACAGGATATGGCCTAACAACAGAGACAAGAATATGGACAAATTTACTTTGGCAATGATGTGGCTTTTCACATGTGGCTTTGACAATACCCCATGACACAGGGTCTTCCCGTAAACAGGCACAAACTGCCATCAAATGCAGAACTGGCTTTCCCCTTGTGCAACTTGCCAACAAAAATGAAATTGTAAGTTATTTTGTACAACTAGAGGCTGCTCCTAAATCTCCATACAAAGTCTGCTGTCAATACTGGGACAAATCTAACACAGGCTGTGCTGAGACCAGGAGCTGGCAGAAAACTCCTTTAGTCACACAGAGAGATTAGACATAAGCCCAGACATGAGGCCACTTTGTGCAGAAGTACCGGTGTTTGAGAACACACACTCTTGTTTAAAAGAGTTAAATGTGGCCCCGGTGTTGCACTACGGATGTCAGGAAAGCTGGCCAAACATTTAAAATCTAAGCTAGTCCAAACAAGATAGCCTCTAAAAACTAAAAGGATTTTGTCTCACACTCCAAGCAAGATCTTAAGGATCCAGGGGGAAAAAGGGGAAAAGGCGGGAGAACAGCATGAACAGAAAGAGGCTGGTGACATGAAGCAGATCACTTTTATTACAGTGCAAGCAGACAATGTTGTTCTGTTAGGGAATCCTGCTGGAGCCCTTTGAAACAAGAGTGTCCTCCAGAGAACCGAGCCCCTGTTACACAGGGGAGTGTGTGTGTGTGTGTGTGTGTGTGTGTGTTGAGGCTGCTGTTCCAAATAAGGAGCAGTGATACAATGTAGCTCCAACCTCATCCAACTGGAAGCGATGGGAATGTCTTGGATCTCCACAACGACACAGGAGCTCACCTCAATCATATTCGTGACTTCTCTCATCTCTCCAGAATTTACACCTCCAACCTCCGTCTTAATACACTCTCGACTGTCCCCACCCCTACTACTCCCTTCAACCTCCATTTCTCCTACACTCTGAGTGCACCCCTCCCTCCTTGCCTGGCCTCATCAGTGTTTACGGCCAGTGTATGGTTACAGTGTGTCGCCTGGTGACAGAGTGCAGACCCACTTCTGAAGGCTTAGATCCAACTTATAAGACTGGTTACAGGGCGGTTACAGTCGCAGAGGAAAGGAGAAGGCAGAATGTGTGTGGTGATAACATCACTGACAAACTGTACTACGTACGAAAACACACCTCATTAAAAATGTGACCGCTCCTGCAGTGTGATTAATCACAGTTTGGAGAGGCTGAGGAAAATTCAGGGATAAAAGCTTTTAGCATTTCTTTTGCAATTAAGAGGAAGCCAACTGGTCAATCTGTAAACGAGGTTAGTGCAGCATATTTTCATTCTTACTATAACACACACCTAAGCTAGTCAGACCCAGAGTCAGGATAATAGATGCAAACTTACCTTAGTCATTTATGGAATGACACTATTTTTGGGGGGACACGTTCTGATTTTTTAGCGGCTTCCTTTCCTTTTTATTAGACTGTTTATTGTGATAACTCCTGGTGACCTTTGTTGTTGGTTGGAAGTTGTTTTCAAATTGCACTGCAAAATAATTACATGCACCAAACATTTACCAATATACTTTTCTATTTATTTATTTATTATTGCAAATACATCATTGTATACAACTTTAAAGGTTGAGTAGAGTCGTGCTCGGTGTTACATCAACCATAATTCATGCTTTGAAATATCAGTGAACAATAAAAATTTATTTTAGCAATTTAAAATTATGTTATTTGGTTTGTTGTGCATTTTTATTACTTAATATTTATATTTAATGTATAATTTTTTAACTTACTAAATTTATTAATTTAGCTTAATTTTAATTGCCTTAACAAATGCATCAAAGCTACAATGGGATTAAAAAAATATCCCCAAAAATATTAATGTATTACTTCTCTAAACAGGGCACAATAACCTGAAGACCATCTGTAACACTAATAATGCCTTTTTGCTGCATTACGCCACAAAATTGTAAACCACTGACAGCTAAAGTGAATAACAACAACTTTCTTGTTACAATAAAATAAACAGCAACAGCCTCTCCAAGCATCTCCTCTACAAAGTGTAAAAATTATATATATTAAAAAAAATTACTCCAAAAAATACGTCCAGAAAATGAATTTCCTACAGTCTTAAATCCAGGACCTGATTTAGCATGTGGTGCATTGAGTCAGCCTCGAGCTTCATGTCAGGTTGCAGCTGCATGTTTACAAAGTGTCTCTGTCACCAGCACGGCCAAAACAGACAGAACTCTGGCTAAAAGCTCAGTTGTTAAAATATGCAGCATATCTAACTCACACCTTTAGGTTAGTCGTGCAGAGCCAGGTAAAAGAGACTGAGTGAGTCCAAGCCACCAAGCCTGCTTCTTGCCAAGCCACAGAGGCAAAGTTTTATTTACCTGGGACATACATGATGAGACCAAGGAAGCAAAAAGCCCATTTGCTGTGTGTGTCTAAGCAGTAACTTTCTATAAAAGTCACTTAAACAAGGCTGTCAGGTGGTAACAGTGAACCCAGTTTTTTTTATTTATATATATATATATATATATATATATATATATATATATATATATATATATATATATATATATATATATATATATGTATATATATATAAAAATCACAATTAAACTTATTTAAAGAATACTTTGCAAACAGCAAACAGTAAGACAAGACGAAGCAGGAATGACTTTATGTTGGTCCATCCACTGAATCTAGTGTTGTTAACTTGTGACCAACCTAATATACAAGCTGGTGACAAATGAGAGGAAAACCAACATAAATGTTTTAACAGGGTGTTTTTCGCTCCACAGCTGCTTGCCATGAACTGCAACAGTGTGTGAAACTGCAGGGATGAACATCGTTCTTCCATTTAATCTTTTGGCCCAGTAAGTCATAGCAGAGGTGTTTGATTGGTTGAGGCCAACAGCATATTATTGATATAATGTTTGTACTCTGTGATCTACTGAAGGAGTCTTTAGCTTGAATTCCTTGCCTGCTCATTTATTCCACAGACGGAAAACAAGACATATTAAGAATTCTGCTGTTGCTGGTGTTGCATTGTTTATTGCTCACCACATTAATAATGTGCATGGCCCCATTTTCTTTTTTTAAGATGCCATTCCTCAGTGAATGCAGGAGGTGCTCACTTTAATGGATGTTGTAAGACTGTAATGGTCAGTTTTGTCTTTGTGTACTGGAAACCCTTCAGCAAATTAATAGGAGACATTATCCTGCAACTCAATTCCTCGGATGAACACAATGGCAAAGCATCATAGACTGTATATAAAAGATGGTATCACTGACTGGTTTGTGAAGCACCGGTTTAAAGGGGTACCAACCATTTACCATAGAAACCCAACTACAGATGAGCAAATGATTGAATGTCAAAGCAGTATAAGAGTTTACCTTTACACTCTGCATCCACTCGACTCTCTCAGCACGAGTGTTTAATTAAACTACAAGACACGGAAGGCTTGTAGTTTAATTGCAACTGCTGCAATGAGATATCTCCTTCGATTTGAGGTCAATACCAACTAAAAAAAGCATCACAGTTAATACTAATAAAATGTAGTATTTTAAAATCATTTCAAGCAGCAAACAACTGAACTGACCTGTCCTTCTCCAACACTGTGTGTGTCAATAATGGTGACCACACCGGGGTTGTGTGGGCTGCGACGGCTTGCACTGTGAGATGTGCCCTCCTCGTCTGGAGTGCTTGCCGGTATGGTGCCTGCTAGCTGGGTCACGACTTTACCGACCATCGTCAGACCTGTTTTTAAAGTCTGAGGAAGAAAGAAAAAAATATATAATACACACCTGATGTTATATATTCCCAAGCAATATATTCTATATCTATGTGATATCTTTGGTTTGGGTTGCAGTGCGCATACGTGCTTCTGTGCATGGGTGCATGTATACAGCATGTTCACTTGATGCCGGCTGATGGCTCGCAGTGCTGATGACTTGACTGCAGCCATAGAAGACACGTGCGTGCGCGGGAGGCTCCTCTGTGTCCGCTTAAGGCCCAGCCAGGGTGTCTGCCTCAAACACACCTCTGTGGCTCGATTGAGGGAAATGGATAGTGCTGCTTAAGTGGAGTCTATCTCACCTACTACACTGTCTTACTCTAATGGAGTCCAGTGTGTGTGACTGTGTGTTTGTGTGTGTGTAAGCACCAAAGGGGCCCCGGAGAGCCTAATCAGGCATTCAGACTAGGCGGCCCTGTCAATACAGTGTGGCGCCTTGCATATGTTGGGTCTGGGGATCACCCGCTGTCTCTCTTTGCCACTTGACCAGACACACTAACAGTGGATGCTACGTGCATGCACTGGGGTGTGTGTGAGTGTGTAAAATGCAAGAAAAGACATCAATTATTAAGTGAGGCGTTTGGCTCCTAATTGATCAACACTAATGTGTTTTCTAATCACTGCAGTTGTGGAGTTCTTAGTAGTCCAAACAGGAGTTATTGATTTCCTAGCGCGCAGGGGGGGTTTGGAGGAAGATCATGCCTCAGGGCTCACAACACTTACACACGCAGAGCTGATGTTACTATCTAAACACGATACAGCCTAATCTTTATGTGAACGGTCTTTCTTAATTATACACCCAGGAATGACAGGCAACAGGACTTTTGTGCTACATAAATTCCCTGTAAGACAGAAAATTCAGAACAGCCCAGTCGGTCAGCGCCACTGCCTTCTCTCTCTTTTTTATAAACAAAAGCCATTATACTTTAATGCTGCCCCCGCCCTCCTCCTTTTCTGTTCCCATGTCTCTGGATGTCAGCACTAAGAGCCAGCGTGTCGCGCCACAAGCCAAAGGGAGATACCTTGTCATCCATATTGAGATATATGGTCCTAAACGAGGAGAGGGCGGGCAAGCAGACTGCCTGTCTGCATATCAATACCCCCTGCAATTGTCAACCCATCACCATGCTGCTAATCTGTTAGAAAGACAGTTGTCTTTTTGATGTATAGCCTTGTTACCCCACTAATGAGTCATCTTCGCACTAGCTGTGAGATCCACATGCTCTTTGGAATCAATTAGCCCTTCTTCTGTGACCAAGTGGAGAAACAGACTAGAACCATATGAGGAGCTAGTTCGTCTGCACGTGTTAGCAAGTTGCTTTATTGGCCCAGGATTTTATTTCACCTGGTATCAAAGAGAGCGCTGCTGGCTGTTAGTGAGCCATCTTAGAGCCACTTCCCCATGATGCTGACTGAAACAAGACCAATGAAGAGAAACAGATTATAGTGGGAAGCGGGAGATCAGCAGGTTGATGAAGTGTCTCATAAGCTTAGCCACAGTCGGCCAGGCGGCACAGGTGGATCCAATGTCAGCACATTTACAGATGGTGCCGGCAGAGCTGGAAATACCATCTTCTGTGCCGTTTTATCTGAGTGTCAAGCTTACCGTAGGACGTTCAGACTGATTACAGCCATATTGTGAGAACGTGAGTATAGTTTTGAATGTAGTTTTACATGTTCATAAGAACTCACATCTATCTAATAATTAATCCAGAGCAACGTCTCAGTTGATTCGCTATCTAGAACCATAAATTTTAGCTCACGAATGCCAATCTGAGCGTGTATGGACTTTGAGAGGAGATAATGTAATGTTTTTATCTGAAATACACTTTAAAAAAAATAATAGCCAGACATGTTCTCCTGTGCATTTCTTTTATGTTCACACCTATATATAAATAAAGCTGTGACACATTCAGCGTACTTCTCCTGAACACAGTGCTTTAGAGAATGCCATTTAGGATGTTATTTATTAGGATTTTTTATTTATTTACTTTTGAGGAAGAAGAAGAAAACCTAAGAATCTCGATGAGAGAGAACGATAACACATGTAGAGAAAAACAGTTAAATGTGTGTTTGTACATCACTTACTTTGGCAGCGTTGATCACTGTGGCGGTATAAGACTGTGCATTGTCACCACAGGCTCCTCCACGAGACTGGTGACATCTTATCAACTGGAAAAAAGGTAGATTTACTAATAAACACAAGACGTATAACGGACGTCCGAGGGAGATGAACGAAGAGGTAAATTTGGGAGAATTAACCCAGATGCAGGCATTTAAAAGGTTTCCCTCTTCACTCTTTAGAGGAAATTGGTGTTGTCGTCAAAGACAGGCTGCACGACCAAACAGCCTGCTCTGATTAATTTCATATACAATATCACTGGAATAGCTCCGTCCCAGTATTACTCTTGAAAAACTAGATTTGGTCATTTCTGAAAATCCGTAGGCACAAACAGCAGCCCCATCTGTCAATTACTTGAGTGGGCCAGCACCAAAACACTACTTCACATTAAAAGTATTACAGGATGCACAATAGAACATTCTGGTTTTTGTAAATACTTAACAATCCCATTAAACAGAAAACTCCAGTACATCTGCTGATTTTCAAAATGTTATCATCTCTAGTGGACTCTTCTTGGAATGAGTTGTTTATCCAGACAGATTAAAGAGGCAGAAAATAGATAAAATGCATTTTTTTGGATTGTAAATATGTCGCTTCTCTGATAAGGCACTTCTGCACTGGATGAATATGTGTGTATGTGCAGACTACCTTGTTCTCAGCATAGGCTAGCCAACGGCTTCCCAGAGCTATTGGATTGAGGCTGGGGCCGGGGCAGGGATAGCAGCCTGGAAAGACACAATGACGGCCATAAGACAGTGAGGACAGAGACATACAGAAACAGATATGAAATAAACTAAAAAAAAACAACAAAGAAAAACAGGATTGCAGACAAACCAACTCATGCTCTTTTACTGCTTTTTTCAGGTCAATTTACCTTTTTAACTAATAAATTTCTAATAATGGAGACAGCTGGTGCTTCAGTTCAGTCCCTGCCACTCAAAGACTTACGATTCATCTCACTGTCAATAAGAGCAGGCTTACAGTCAAACAGAATATTTAGAGTGGTGTGGATTATGTTGATTGAAGAATTGAGTCCAATTTTACAACTTGTAAGAAGATTTTGCACAAATTAATCAATACAAGTGTGGTCAAGTGACATTATTAAGACAGTCTATACCTTTTTGAGACAATCTCTTATTTAAGCTACTTTGGTAAGTAACCTCATGACTGAAGGTCTGCCATAAAACAGGAACTCCTCCCTGGAGAGTGTCTGAAACCATCTTAAACCGCGTGTTTGTGGGGAGTTTCTTGTTTTGGAAAATAAACGGGAGTCTGATGAGGCTGACGTGTCTATATGTGTGTGTGTGTGTGTGTGTGTGTGTGTGTGTGTGTGTGTGTGTGTGTGTGTGTGTACACCCAGGATGACCTAATGGAGACTGGTACCCAATAAAATTGAAGATGGATCCTCTGGTGATTGACCAACACAATAACCCTTATGGGGATATATACAAACGCACAAACAGGATGACACACGTGTGTTGTCATCACAGATTAAAATAGTAACCAGTGCTGAATGACGAATAAAACTCTTCACAAACGCTAAAATCGCATATTTTTCTCTTTTTATCGATGTAGAAGTAAACACTGGCACAAGTGGAACGTGTTTTAACCAATACCATATCTGACAGGAGTTTGCTCTTCAAGACAGAATCAACCAAAACCAGGCCTGCATGTGCCCGTAAACAGAATGAAGAAATTATTGATTTCATCATAAATATCTTTAAATGTAAGCAGACACAGACAGTGACAGTCTCTCCTTCCCAGTATGGCAAACACACAAAGCAGCAAAATGCTGATCCAGTGATGATCTTTTAAAAAGGTAGGTGTTTGTCTCACACGTGCACAAACATGCAAACACATTTAGCTGATGTAAGTGCACAGAGGTGTGGGGCAAATGGCTTGCTGACAATAATTTATTGCTCAGGGAGCAGATGAGGTGGAGGCTTTAGTGTACTGTGTTGGGGAAGGAGCCGATAGGAGGGTCGGTGGGAGTTTTAGGTGAGTCACAAGGGTTGCTGGTGATGCCAGAGAAGGTTTTTTTGCCCCTCCAAGGCCAAGCAAGACAGAAAGTGTCTGACATCCTGGGTGGAGAGCATGTGACTAAACCAGAAGAGGGAAAAGACTTGATGGATGGATCGGCTGATCTTTCTTCTCCGATACTCCCAGTTTTTAGAAGGTTCTTTTTCCTTCCTGAACATACAGGCCAGGTTTTCACCCAAGCCAGCAAAATCCTTTCTGTGAGACACAAGATGCTCAGTCTAAACTATTTGTTGCATAAAAAAACAACAACATTTGAAAAATCCCACAAAGATTTAACATTACAATATAAAAAATGTTTTTGAACAGGTGTTGTTTAAATAAAATTGAAACTCCTCTTTTCACAAGAAAGTGAAAAATCACTTTCTTGCAATCCAAAAGTGCACGAGCACACCTGGTCAGTGTGCGTGAGGTCAATAATGCACATGCCTGGATTTTTTATGCAGGTTTTAAGGTCAAATATTTGAATGGCTGTTGCATCGTTTTGGCTTTACACTAAATGTTTGACTGCTGGCTGCTTCATCCCACTATTATGATTCAAATTAATAAAGGACTCATCTGAAATCTAATTAGCTGAAAAGCTTCTACAAACATCCATCTCTAAATCTAAGTATTATCTCTAACGTGCCCACATAAAGTAAACATTTTGTACAAGCAATTTCAAAAGAGCTCAACCCAAGTAAAAAAAATCCCAGATTCGGGGAAATAAATTATAAAAAAAAAAAAAAAAAAAAAAAAAAAAACACATGATGAAGAAGAAAAAGCTGAATGTGACAGAGATAGAAACACAAACTAATGAACACTGAATACAAACTGTCGATAGAGGAAATTCAGAAGCTCTACTCTCAAAATGTAAAGCGACTTCACCTGCTACAAGCAAAAAAATGTGAATTTCCTGAAAGTGGCAAAAAAGAACAGGAATAATTTTAACAGAAGAACACATGAAGAAAACCAGTACTCGCCAATTTTGCTGTGGCATGCAAACACAGGTTGTAAAAGACAACCTTTGTGTTTGAAAAGACGTCTGCGACAAAGCTGCATAGCAGCACCAAACACTTCCATGAGCAGTGTGTGGACAGCATCACGTTTGAGGCTGGGCCTGAATGCCTCGGAAACATTTACGAAACAATGAACTCAAAAGTATTATTAAGACATACATGTGAAGGTCAGGGCAGCAGCACATGACCAAGTGTGTTTTACTTAAAATTTCCAGGACTGATAAACAGTAAGTCAATTAAAGACTAACGTTGAGGGACACAGTTCGAAAACTTGCTTCCAGTTACGTTTTATCAGAAAGGGAAAACGTTTGGTTTCAAACGCATGTGAAAAGTAGTCGTCGTCTTGTTTATGAATCCTCAAACGTTTCCACACGCACTTTTTGTAAAAACACATTAAGGACTACGATTGTGAGTCGTCCCATTCAAAAGCCAAACAGGACTGAGCAGAGGAGAAAGAAAGTTTCTGGGGCTGAGCAAGCACCAGCTAGGAGCACACACACCACTCGATGCAAAGCAAGAACATAAACAAGGGACAAACACTAAGTGCTCATGAAAACATGACATGCCCACCATCACATCCCTGGAGAAGAAGAGCACATGCAGAGGTAGAATTGCTCATCCAAAGCAGATCTCCCCACATCACAGGACCCTTTGTTTACTGCTTTTATGGCCAAAACAGACCAAACGATGTTATGAAGAGGAGGCCCCTGCATTCAGAAACGATTAATAACTATTGAATATGTTTGGTTTCCTGCTGCCCAGACGCTGATAGGGAAGGCAGGCAGACAAAGAGGAGACACATTAAAGCCAGCCAGTAAGGTCAGTTTACTCCAGTCAATGACTTAAGTAGACAGCAATGGCCTTGTAATACAGTCTGGCATTTCTTTCACAGACTCCCTGAGCAGAGACGGCAGGTACAGCCGGGAGGATGCGAGGGCTGTGTCGTAAACAGTTTTCCTGTGCTGAGCTTCAAATGAAGGGTCTCACCATCTTGTCTTGATAAAAGCAGTTTAGTCACAATGCGATGCTTAAGAGGATTCCACTCCAGCAGGTCTTGGTGGCTTGTATTATAATCAATGATGTGCCTTGTATTTGTTTGGGTTGTGTGATGCGGGCATGACAGACTCGCTGATCATGTTTGGAAAGATTAAGTTTGAAGAAAGAATTTTACGTGACTGGCACTGTTTGTTTGTGCTACTACACAAAGTACAGGGCTGGGGTTTGGCCCCGTGTTTGATAAATACATATTTCTACAATAAAATAATGACAGGCCACATGTGACAACAATCATTCTTGTTTTTGATGTGAAAAGCAATTGATTTCTGTAACCTATTAAAACCTCCCTCTCTTTTTTTGCCAGATTATGTAGCAGGCTGAGAGAATTGAAAGAAGACGTATTCTATGCATTTTAATGTTTGTCATTTCTTGTCGTTCTCAGAGAGTAGCTTTGCATGATTCACAGTCGAAAAAAGCAACACTTATTTGCCTCATGTTGGGTTAGTGCAGCCGCTCGGCTCACCTCAATCCCAGGTGAGCTCTGTTCTCACAGCTAGAGCCGAGTTGATACACAGCAGTAGAAACCAGAGCACCCAGAGAACGGAACAACCACTCTTTTCCAACTTTATTATTTAAAACTTTTGCCATGTTCGATATGAACAATTACCCCTGGAGCAGTAAATAAGCATTATAGGACTCATGTGTTTAATATTCTTACTTGTAACAAAGAACTTCTTGGTGAATGTGCAGCTGTCAAATGCTGCAATCTTCTCTTGCAGGCTCACAACAAGGATACTGTGAGAAGGAAAAACCATTCATGTGACTACATGACAAAAGTCTTTTTAAATGCATTTACTTATTCTGTTTAGCCAAACTCACTGTTTGTTGCAGTGGAGGTCATAGATAGGCGTCTTGAACTGAATTGATTTAACCATTTCCCCCGTCCTTAGCGAATACAGGTCAGCGCAGCAGTAGGGGGGGCTCGTCCTGGAGAAAAGAAAAAAAAAAGGGCAACATTTTTAAACACCATTAATTTTAAAGTGTTTGAAAACTTTATGAACTGATAATCTAGTAACCACTGATAAAACACTGGGACTTCAGACTTTCACCCAAACGCTTCACTTTTTCCATTTGTAACTAAACTTTAAATTGTGGAAAGTAAAGCACACTAATAACATGCTTAAAAAAAGCAAAACACACCTGATATTCTTTGTACAATGAAAGTTACTACTTTTTCAAAAACTGTAGGTTTCTTTTCTTTCACCTTTCAGTCCCATTCATCCCTTCATCGCGGTTGCCTAGGTGACCCTCTAGCAAGGTCATATGTCAATCAACAATCTTCTCTCTCACTGGTAGTCTCATCATCCGCTCATCAATCATGGGTCTCACCCACTTCTCATGGCCCATAGTTATTTTGCCTGAAGTCACTTCCAGCGTGTGTGCAGTTTACCAGGTTTCCAACAGACACGAGTTTTCAGGTAATTAACAGAATTACATCTGCAGGAATGAAAAGTCCTGTTTTCTACTTTAACTTTGTGATTTTGGTGGTCAGTTTTTCATTTAAGGCTTTATCACTGAACTTGTCGAAACAGATCTACTTTTTGGGAGACCAGCATCGTATGCATGATTCAAAGTAACCAATATAGGTGGCTTATATAATCCAAAGCTGCAGGATTACTACACAGAAGGCTTAGCATGAGCAGCATGTTAGCAGAGCTCCTCAGAAGGCATTCGGGCACTGTTGTCAGCTTTAGGTCACGCGTGTTTTGGGAGTGCTCACAGACCAATCACACAATCGTTGTGATTACGTGCATTAATGTATGAAAACAAACTTGAAGCACAAAAATTTATTTGATTTCCCGACGTCCCACTGCCCTGCACCTTCTGGGAATCCAGAGTAAAGGGGAGTAACATGAAGGGCAAAAGGGGAAATGCTTTGTCATGAAACACATTTACTAGAAGCCCTTCTATCAACACAGCAAAGAAGAGGGGTGTGTAAGGGAGCTTATCCAACAGCAGGCAACGGCTGCTAGAACAGGAAAATTTAGACATAAATCTTAATCAAGAGACTCCCCTCCACTACCCCCCGTCCCTTGTGCCCCTTCTCTGTCTCTGCGAGGAACGCCTCTACTGCTCTTCCATTCTCTGTCAACCTTGGCAGGGCCTGTGGTGCCGTGTTGGCTGAGGATTCAGGGGTGAACTGTAGTGTTAGTTTTGTTTTTTGAGCCATAGGACGAAGTGCTTTCAACAGTCCATTTAGTCTGCTTGTGCATACTAAGTGTAGATACATACCTCATCAGTCTCAGCATGGATACTTTTTGGACAAATGGAAGGCAGTGATTCTAAAATATAACAATGACTTTCATGGCAGATTAAAGGGAAACGGTGTGATATAAAACTTCAAATTCTGTTGAATGGAGTAAAAAAACAAAAAACAATTAAAAACATGTTACAGAGAAGCACAAAAACAGCTGCACACTAGCACTGATTATATCAACATTGTGAAAGTTAGGTGAAGAAGGAGAGTCGACATGATCGATAACATCCCTTTACTGATGAGTAGAGCCAGTGGAAGACACCATTAGGAAGTGGCTTCAACAGCAGACAGCTACTACCAAGTTACAGCAACTCCCACCGAGGGAAATCTGGACATTATTCAAATGAAGACATCATTATGGAAAGACCTTCATCCATTACAAGAGACAGATGACCTCAGCCACGTTGAATATTCCAGCAGCACACCCTGTTCTGACCGACTCCTGCGTCAAGGTCCGTCTGCCGTGCCAGTCTTCACTATTGCTTTTCTTCTTTGTCTGTCACTCTGATTCAAAACTATCGCACAAAATAAACCCACTGTGTAATATACCAAAGGCAAACCATGGAAAACATACATGACATTATCAGGAGACCCCAAAAAAGCCATTTACAGATAAGGAACAGGATCGAGTGTGATACCTCTAAAGTGCCTGTTTATGAGAATCAGTGGGTCACAGCCAGCGAGGGCTTTCAATTTGTTATAACCCTTTACTCATATGAGAGCGTTGATGCATCACAACAACACAATTTACAGCCAATAATCATGCAACATGTTCGCAATGACTAGCAATGCTAACATCCTAATGTTCACTACAACCACCACATCAGTTTAGATGTTAGCATCCTAACACCAACCTATCAGCACCAAGTTCAACTGCAGGTGAGCCTAACATCCTTTTTGTTGGATGAAAAGTAAGGAAACAATGTTCACAAGACTAGAATAGATGTAGAAAATATAATGTTAATAGTTCAGAGCCTTGCTGTGATCTTTCACTGGTGCCCAGAAACTGCAGTGATGTTGGTGTGTTGCAATAAAAAGATTCAATAATCAAATGTGTCTCTGTAAGCACAGGCCCTTGGAATATGCCCACCCTTTATTTGATTGACCAACGTACCTTGTTACCGAACGGCAGAGCAGACGCATCAAGGCAAAATCTGAGCAAACAGTCTATTATGTGTGAACTGATCCAGCATTTTTTTGTTAGATTCTTCTGCAGCAACACCTTCATCACTCTAGTCTTAGTTAAGTAAACAAGGCTGACGCATTTTTGGCACAATGCTTTTGGCACTCTGAATCCATCCATACCACGTTTTCCAATGCAGGAAGTGCTTAATGGACCTGGTGATAGAGCACCCAACTTGTCTTTACCCCAAACAGCCTTCTCTTCAGCCCTCCTCTTCTCTCATTTCTTCCACCCTGGATTCCATGGTTCTTATGTACACTCTCGCTGTATTTGTGCAGTGTTTCACATGTCTCATGACTACTGGGCCATCATTTCAACTTGAAAAATCCTGCAGACTGATATTTGTTGAAGATGTGTTAAAGATGGAAGAATCTCAACAACTTGTTCATTATGACAAGCTGGAGTGCTGCAGAGATTAAAAATGTAGATGATGTTTTCACAAACTTGTCTAGCCTTTAGCTTCTTTTTATGTTATACAGTGCACCCAGAAAGTATCCACGGTGCTTCACTTAATCCTTTACAACTAGTAATAGCTGTAAAAGTAGCAGAAGCAGTAAGAAGCAGATAGTAGCAGTAACAGAATTTCCCAAATATGGAATAAGTAAAGTTTTCCTATTTCATAAGTGGTGTTTTAGGAACACAATCCTGTGGAACACTCTGTCAACATCTGTTTAAAAATCAGCTTGGACAGCACAGACACAAACACGACTTCACCACTCACTGCTAACACACACATGCACGCACACTCTCGCAAATGCACATGTGTTAGGTAAGATCAGAGGCACTAAAATCTGACATGCATGTTTTTTTTTCCTTAACACAAACAAAGGGAGGAACACACACCCAGAGATGCAAAATGAAATAACTGCTGCAACAATACCCAGCAACTATCTTGATGACTGATACAAGAGTGAAACTCTAAGGGAACATTATGTGTTACACATCCACACACGCTTACGCACAAACATTTATACACACAGGTACATACTAACGTTCTTTTGTATATTTCCGAAGCTAAACAGCAAAGGCGCCAAGTGAGAAGTTGGGTCACAACCTAAGCCTAGATTTTAAACACTGTCTCAAGACTA
The DNA here is from genome assembly GCF_963969265.1 of Rhamphochromis sp. 'chilingali'. Lineage (NCBI taxonomy): Eukaryota > Metazoa > Chordata > Actinopteri > Cichliformes > Cichlidae > Rhamphochromis > Rhamphochromis sp. 'chilingali'. The sequence goes on along the minus strand of NC_137935.1, from coordinate 38,646,943 downwards.
AGTGTGGACTGTGTTTTTCTGCCTGGATGCTAACCCAGCTAATCCAAGTGTGTTCGTCCCTCCAGTGGCTCCTGCCCCTTTAGGAAGACAGAAGATGTGCCGTGGAAAAAGTTTCTAAGAATCCCCGTTTCATTTTTCCATCCTGACAGTTAATGTCTCCGTCAACATTTCAATGGTGCTCGCCCTGCAAGTACAGCGACCAATACCAATCAAGAATACTGGCATTAAGATTAATCCGAAAATTTCGCTCAACGATAATTTACTTTCAGGCGGCTGCATCATTGATTTCAGCATTATCAGAGTCCGATCAATCCAATTCAAAGCTCTATCCCGAAAAATGGGCCCCTGGAATTGATTCAAAGGGACAATGATAACCCACTGTTATAGAATCAAAATGGCACAGGGTTCAATTGTTTTGCTTTTGCAGTATTTTAACAAATGACCTAGTTCTAATGGAGGCAATGTGGGGTCAGATGTAATAAGATTTCCTGATGCCGGGGACACTGGGGCGTAGGTTGAAAGCAAGGCTAAATCACAATTATCATTATGGATCATGGCGGGATGTCAGTCCTTGCACATGTTAAGGTGACGCCGAGCACCATTGCCCAGCTCAGTAACAGGCCTATTATGATGGCCCTATTAGATCAATGTGTCAATTACTATTACTCAAACTGGCCCTTGGGTCTGAAAGGATATAAAATGAGGGAGATGGAGGAAAAGGGGCTTGGCTCATTTACTTCCTGTGACAGGACAAGAAGCTACTCCAAAAATTAAGGAGAAAATGTAAAGGGCTTGTCAGATACAGAACTTGAAAACGGCAAAATGACAACAGAACATGGTTAGAGAGAGAGAAACTACATTTCTGTTAAATTCGTCTGTTGTGGGATACGATGGCATAAAGAGGAGGACTTGAGTGTCAAACTTTAGTATTTTTATGTTCCAACCAGAATGCCAGCCTCAGACACGCTGTGTCCTTCTTGTGAAACCGAGTGAAAAGTTAGGGGATGAACACAGTCGAACAGTATTTGTTCTCTGGGGAGCATTGGGAACATCTACATTTAATGTCACAGCAAAGTCGCTGAGGTATTTTAAACCAAAAATGTCAACATGATCGCCAAGGCTTTTAGTCTGGGGAAGAATGGCACAGCAACCAATTTACCAATGTTTCTATGATTGTATATTTAAAATAGCATTTTAGTCCTTAAGAAATGTAACTTCTTTGAAAAAAATAGTGTCACCATTGAAACTACAGTACGAGCACCTGTAGGCTAGGAAGATCAACCACATAGAAATTGTAAGACTTGAGTTGCGGTCAGTTTGGGACGGTCCAGAATTTTCTGAATTTAAATTGCTGTGGGCATAAAACAAGTACAGGGCAGACTTGCTGAATGCATAACTATTTCAGATGGTCTTACAGTAAATGCTGGCTGCTTGGGTCATTTTTGTCTTCTACTACTCTGCACAGTGCCACATTTATAAGCATGCATTTTAATTTTAGATACACAACGGTTTACAACGGTCATTAGGGGCTATTATGGATGGCACGTGTCTTATTATTGTGTCATTACTTCCTCCTGGATTAAACATACTGACATCTGTCACTTTTCCTTTGAGGCAATCTGCACACGTCTTTCCATGAATGTGAACTTAAACCGGGAGATCCAAACCACAAGATTTCATGTGACTGTAGAAAGCATAAGATGGAAGCCATAGAAGGAATTAAAAAGAAGGCAAATAAATTAATTTACAAGGAAGGGACTTCACCACATTTCCTACTGCTGCAAAGTTTTACAAGCTCCCCAAATATAGACGACAATTACATAGTGTGGAAATGCTACACAAATACAAGCTCGGTTTGGGAAGCTGAGTCTGCTTCTGCTGAAAGATAGAACTCTGATGCTCCAACTGCAGACTGTAAAACTTCTGAGGAATGGGAATCGTAATCTCACTTTTCAATATTAAAACCAGAAATTTAGGATCAGCCTTGCCAACAGACAGCAGTTTATGCCAACACTGAACAAGTACTCAGAGCTCTCCTCAGACGTTTATTCTAGGCAAGATAGAAAAGTGTTCTTGACAATAAACTCTCTTAGAAGCTACAGTTTCCACTGCTGTTGTTGTAAAGGAAAAGAATTACAGGTAAATTTGGATGAATTTTAATTTAGTTATCTTTTAAAAAATGTCCAGCTGTTTGCTTCCATTAAGAAAATTACTGTTTGCATTACAAGCTTTCATGAACGATGCATTTAAATATGCCAAAGATGTATTGGAGTTGGAGACCAACCAGTCCCGCCACCAGTCGACCTGCACAATTGTGTTGTCATCCAAAGTGGTCAAGCAGAGGGTGTTGTACACTCAGCCTTTGGGTGACTGCTTGTAATCAATTATCAAATGCAAAAAGATTTTATGTAATCACTGGGCAATCACTGATTTTTCCTAGTCTCACATATGTCATGTTTTTAAGCTAGCACGACTAAGACATGTTATTTGATGTACAGATATTTAAATGAGATATTATCAAATGTGCAAAAAATTATTTTAAATTACAAGAAATTTGTATTTTCCACTATTCAGAGAGTAGTGGTGGTGTAGGAACAGCCTCGAATGTTCTAGTTCACAAAAAATTTGGAAAACAATATAAAAAATTTTTGGCCTATTGTATCTCAACCAAAATCTTGGACTAGCATAAGACTTGCACTAGCCTCCACCTGCATACGCACCCCATTTACAGTTGTAGTCAGAAGTTTATGACTTTAAATATGACTTTTAAAAAAAAGAAGAAATGGGTGCACAATTTGAATTTATTTAGGATTTTCTCTCATTTACACATGGTCAAGTACACATACCGGCTCGAACATAGACATACACTTAAAACTTTTAATTATTCATGCTGAAGGTTCCACAGTGTCTTTTAATTTGACAAGGCCAAAGCTTATTCTCGTTAGTGATCAAGATCATGGATGATTACAACTTGCAGTTTCCGTTTTTGTAGTTTTTCTCTTTCCAGTCCAAAGTGAGTTTTACTTGACCAAGTCGAAAATCAACACCTTAAAGCTCAACTGAAAATTGCAGCTGCCCATATGACCAAGCCAAATGCCTTCTGGAAAGGACATTTTATTTACAGAGAAGACAAAGATTGACCCATCTGGCCACAATGACAAGAGGTATGTTTGAAGGTGAAGGTGAAGCTTCAAACAGAAGAACATAGTACCAACTGTCCAGCATGGTGGTGGTAGCATTATGCTGTTTTGCCAGTGGTACTGGTACATTGCAAGAGGACTGCCTCCAAATTCCTTAATTTCACTTCAAATCAACAGCTTGATGGCTTAAACCATACAACTGGGTGGTCCAACGTGAGAATGATTCCAAAAACACATCAAAACTGGTCTTTACAGGGGTAAAGCAGACTAACACTAAGCTTCTAGAATGGCGTTCCCAAACCAGTTCCCAACCAGTCCAATGAACTCTACCAATTCTGGCAAAAAGAGTGGTCAAATAACCCGCTAGAATTACACCAGAAAATTGTCAATGGCTACCAAAAGCATACTTGATAAGGGACACTTAACAAAATGTTATTGGGTGTATATGTATATATATTTGAGCCTGTATGTATACTTATGACCCTGTATGGCGCTAAAGAAATTAACAATACATACAATAATTCTAACAGTTCAAAGAAATCATTAAAACTCTCAAATTACCATGACATTTGTCCCCATGATGAGTTTATGTAAAATTCTATATTTATGAAATCAAAGGGAAAGAAAAGAAAAACTGCAGTGCAACGTTTTTTTCTCTACTCCTCCTTATTTGTTTTCTCTTATGACTCTTATTGGCTCTCTGCTGAAACCCAGAGCTCCCCTTCTCCACACACAAATACTAGCCACATCAGAGCCTACTGGAGGCCTGGGGGAGCCACAGTGATTCCGGCAGGCTGGAGGCATTAGCAGGAAAGTAATTAGGGTAAAAAGTTCAACCACAGCTCCATGTCTGCCAGAAATACATTTCCTCCACTATTTAATACTTCACATAATAATAAGAATAATTGCCAGCATTTTGAAAACAAACTACCCTGTGTTTGTCCATGTGTATTCATGTACAGGCTTTTACTCATTGTTAGTGTTTATGTGTTAAAGCATACTGCATTAGAGTGAAAAGTGCAGCTAAATAGATAACAAACCCATTAAATCTGACTATACTAGCTACAAAACATTTTTAAAAAAACTCCTACAAGTTTGTGACTCAAAGATGTGTAACATTAAAAGCACAACAATGGGGGAAAAAATCAACATGGGATTTATGTATATGCACCCAATAAATTCAGCTTATTCTTTCTTTGACAGCAGTGAAGTGGGTATTAATATTCATTACCCAAACCATGGCTTGCATTAGATCCCATTTTAACCTCATGTGCCAATTTTCTGTCTATGTTAAGTGGAAGCACTTGACACAAGAAACATTTGGTCATACAGCAGTTCTTTCTTCTGCTTTGACATCTTAAAGCTATATAAGAAATGTGACGTATCAACTTAGGCCGGTGTTCAACTTTTATATTTTTCAGAGCAAAACTTTTCATGACTATTTCATCAGCTCTAAAGACAAAATTACTTGCTAGCATTTAGTAAAATATATTTAGTGCAATAACTCAAAAAGTAATAATTAACTTTTTAATCTTTGTTGTTCTGCAATCAATAGACCAATAGAAAAGCCTGTGTGCCCTATTAGTCATAAAGGCACAGGACTCCTGTTAAGGGAGTGACAATGAGCTGCTGGAGGCATATAAATGCATCACAATTGGGATGTAATAGTGGCTGGTGCAATGCCCACTTACCAAAAGTAGTACAGGAAAGGGAATCATAGCCAAATCATTGGATTCATAAATATCTGTACAAAATTTCACAGTAATCTAGAAGGTGGCTGCAGGGAAGGACATGCTGGAGAGATTATGCCACTCAGTCGTTATTAGTATATTTAAGCCTGGGCAGAAGTGGTGGATGGAGATTGCCATCTCTACAGCCCCATGTTTATCATGGATGCAATTTTTGTTATCTTCTAATCGGATTATGAAATCAGAAAGTATGTCTCCTCCAACATCTCAGGGAAGCTTCAAAGTAAAGTCATTTTTGGACCTCTTTTAAATATCGGTAGAGATGAGACTTCCCCAACTTCATAACTTCATTACTTACAGCCATAAAAAGGCATCTGATTATTTTTGCCCAGTTAAGCCTTAATCTAAGACTGATAGCGAGCCCTCCAACAGTGGGTGTTACTTAACAGTTAACATCTGGAGAAAATTACAATAGTATTGCAATATACTTCAATCTAGAGGAAAGGAAAAGTTTAAACTTTAGTAAAATAAAATATTAATTGCTTTGACCACAGGGGCCTGGCTTAAAGAATGAAGCTGTGGTAAAAGTTTGAAAAGTCATTACTAATCATTCAGCCTGTCGGCTGTGTTTATATGCACCACTTCCAGTACTACTGAGTATAATCTGACTTCCTATTTGAAGGAGGAAAACTGGCGAGGCAGAACACATTTTCGACAGACATAAAGCAGACATGGAAGTCAAAATAAACGTTCCACAGTGAAGCCTGAGCCCCTGAGCTCTGCCTATGCACTGCACAAGTACGTATGTGTGTCCACATGTGGGGCAACGAAAAAGGGGAAGTGAAAGAACAGATTACAGCTACTCTCATTTCCACGCAGGAGCATGACAAAAGTGTCAGGGAACAATGTGATCAAAATGGTTTTCTCAGTGGAGAACATGACATTCCTTTCCACAAATTGAAGGCCAATTTTGCCAGCCAGGGCAAAAGGAGGACTGTGGATTGTCCTCTGGGCTGACACGGTGTCTAAATACTCCGATCATCTTGAACATAATTGATACAGCTTTACCGCAATTTTGATGCAGGACAAATTAAATACGTTCACGGCAGCATCCACCCTCCAGCTAAGATTGGACAGCACGTTTGTGCGCATGGTCATGGTGTGACAGTGAAGAATACCATAACCTCATGGTGGATAAAAAGCATCACTTCTCCAAATCCCTTAATCTGGTGGCTTGTTTTATACAAATGCTTCACGATTTCCATTTAATACACTTTAGAAAAAGGATACATCCGGTGCACAGAGCAAAACCTGTCATGAAAATGCACTGAAACACTTAGTGCTTAGTGCTTCAATGGGCTTTTGCCATCAAAAGTGTTTGTGTGGGCTAAGTGGAATTTGTTGCCTCCAACCATGTAGTTAATAACCTGTGATATTTCACTAAAGGATTTAAAGCAGATTAAATGCAAATGTGCAGGAGGATGAAATTGTGTTTGCTGTACATTTACTTTGGATTTTGCATGGCACTTACTGTCAGTGTGAGTGGTGGGAGGAGGCACGCTTCACCCAACCCTCTGTGTAGCTTTTTAGGTTTGTTTTTAAAGTAACACTGCACCACGAAACAGCACCTTATGACTTATGGGAAATTAGAGTTAGGTAGTAGAAACTGAAATCAAAGCACATCAGCTTGCACCGATAATTTGCATAGTTTGATGCCTCAACATTTAAAGATGAAAACTATATCCATTTGTCAATGTGTTTTTCACATTTATTGTGCAAGCATGGCTTATTTGCTTGCCCAATCTCAACAGGAAACACTGGTCAATCGCTTAAATAGGGTTAAAAGGAGCCATATTTATGAAGGTGACTACTTAGGGTCATGTGTGTTGTGCACGTTGTCTCTGAACAGCAGACTAATGTGATCAACCGATCATATTAGATGAGGAAAATGTTGCCTTGGTAACCATAAAAATGGACATGTAGCTAATGTCATGAAAAGGTCACTTCTAAAACAGACCATGATTTTTTTTTTCCAAGCCCCTAACTAAGTGCTTCTGTTGGCTAATTAAGCTGTAACCAATAACAATAACATCAATTTTTTTTTAAAAAACAACTTTGAATGACTTTTAATAACCACGTGTGATACACAGACTCTAGTCTCTTTGATTGACGTCTTGGGTGTATGCTCACTGTTGTTCCTTCGATTACCTCACCCGCCATTTAAGGGCTTTTTGTTAGGAAAGCTTTTAACCATCTGTCCTTCAAAGGCGTAAGCACGCAATGTATACGACACATGGACACGTCTATAGTGGCACTAAAATCCATCCGTGTCGTGCCTCTAGGTACTAATGCATTTATTGTCTAAGTATTATTATCATGTTTAATTTTTGTATATCAAGTAAAAACAAAATACACCATTTTATAGATTTAAAAAACAAAATAATTAAAAAAAATATCTCTCAATCAAGTTAGCTGTCAACTGACAATTATAGATTTAAAGTGAACTGATGATTCTGTTGTTCTAACATCACTACCAGACATTTTCAGCCCCATCAGCAACACATAAAAATACTTATTTGTAATATAAATAAATAACCTACACAGCCTAGTGTGTAGCTTTTTTTTTTTTTTAGAAGAAAAACACTCAGCAGTGACGCACAAGAGGAGTGAGCAGTGGTGCAATGCATCCGCCTTTTGAAATTGGCGCTCTTTTTAAAAAACAATATAATAAAAGGGCCGCTTGAGGTGGGCATTCAGGATGTAGAACACTGTTTACTGTTTGACATACTGTACAACCCTTCAAAAAAGCCTGTCCATGGCCTCAGTAGTGACTGTTCATCCACGTGTATTAACTAGAGTCTAGAAATAGCCCGTGCAGTATTAATTCTGATGGTGAAAGAAGTCTATATTGAGGGGACCACATCCTCTCGGCATGTGGAGATGTTGTGAGGGGGTAGATGGAGGTTGGAAATGTCACTCCAGAGAACAAAGCACACTTATTCATCACTGAACTTTTGCCCAAGATATGTGTGCACTCAAACACCCGCAAACAGTTAAGTCGCCTTGGTCTTTCCCATAAAATTTCACTGAGGATCACTTTGAGAATACTAATACCTGTGGATGTAATTAAAACGACTGAAAATAATAACAACAGCTAGAAAGGGAAGGAAACTTAAATCTTTTCCAGAAATGTGAGCAGACGTACACACCAAGGTCTGCAAGGGCACCAGCAGTCTTTACTAATTCCTAAAGCCCTCTGGCACTGGTACAGAGTGAAAGGGACGCATATGTAGCTTTACTGTCAAGAAAATCACTGGATCCTTACATTGTTTGGACTTTACATATAATCCTTTCCATTGATAAAATTATGTTGAGTGTGCCTGGCTGGAAATCCACAAGTACAGCGCTTTAGCACACATGCTTTTTCCCTTCTCTGGTTTTCCTTTAATTTGCAAATCTTGTAATCTAAGCCTAGAGCTGACTGAACCGACTTCTAAACCAGCACTGCTATAGCAGCCAAGAGTCCAATCTGTTTTCCATTTAAGTGTCAGGACGGCATCCTTTTTGGTGGTTAACAAAAGCTGTTATTTCAAAATGATTATATGCTAAAAATTGTGCGAGGACCTTAGTAAGTTTATGAACAGGCCCGATGGAAAGTACAGCGCCGCACCCGGAAGCTTTTTTCCTTCTTGTCTTTGACCAAAGTGTTATTTACCGAGCACTTCTGTAGAGGGAAGGACCAGGCTGTGCCATTCAGCCAGAGGTCAGGGTTTCTGCTTTTCAACACAGTACATGTTTTCAGCATTAGTGTTGAACGACGCCTGGGTGATTTGCCAAACCGTCAAAACGCTGCCTGTCTCAGTGTCAGTGAGGACATAGGAAAAGCAGAAGCAATGGCAATGGCGTCAGAGAGACAGTGGCGGCAGTTCCTGGAAAACATCAAGAAGGTGGTCTCCATCGAGACCCAGCTGAAGACAGACTTCCTTATTTCATTTCCTGGGGAGGATATATTGAGTTAAATTTTGTGTTGCTCTGGAAGAGCAGCATAAGTAAGTGGAAGAGGGGGGAAGAAGGGAGGGCACAAACTGGGTATAGAGAAGGGAGTGCAAGATGCCTCGGGGTCTGTCACTTTTGAAGTAAGTTTTCTTGCACTAAACAAAGACATGACATTCCCAGGCCTAACCCTAACAATCCCAGGCTTCTGCACATCTGCTCCATCACCCTTCTCCCAGCCTGTGGGGCATTCAGGTACTGCTCGCATTCCAGCCACACTGCCACTAATAGTCACTAAGCCCACATGGGTGGCTCACCTCAAGTTGCATGTGAAGGGTTCGTAACAAAATGTTGGGTGTCCTTTGATGCCTCTTATTTTTAAAAATGACTTTCAGATGGAGCATTTGTTGTCCTTCATAACATCACCGAAAGTAAAACACTATTGGCAGGTTTTAAAGAAAGGACGGCTAAATCCCATGAGACACAGGTTGCTTTAGTTTCTCACTTTCCAGTAAGTGCACTTTTAATTAGAAAGTAGATGCCTGTCTTTACTAGGCAAAGACAGAGCTTAACGGGCATCTAGTCTTTAAGTTTAAGACGACATTATAGAACATCATTTTTTGCCCCTCCACTAGTTAAGCTGTCAGTCACTTATCGCACAGAATAGCACAACATTATAGCAGAAAGATGTGAATCTATAATTCATCACTTATAAACAGAGGGGAAGCAAAGTCACTATTTTGCATTGCAGTTTATGGGTGACCGACAGGAAGTGATGTCAGTTTTATAACGAAGCCTGAACTCACCCAGAGGACCCCGTGCTCTTGCAGACCCCAAGGAGGGGCCTCTTGTCAGCAAAACTGTCCAGCTTTACAGGACCTGAGGAGGAAGAGGAGTCAGAGGAAGAGCCAGATGAGAAACAGCAGAATCTGCACACAACAAAGAGAGACATTCTTTACCAAACATGTGAGGGCTCGAGCACTCCCCACCCTCATACAACAGGCAGGCTATTACCATGGCAGGAAACGTGCTGATTACATTACTATGGTTGCCCCATAATCCAATTATGGTTGCAAAATATTTTTTGATAAATGGAGATTTTTTTTTTCCATCCAAAACATGGAATCACTTAATTTAAAGACTTTGTTTGCTAGTCTCTACTGATTTTCTACTGTAAATTTGAGCTAAAAGAATAAATGAAGCTTGATGTAAAATAATAAAAAAAAAAAAACCCAAACATTTTTGTTCCTCCAAAAAAAAGTTAACAAAACTCAAAAATGATGGAGAAATCTTACTGAAAATGCAAAGTCCAGTGGGCATGTGAAAAATGAAGAGAAATCATGCTGCATTAAGTATTTCTGATCCCATATTTTCCCTAATTGTCTCATTTTTGAAGTTTGGCAAAGGATAAGGGGACTGAGTGGATGGGGGTGCTTAGACTGAAGAAGATGTTACCCTTTAGAGGACTGTAATTTGAGGGTTGACAGTAATCAGCCCAAGTTCCTGTGGTATGGCATGAGAGCAAACGTGCCTTCCGTACCAGCCTTTAACACTACCAACAGGATCCTTCTCTCCTTTCATGTTTCTGTCATCAGTCAAGATATTGAGCCGGAACATAAATATGCTCCTTGGAGACTTGGTGAATGGCACATTTAACTAAAAAAAGAAAACATTCTGGGAAGATGCATAGAGCAACTTTGATTTGATTAATATTGCAATGAATAGTAACAGAAACAAGTAAGTGTATGTTTAAATAATACTATGACATCGCCCGAAACATCAGGCTACATATTAAACTGCATGGCATTTCCTCTAGCATGAAGACCAGAGAGCATTCACAAAGTATCTCCTCAATGCTCATTTGTTGTCAGACAGAGAAGTCATTGCTTCATTTTCCAAAACAACAAAAGATCACAGCTCGTAAACGAGATGTGGATAAACGCGTTTACTTCCTTTGGAAAACCAGCTTTTCCTTCTCTATTCCAGGAAGGAGGAACCTTTCCTTATTATAATCAACACCTATTTTCAGGGCTTTACGAGTCCACCCACCCACAGCCTCATATCCCAGACAATTGGCCTTTTAATGGCTCGCCACAGTGCAACACTGTTTGCACCCTAACAGATTACAATCAGTGTCCTTCCCTGCAGTGGTACAATTCATATTTATTTTCTGCTGAGAGAATTACTCCCCTCATGTGTCGGGGCTATCTGCTGCTTCTTATTACTGTGGTTTGCTTTTATCCACTTCCAGCACTCCTCAAAAGCTGCCATTGTGTGTTGTTGAAATCTGCCAAAAGACTGCAACATAGACGGCGAGCACAAAGACCATTTTCTCACCGGAAAAAAAAAAAAGCCACAAACCATCTTTCACAGAACCGATTGACACCTGCAGGGATTAAATTTAAACGTGATGTCTGTAAAGAGTCTCATCAGTGGAACAAGTCGACCATTTGCACCATGACTTTGAGAATATGTGAACTGCAATTAATACTGCATTCAACCTTCCATGAGTGGAACCAGTGCCACATTTGTTTGTCATTACTGGGACTATTTCACTTACATTACAAATGAAATGAAATGCTTTAACGTTGTTTGTAATTCAGGTCATATAAAACAGCATTAGGTAAGCAGATCAAACGTGCATTCACAGAACATCATGGGAAATGTTTCCTTCCAAAAAGAAATGAATCTGAAAGTACTGTTCAATATACTGATTCACAAAAATTCTCATTTTCCTCCTGCATTGTAATTTTCATTTGGACCACGCTACATTACTCATAAAAGCAAATTGTGAGTAATGTAAATCACAAAATGCTGATTTTGAAAGCTTCTATTACACTTTCCAAATCTGCGAGTCAACTTTAGGGTGAGTGACGGAAATCTCCCTATCAGATAGTAAGAGAGGGGGTCTATGCAGGAGGCTCCGCGTGCCAGTCTGTTTTTTGTCCTTGAGGAATTTACACTACAACGCACTAATTATGCATGTGCATGCATCCAGGTGGTGGATATGGAAGCATTTCACACGTCACTTGGTGAAGCTACAGAGTGTTATTCAGGTGCTGTTTGATCGCTTCAGATGCCAGACTGCAGTTTCTATGTGGTTTCCTTGCTGTACTTAAAGTTCATCTCAGGTTGAAGCAGCCACTGTGGTCTGTGTGATCTCAGCTTTTACATTAAGCACTACGAGCTTTCTATTGTTGCCCTGCAACAAACTGGCAACCTGTTCAGGGCGTACCACGCCTGTGGCCCCATGTCAGGCTCCAGCTCAAGACCCTGAATTGGATGAGTGGACGAAAATGTTTTTCTTTCTACTTCCTTTTTAAAAAAAATAATAATATTCACTAACTTTTCTGAAATAAAGGTATCCAAAAATCATCATTAATAATGAACAATGATTCTTTTTCAATGTTTGCTAAAAGAAGATTTTCTGTGGCATCATTTTGTAGCAATCATCCTTGTCAGATTACCGCGGCCCGTGTGTTACATTAATGACATAATACTAACGCAAATACAAAACTCAAATTTGATCAAAATGCACTTGGGATACCCTTTGTTTGGCTAAACTCTTCATGACAAAAGGACACCAATGCCTGCATTACTAGTAATATGGACTACTGACTGAGAGTGGGCTAACAGTAATCATAGATTTACGACAACATTAGGATGAGGAACCAAGGAGCACTCTTTAATTTTAATGATATAGCACCACTTAAAATGCCCACAACCCAAAACTACATTACAATAGGCCATCCAAAATTTAATTTTAAGTGTTGACCTTGGATGCTGAAATCAAGTTAACCAGAGTTTTTTTTTCCAGGACAGACATTTCCGAATTATGCTGAAAAGACACTTCAGGAGACTTGCAAAGGAAAAACGTTTAAATGAACTTCCTCCACATCCCTGTGTGGTTTCAGAAGAGACATTTACTGTTAAAAAAAAATCTCAGACAGCATCTGAAGGTGGCACAACACGAGCTGAGATTTTATCTACTACAAGGTATAAAAGCTTGTGTTTCACAGTTGAATGCAGCTTCTTCTGACACAGATATGTAGATGTGGAACTTTAATACCACTGATACCATAAAGAAAGCTACATAATGATCAACAGCATTACAATCACTGATGGATGGAAAACATTGACCATCTCATAATTTCAATCATGCAGTGTGTTTATGAAACCTAAGGTCCTGATATCAATGCAGATGTTACTTTTGATGCGTAATACACAGCTGAACACTGTTGTAGACTTAAACAGCCTTTGAAAGCAAAGACGCTCCATGACAGTAGCAGCCTCCTCTACCAGCCAATGTGGGCTGCACACTGCAAAACACCATAAATAGCCTGTGCACAAAATACAAATCCCACAGCACATTACCCAAAAGATCCTGCCAACAAGCTAATACCTTATAAAAATAACTAAAGGAACCCATCTCTACCCTTATAGCAGAGATGTGAAAAATACTGACACCTGCTGTGTTTGTTTTTCTGTGTTTCCTCAGCAGAAATGTTTCTCAGCAGCACCGATAAAAGAACTGACAACAAATGTTGTCAACTTCACCTGGCGATGGTTTTAATGCTGTATAATCATGTCATCACTACTGTATAATTATTCAAGCAAGAATATGCAATATGTGCTTAACTGCAGGTAGGTGCATATCATACTCAAGTAACGGTACTGAAAATACTCACTGTTATGAGGAGCTGGCAGAATGCGAGCAGCTCGCACTGGACCGTGTCGCACTGAGAAAAGCTCTTGAGCTTCTCCTGCCAGCTGAAAAAAAAAAAACATATATTAGACTTGAAAGTAAGAGAAGTTCACAAATCAGCACAATAAAAGAGGTATTTTTACTCAGTAGTACAGACCAGGATGAAAAAATCCAAAACAAAACGTATTTAGGTATTAGGCCGTTCGAAGATCTTTATGTCCGGCCACGTAGGGAACTGTTTCAAAACACACGTTTCTTTTAAAGCGTACAATTTCTTGTCATTTTTTTTTTTTAACCTATGATCTGATCTGTTCACACTAAGAAAAACAACACGTTTTCTCGCGGTGTAAAACTACTTTTCATAGAAAATGGCAGGGTGAGGTAGGGAGGGAGGATGGGGAACATCCACATGGTGGTCTGGTTGTTAAGCTCCAGCCAAACCACGAAGTAAAATCCACCAAGCACAAAATAAAAGTCCCAGTGGCATCACAACACAAATGAGCTGACTCCACTTACAGAGCCAACAAGGAGAGGTTGGGGATGTGGGTCAATGCCAAGTGGGCAGCAGCCCATAATGCCTCTGTAGCAGAATACATAAGAAACAGCCAGTGCGTCTTAACATAATTCAGAATTATCTTTGATTTCTGATTTACTGCACATAATAGAATGATGGGAGACCCGTAGCTGAATGTTTCATTAACCTTTATTATTTCCACGGTGTCTGTCATCTTTAGCAGTTTTTGGATTTATGCTTTAAATTATGTTCCCATCATTTCATTTTTCATCCACTACTTCAGGTACTGGCTTTCTTAATTAACCACCCGATGACTTCTTCGTTGCCAAGATTTTGTGTTACACTATATTAAAAAAATTAAATTAATTTTTAAAAAATAAATAAATAAATAAATAAATCAGAATTTTCAGCTACTATATCATCTTTGGAGGGAACTGTGCATTTTGCATTGGGAACAATGGGGACGATGGGTTCAATGCAAAGTTCTGTATTTTATGTTAATTATGGCAAATGATTCTTTTTTCACTTACGTCTGCAACTCTTATCACATTTTTAATGAATCTGTCCACACTGAAAAATTTAATGGTCAAAACTGTAATTTGGTTTTAATCTAATGATGGCAGTGTCATTAGTGCAGCAAGACCAGTAGCCACAAAACAGGCTTCAGTCCGACTTTGAGAAGGAAAAGTGGACAGTGGGAAGGATAAATAAAGTATTTCACTCTACCACGAGTCATGCTCACAAATTAATAAAACACCCTTAAATGTGTGTAAATGACCGCAGTAATTCAATTTTCTCATTACAAATATGCAGTGTATTGTAGTTTTTCCTTAATAAAGTCAAGGCTAACATTTTCATTTAATTTGTTTCACCTGCATTTTATTTCTTTTAGTTGCATAAATATTTGATGATATCTTAGGTAATTTCCCACCCAGAAATATGAACCACATGGAGTGAAATAGCAGACTTAATTTAATAAATTAAAAGGCAAACAAAACATTTGGAAATGCCAGTTTTAGTTTCAAGTCTAAATTTTCAGCAGGTTTATCAGCAGCTTCCCAGGCATGGATTAAGCCTAGTCCTACTCTAAAAGAAAAATTCAATGAATATGGAAAGAAGTTATGGTCTAGAAGTCAGCTTAATTCATATCTGGGGAAACTGAGCCTAAGAGAGTTGTTGGGGAGACTCCCAACCTCAGTATTTGAAAATCCCTGCCCAGGTGTACGACTGAGTTTCATTCGAAATGTTCTGATGTTTGTGCCAATAAAATACCCAAATTGTAAATGCATAAAATTTACACCAATGCATTAAAAAAATAAATAAATAACCCTAAGACTCTGACATCATCAATTTATAAAAGGTTTTTTAATACTCAATGTTAGAGACACATTTTGAGAATAATAAAAACGCAATCATTATTTCCTTTTTTCTTCATCTTCCACTCGGATTGCCTTCTTGAGCCATTTGAGTACATGAACACAATCTGTTCAGTACTAAAAAGTTAAACAGTCCAGCTTATATAGTGCAGCCAATTATTTACTGAAAAAAAAACACACCACAATACATAAAAAATTAGTAGAGAAATAAAAACTACATAACCAGCAGCTGTTTGTTTATATGTTTGACTGTTGTACAGTTGATGTATAAGGGGAGTGAGCTTGTCTGTTTCTCACTGCCATCATCATCTGCCTTTACTGAATAAACATGTTCATTCTACCACATTTGCACAGACTTGAAATTACATTTACAGATAAACAGTAAGAATAATAGAGTCGAACTTAGAGTAGATTTTTAAGTTTGCTGCATTTCTGGTCTTTATTACAGAGCAAATTTAACCACAGTGAAAAGCACTTTAATGTGTGTGTGTGTGTGTGTGTGTGTGTGTGTGTGTGTGTGTGTGTGTGTGTGTGTGTGTGTGTGTGTGTGTGTGTGTGTGTGTGTCCAGCTGGGTTTAGTCTTCATCCATTTATATGTGATGCCAGTATATTAGTTCCTGGCAGTGTGTGGTGTATGTAATGGCACATTGTTCTAAGCATACAATGCCCTACTTTTCTTTCTCTTTTATGCATTAAATTACAGTGAACCCCGCATTATCACTTTACTAGTGCTTTAATCTGTTTGTTTTAAGTCTTTAAACCCATCTGAGGGGATGATCGCTCTTTTGTGCAATTAGTAGCCTTTTCAAAGTGGTGGATTTGGAGCTGTGTTTTTATTCAAAGTGCTTGAGGCCCAGCTGCGGTAGATTAACACTGAAGACACAGGCAGGTTATACAAGCACTGATGGCAGGAATAAAAGGAGGTTGGCAGCAGGGTACGATTCCTATGCAGGCAAATGGTCCTGCAAGGGGGAATAATGGAATTTGCTGGATTAAAATGAGAAGAGGGGATGGCTGGAGGTTAATGCGGCAGGTTATTGTGCATTACCCCACTGCTCATCCTCGCCTTACATGGCTCTATATGACATCCACTGCCTTCAACAACATACCCAATATTACATTAGCGGCCAGCGTATGCAATATGCCAAATTGCTTTTTCAAACTTGTTTTTCCTGCATATAGTTATTCATTATATTCATTTCATTTGTGGCACATAATGTTTTTGTGAAATCACAGTGTCTGCTCTTCTGTTTTAATCTCTCAAATGTAATGCCTTAAGCTGTGAACAGATATCTGGGCCATATTCACAAGTGGATACTCGCACGAATACAGCGCTGGACATATTGAGGGTTTGGAGCGAGGAGGTGCCTGACAGTAGCAGGTGCTTGCTCTCCCATAACACACACCACTGAGGTGATAAACGCACAGATTGGTGAACTGCTTATGATGCAGATCTGCAACGCAAATTGAAATGTGCCACTCTGTTTTCTCTTCATAATGTACGGACCAGATCTGAACCCTCAGTCATCTGTCTATCGACACCAACGATGCTGAGTAAGGATCACCAGTTTGGAGAGCACATCTGTGCAACTCCAATAATACTTTCCAACATAGCAGAATATAAAGCACCTTTAGGAATGCTGTTGAAAATTTAAAAGTTTACATTAAGTGCTGCTCATCAAAATGTGTGCATCCTTAAACCCTAATAAATATGCTGAGTGTCTTTCCTTCTCAGGAAAATTCAGCTAAACCATATTTAAGCATTTGAAATATAGCATTATTCAAATTTATTATAAGCAATAGTCTTCCTCTTCACTGATTTAGCACCATATTGCTGCATATTGTAGCACAATACCATAATAATAGAAGAGAACTACATATAACCAGGACTGAAAGAGAGCTCACAGAAGAAAGGTAGATGGATTGAATGCAGGTTCATAACTTCACACCGTGTCAGCTCGGCTGACGGTCATGTGTAGGTTCAAACAAGATGACACGAGGCTGGAATAAAATCTATCCATCAACTGGTGGGCTTTATTATTGGTTACACACCAACACAAACCAAAAACCAACCACTCTAAACTGGCTTCCTTTTATACTCTACCCATTCAGGTGAGCATCGGGAATTACCCAAGTCTAGGGTTAGCAAACCAAACGAGAAAACAAACGTCCACATAAGCAAATATCAAACCACAATACAACACACGGAAGACATATTTCTATTCATACAAAGTCCTATAAATAATTCAATAACATATACACGTCAATCAATTATATATAAATTAGAAACACCTTAACCAAAACACCCCCCACCTGGCCCATTGGTTTACTCCAGGAGCTCATAAGCAGGTCACTGAGCTGCTTTTACTCTTTCACTCCACATCTTGCAAAGGAAGCAACCAGGAAAAGGTGCCCACTGCTAAGACACTTACTAACACACAAATACATGTGCAAGGAATTTAGGTTTACTCAGGTCCTTTTTCGTGACACAGGTAGGATGGCCAGTCCCCCTCTGTCCCTTCACTGTCCACAAACAGTCACTTAAATACTAACTGAAACGTCAAACCTGATAAAGAATCACCAAACTATACATATATTTCTTTTTTATGTTGGTTTTAAAATACAAATCCTCAAGCGAATAAAAATACAGGTAAGGGTAATGGAACCCTTGGTCTCTATTACACACCACTTTTCCATTCGGAAGTCCTGATGAATATTTCTGTATGTATGCTCGGTATGCTTTTAAAATTTTCAACTGTCAAAACTGATTTAAAATTGGGGTGGCTGTGCTCCAGATGGTGAGTGGGTGATCTCTAGTCGGAAGGTCAGTGGATTGCAACTGAACTTTAAGTTGCATTTGATGCATTCATAGGGGTGTGAGGGTGTATGTTTAAATGCGCTTAAGTATAGTTAAAAGCACTGCATGAACGTTTGTGTGATTGGGTGAATGAGACTTGTGGAGGAAAACACTTTGCTTCAGTGCTCATGTGCAACAATCTGAGAGTCCCACCACTATGTGCTATGTATTTTAAAATAAAGTTGTTGGGGGTTTTTTTTACTGTAGATTTACATATTATATAGTCACTGGGGGGGGAGACAGTTTAAAACAGGCCAATATTATCGGTTGCTTATCTATCAGTGTCAGCATTTACAATGCCCGACAAATGAAAATTAAAAAGTAATGGGAGAGATGAGTGCTGATGTTGCATAGTTTGTCCACTCTGCGACTTCCCTTGTGTGTGGAACACCACAAACACAATCATCAAAGCAGAGAGTAGTTGAACAAATAAATAACTACACATAACAAATGTTTAGTTATTTATGAAATTGGTTCATGGTTTGAGTTTGTGGAGGGAAAAAAAATAAGCACACCTACATCAGAGTTCTCAAATGAAGATTAACACTTGAATTTTAGTGTTAGTCTAATAAATGCTATTTTAGTAGGCTCTAATAAACAGGATTAGCGGACAATGATTAGCCTTGGGAAGGCACATAAATTCAAACTGATTAAACATAAATAACCCTGCACAGCTATGGCAGATTAAACAGATTGTATTAGCTCTCTCCTTCTGTGTAACTTGCATATCAGTGTCTGGATTACAAAAACTCCCCATGCCCATCCATGTATTAATATTTCTGAATTATAAAGGAGAGGGTTTTTGACCCTTTTTGTAAGATGGCTCCAACTCCTCGAAACATCGACTCACACTCCGAACAGGCATTTTACTTTAGCATTTCATCAACACAATCGCAGACAATTAGTCTATGACAGTCTGCCTCTTATCACGCAGTGCTCGGTGACACCTCTCCAGTGAGAGGTGACTGTAATCTACATCACCTGAACACCTCTGTCAGTATCCATACAACCAGTCAGAGTCCCCGCCTCATGAGTCTGTGAAAGCATGTGTGTAAATGTGTGTTCGTACTCTGGTGAGCCATTACAGAGGGTGTTGGCTTAGCAACTGTCACAAACACTTCACGGCCACTCAAAAGCCAGAGAGCAAGGCACCTTAGGTGCTTACTTAAAAAGCCTGTGAAAAAAACATAACCCATAAACATCCTGGAAACTCTGAAAACTTAAAAGGAAAACAATAGAAAAGGAAAGTGTGCAATAACAGGCCAGCCTTTGCTGCAGAATTGGTGTCAGTTGCAACAGAAAGGCAGAAAAGGCTATTTTACCGGGTGTGTGTAGCATTGCTAAAACAGCTGTAATCCTTTCCTCCACAATGCAACAGAAAGTCTGCTCACAACACGAGATTTGCCACATCATTCTGGTCAACGTGTGTGATCATGAATAAAGTAAGAGTGTGTCTTTTTAGCCGTGGCCTGTGGATGTTTATAAAGAGACTGATTAAGGACTTCGGTGTGTTTAGATCTCACAGGATGTATGTGAAGTTTGCATATTTCTGTGACAGCCTCCACATGAAAGGCGATACTTGGTGAGCGAAGCCTTCGCAGTGTTGTGGATAATTTGTTAAGTTACAAAGCTGACAAAATCTTCTAATGATTTTCCAAGTCTGACTTTGAAGAAGTCGTTTTTTATAAAGACTAAATAACTTGCCCACTCTGGGTGAGGGCTCTACGAGGTTTAACACTGTCCAAGTTACAAAAACATATTTGAAGACAGGAACTACTTTTTCACCAACATTATGTAAAAAGAAATACGAGCCAAACAGAACACTTTTGCCCTAAACAACATTTTACTTTGACTCGTTTTGCCACAGATAATTATTATCTGTGGCACAGAGCCGTGCTACAGATAACAGAGGTCACATTAATCCATATCTTGTCAATCAGTAGCATGTCATAACATGGCAGCCTATCAATAGGTCTCCACCTTGTGGCTACATTCAACATGACATTGCAGTGTGGCAGAACTGCAGGTATCACTCACAATACATTTATAAATTATCCTGGACACACAATAGAACCAACTACATTTTTCTTAAAACATCATTAATTAATATACTCATTAATTTTTTTTATCATAATATTAATAATATTATTTGATAATTGTTAAGATGGTTAAAGTCATATTATTATGATTAGTACTTGCTTAATATTGCAATTATGTATCCTTCATTAACTGAACTGCACAATCACAATTTCCTCACTAGTCTTATGTGTCAGTACCATGTGTATTTTTATATCATCCAGCTATGAAAGTAAATTTTGTTGCTTTAAAAATAAATCATAGGTTTGTACAGTCTTGATACATATCGTGATAATGTGATTACATGAATTTTGATGGACATGTAGAAGAGTTTCAGCAGTAGCTAACAGCTGTAATGGACTGATTCCCACACCGTTAAAAAGACTCGACCCTGAAGGAAGGCACGGGTCAGTGCCAGGCTTTTTAAACCTGTGATAAACACAGGCACTGAAAGAACAACATTAAAAGGAGCATTAGGTGTTGAATCTCTTTTGCAATCTATTCTGTACTGCAAAGAGAATTCTTGAAGTGGCCACACTTGCCCGTGAAGATGTGGGACAATCACTGCCACTGCTGTGTGAGTTTCTACTCTTTTTTTCCATTTTCTCCGTAGCCTTTACTCACAAAAAGGTGGACATGCCTAACATAGTACTCAGACATGATACGAGCTGTAAGAAGTGCTGCTATCTGTATCAAAGAACCCATAACATGGTCAACATCGCCGGCTAGTGGACACGGACCTACACTGCAACACATTCTTGACTTAAAAGCATGAAGTGATGATTAGGTTAGATCCAGGTTAGCCACAGGGGTTCATAAGAACATATTGAGTTGTTTAAGTTTATTTTAGTAAGCTTCATTTGCAATATTACTTCTTAATATCTTCGAACCTACTTGAGTGATTTTATTTCATTCTTGCTTCTTGTGTGCATTTCAAAGTATGTGACTATAGTTGTGTACAGTTTCATTATTTTTTCAACCATAAAGATATAAAATATTCAAAACATTTTCTTGAGAATTTCAATTAATTCAATTAGCAAGATAACTAATAACTAATTACTAGATAACCACTAGCAAACACTCTGGAAAAAAAAGAAACGTTTTCCAACACAGCTATCATGACAGCACATTACAGTAGAATAAATGGACACCATTGGTACTTAAATTTTAACAAGCCAGCATTTCATTCAATGAACTGCCAGCAAGTATTTTGGCTATAGCAAGTTACAAATTAATATGCATTTTTTAGTCAGATCCTGTCAGGTCCAAGAGTAGCAAATGTTCGTAGCCAACATTTGAGTTCTGAGCCCAGTAAGTGCACAGTTTATTTCCTCCAACTGCACAAGCTTAACAAATGCTGACTGCTGACATAGTAAAAGCTGTGTTTATTTTAATCTTTCAGATTGGCAATATTGGTTGATGACACTCTCAAAAAAGGAGTATCACTAATGAGTCACAGAAAATCACACAGACATATTTATAGATGAGTTATCTACACTTTGTAATTTGAAAAGCTTCACTTTCTTTAGAAAGGTTTAAAAAACTTGCTCAGCAGTGAACTAACTGCTTACACTGAAAACAAACTGAAGTGATCACAGCTCTGAAAAGTTAAGGCAGAAAAGGATCAAGCAAAAAAAAGGACCAATTAGATGCAACTTACAGATACGCTCCAGATCTGCATTCCATCAGTATAGCCAATCATGAGGCAGAGTGGAGGGTCAGTAGTGCCACTGTGCATCTCCATAAACTCTGGGTTGCGTGCAGTGTCTTTGCAAACAGAAAATGTGTAATGAGCAATAGTAAATAACAGTAAAGTTAAAACTTGTAACACTGTTACAATACATTGTTGGAAAGGCATAACGTATTATAGACTTTTTAAAGTTTTAAATTAGTAGATCAGTGTATACACAGAGGATGACTACGGCTTTTCAATATTTGAGTCATGACTTCATACCATTAATGTCAGCTTTCTCAAATCGAACCCAAATGATTTTCTCTTTCTCATCAGTGGGTGGAGCCCCAGTATATGCCTGTAGAAAGAAAGAAGGCAAAACAGACGCAGCAAAAACATGAACAACACTGAGGAATAATACTAAAGGATGCAAGACCTATCTGCAACACTGTATTTGCATTTGCATTTTCAACCAGGCCCTCCCTGTTGCCTTTCTGGTTTCTAACCAATGTACATCGAGTATCAATAAAACTGATAAAATTAGGGACAGGCTGTGAAAATATTTAGAATTTGTTTTCAGTGTGGTTTTTCAATGTTGTATGCTAATTGCTAATAATGTTGTTGTCTATTCAGTAAAAAAAACTGAATTTAAAAAAAAAAAGAGGAAAGTTACCTGAGGTACTACATCCTGCAGAAAGGTCACAACACTCTCCATGTAAGACTGCTCCCTGTAAAAACAAAAAGCTCATAACAAATGTGCAGAATGCATTGGAATTACACCCTAACATTAATGCATAGGGTTTTACATGAGCAAAGCAAAAGTAAGTATCAAATGGATGTAGAGTCAAGAATAGCCCCTCATTTCTTTACATTTTGCTTTCAAAGAGCTGGACTTTTTGTAATTTTTGAAGTGTTCTTGAGCAGTAGTTCGCCCGTCTTTCTAGGGGTCTTTCAGTGTTTTTCCAAAGAGCTTTGAGCTGAAAACATGATCTCGGCATGATGCGGAGTGTGTACTTGAAAAAATGGAAAAGGCTGGAGTATGCCAGACTACACAAAAACTGGACCAAAAATCAACAGCAACACAGATGTGTTAGTTAAATCAACTACTGAGTGAATAATCCAAATTTAAAATTCTTGATACGTTAAAGGCAAAGAACAGTGTATCACAGTCATCTGTAAAACACAATGGAGGCTCTTCCATAGTTTGGAACTGCATTTGACCAGTGGTGTAGCAAATCTTGGCTGGACCTCAAAATAATTGAAGTAATGTTGGATCATCTTGTCAGAAAAAGAAACAAAAGGAGTGAGTGAACAAAGAAGTGCTTTGGAATATCCTTAAATAAAAGTGCTCATACCAAATATTGACTATCAAGCTTGTGAGAATTGTACAAAGTTTGTTTGTGCCATATATGTTTGCACATGTTTCAATAAATCGCTGCATCCATTTTAATAGCAAAATATCAAGTAATGAGGGGTGGCTTAAGATTTTGTACACTACTGTGTAAAAACACTTAAAGGAGGCTCAATTCATG
Organism: Rhamphochromis sp. 'chilingali'; assembly: GCF_963969265.1. Taxonomy (NCBI): domain Eukaryota; kingdom Metazoa; phylum Chordata; class Actinopteri; order Cichliformes; family Cichlidae; genus Rhamphochromis; species Rhamphochromis sp. 'chilingali'. The sequence continues at coordinate 38,623,390 of NC_137935.1, read as the reverse complement.
AGATCACATGAATCATCGAACATCCAATTTCATCAAGTACACTATTTCTTATCCTTGGTATTTAGAAATACAGTGCATGTGTTTACTCATAGATGACAAAGATGTGTCCTTACGTAGCAGCTTGTGCTCGCACCAAAACCCCCCCAGCACAACGACTCGGTCTGCGCGGAGAGTCCGAGGCCATTTTGTCCTTTTGGTTTGATATTCTGAAAAGATAAAAAGAGACATTTAGCAAGCTGGACTAACTTGACCTGACAAACAAACCGAATGTTGAATGTATACACTGACATGAAATAAGCAGTTACAATGTCCGAAAAAAGGAAGTAGATTTAGGTTTTTAATCTAGATGGTAAAATCCAGCAGAATGTTGATTGTAGAATATTGATTCCTAAATAAATATCCAAGGTTAGTTTTTTGCTTCTTTGCTTAGTTCAAAAAGCATTTTCAAATTACAAAGATCAGAACAACAAAGTCTAGTAACAACAACAATGAAACCATAGCCAAAAGGCACTGGGCTTATTTATCCTACCAAAACAATAAAAAGACAGTGAATCATGCAAATGTACTTTTAAATGTCTACAATGTTTGGGTGAACAGTAGACTGATGGCTGCGACAGCCAATTGAAATTTCCCCAACCAGAAATGAGTGTTTTCTAAAACTACACTTTATTAGGATCAAAAACAAAAAAACAACAACATCAGTGTTTTTCAAGGTTCAAGGTTCTTTATTTGTCACATGCATAGTTATACAAGTATAACACACAGTGAAATGTAACCTGACACGCTCCTCGACATGTGCAAATGTTTTCCTGTTTCCTGTTACATTTGGTTTGGAACTGAGCACAGCATTTTGTTGTATTATTTATGCATTACATTTCATGCAGGTGTTATAAATAGTTTAAAAGTTGATGATCATTGCGCCACTCATTCAGTACCAAACCATTTTATTTTCAAGATTAAAGCTTTTTAATTATGATCATTATTTTTATACATGCGACACATTATGGTGGAGGGAAATTACATGGCTTAAACTATAAACATTCTTGTTGTTAGGCAACAACACCAACCAAGCTATTTTTCTGCTAAATTCAAACTTGAATTGTCATATAGACAAGAACCACTTTTTACTGTCAGCTTATGATTCAAGGAGATAAAGGCATACCACACCCTCCAAGATCTTTTCAAAGCAGTATTGACTGCAGAGAACCCCTATTGATGAACAAATGACACTGCAAGAGTTTCTAAGACCACCCGGGCTAATGTAGACATGCATCCCTGGGACTTAACACAGAGAGGAAGTAGTATATGAATTGATATAGTAAGTATACCAGCTCATATACTACAACAAGTTAATGGTAAACTAGTACCTGGACATACAGCGGGTAAAATAAGTATTGAACCCGTCACCAATTTCAAAGGTGCTATTGACATGAAATTCTTACAAGATGTTGTTAACAACCCATCAAATCCATACATGCAAAGAAATCAAACTATAGTTGTTCATAAATTAGTGTGATAATGTGAAAACACATCGTTTTTCAAGTTTTGAACACATGAAAAAAGGGAGGTGCAGCTGTTTTTAAGCATACATCACTGGCACGATTCATACAACTGAAGTAAGGATGAATGGAAAAATGTGCCAAGACATTCTTGATAAAATTCTGCAGCCATTTACCAGGATGATAAAGATAAAATAAGGGTGAAAGTTTAAGAAAGACAATGATCCCAAACACACAGTCAAGGAAACTCTCAATTGGTTTCAGAGAAAGAAATAAAGCTGCTAGAATGCCCAGACCTGAATCTGAATCCAAATCTATGGAAAGAAGCTGAGAGATCATAGACGGGGCCCAAGGAACCTTTGGAATTTGAAGACTGTCTAAATGCCAAAATCACACTTGAGCAATGCAAGTTTCTCCAGACAGGAGGTGTCTTGAAACTGTCATCACCAACAAAGGCTAAGGCTGTCACCTTCTAGGTAAGGTGTTCCACATGTCCTACCAGGAGGTAGGGCTGTGCGATATGAGGAGAATCTAATATCGCAATATTTTTTGGCTACATCACCATACACTACATATCGCAATATGTTTAAAAAACCTCAGAAAACAAATGTTATTTGTGAGCATATAGTGCCTAAAATCGCACTGGTTTACTACTCAAATCGACCGTTCCATGTATATTACAAAAAAATCAGAATGAATAGAAATGTTTTATTTTAGCCATTTTTTTTAACCATCAGTTGCACAAAGAGGTTTCTCACAAACAACAATACTGTCACAGTATGTCTCTCTCTGTGGTCAAGACTAGAAATTAAAAGGGTGCTCTTTTGTGCTTCCAACATATAAAAAAATTGATGACCTCAAACCTTTTTTTTTTTTGGTGTGTGGAGAGACGCTGACATGTGGAGTTTAAAACAGTCTTAATTTTGCAGTGGAATAAATTCCTGGTACTGCTACCTTTAGTGGCCTTAGTTTTATGGCATGTTTTGCAAAATTACCGCATTTTGTTCACACAGAAAACTAAAACAGGCTTCAGCTTATAACAATAAAAAAACAAATTCTTTCAGAAGGGTAGTTGGAAAATCCAGCACTGAAAGCAGAAATTCAGTGCGACTAAAGTAAATACACCAAGCATCACAGACGTATTAGTTAAAAAACCTGTAATCAGTGAATCTAAGATAAAAACACCAATAAAACCCAGAGTATAAATGGGGTTGTTGCCAAATCTGAGCTTCTGGGAGAGCACAGACAGTAAGATCTGACAGTGTTCTGACAGTAAACTTACAGAACAGAAGTATGAGGATTTTAAGGTGTTGTCTTATACCTAGTACACTTCGGCAAAAGGTATAACATGGTCTTTATAAGACAGCTAACATTTATAGATCCTACCATGAATTCCCGTGGATAGTCCAAATCAGCTGGTAAAAAAATAGGACACACACTCTTCCACACAGCCTAAACAAGCTGTGGAATTATTCCACAGAATTATATTCTGTGATTATATAATTCCAGCTGTGGATTTATATTTCAAAGCTAACCTCTGAGCACCAACAGGATCTGAGGAGCTGGACATGGGGCCAATGGATACAGCTGCCACCATGAATTTGAACCAGAGAGCCGGGGCAGCTATATGCCACGATAATACTGAAGCAGCTGTTTGCTATGCCCCTAGTAAGACAAATACATTCTAGGTCTGACAATTTATTTAGACTGCAAACTATGTATACTACACATGCTAATACCAGTGCCTCGACACTAACAAAAACTGGCTTGGCGAAATGAAGCATCCCTATAAACTAATGACACAGGGTCTTTATGCATTTAGCCACTTAGTAAACCACATTCAGTTATCCTTCTTTTGTCTTTGGAAGCATTCCCAAGCAACTACCGGGGCTAATAAGACCAGTCGAAAACCGTTATAATCACACAGGGCAAAAGCTTGTGTGGCGGTAGAGACAAAGCTACATACAGTAAACAACATGCCTGAGAAGCTTGACATTCCTAGCCTCCGTTACATACACGAAACTCTTATTCTGCGAGCTAGTACCACTAGCAGCTAGCGGACCCATTCGGGTGACAATTGTAACAGCTGTCAAGGGAACACAACACAGCCATTGGCTAACGCGAAAGTTATCTCACTAGATAACATACGGCTAACATAGCTAGCTAGCATTAGCTGATAAAAGTCCCTCATAGTGTTAGAAGAATAGAGTTAAAACCCAACAGCTGGAGATACATTTGTCATGTTTCAATAAAGCATTATGTTTTATAGTTAGCAGCTATAGTTACGAACCGAGGAGCTGAACGCTGACAGTCTCCTTGTGTATACACTTCGTGGTGCTCTGAAGCTCTCTGCAAAAAACAGTCAAAACACAAACAGACTAGATTTGCGGAACTGTGTTGTGTCATTGAAAGCCAATCAGATCACGGATACGTTCTCGTCAAACCAACCAAACAACAGCAAAGGCGGACACAACGATTACGTCGCATTACAAATAAAGCTTTTACAACTTAATAGTCATTGTTAACCTCCAAGTGTCTTTAATTTACATCATAATAAGAGACTTGAAGTGTCTGTAGTTAAGCAATCAAAATACTTAGGACTAGTGATAGTCTAGTGAAAGTAATGCTTCGTGAAACACTAAATAATTTGAAGCAGCTGTGCACGAATTGTATTGAGGTTTCAGAAACAAGCTTTGCACAATTCTAAACAAAGCTGCACATTAGACCAGACTATCAGTGATTATGATCCACACGCTTAGAGAAATCCCCGTTTGTTTATTGTGATAACAACATAGGTTTTGTGGCTTTAATTGTTACTTACTTTGTATATATCATGTCAATATGGAGATGTGATTTTATTTATTATTGTTATATTTAAAATAATCTTTTTTTTCCCAAAGGTATGTGGTCCTGACATGCACAAATGATACATATGTATCATTTTGTAGAAATCTGATGGTGGACAGCTAACTGAATCTAAAGTATTTAAAATGCCCTCTGCCTTAAACAATATTGATCCATACAACACTGATGGGAAACATTTTCAGCCAAATATTTATTATTGAGTTTGATCATTTATGTACAACTTGTCAATAATTTCATTGTGTTTTATTTTGTTAATATTAATCTATTATTATTATTATTATTATTATTATTATTATTATTATTATTATTATTATTATTATTATTATTATTATTATTATTAACAGGAAGAATAATAATATTAGGAAGAACATTTATTATATTTTTTAAAGAATCCTTCCCTCTCACAATTAGCAACTAACAGTACATCACTGTTATATACAGTGGCTTGCAAAAGTATTCGGCCCCCTTGAACTTTTCCACATTTTGTCACATTACAGCCACAAACATGAATCAGTTTCATTGGAATTCCACGTGAAAGACCAACACAAAGTGGTGCACACGTGAGAAGTGGAACGACAATCAGACATGATTCCAAACATTTTTTACAAATAAATAACTGCAAAGTGGGGTGTGCGTAATTATTCAGCCCCCTGAGTCAATACTTTGTAGAACCACCTTTTGCTGCAGTTCCAGCTGCCAGTCTTTTAGGGTCTGTCTCTACCAGCTTTGCACATCTACAGACTGAAATCCTTGCCCATTCTTCTTTGTAAAACAGCTCCAGCTCAGTCAGATTAGATGGACAGCGTTTGTGAACAGCAGTTTTCAGATCTTGCCACAGATTCTCGATTGGATTTAGACACCTGACAGGTCAGGGATAAAGTTATTGAGAAATTTAAAGCAGGCTTAGGCTACAAAAAGATTTCCCAAAGATTTCAGCTCAGTGGCAAGTTTTTAGTAAGCCCAAAGGACGAGGTCTGGTGGCAGAGTAGTTGTTACGATCTCTGTGGAAAAGATTAGCGTCTGATCCAAGTCCACTCGCATCTGCCAATCCCTGGCGACCTTCAGCGGGCCCAGGTCCAGGGCGGAAGGGCTAGTCCTCGGCTTGTCCCCCTCCAGGACAAATGCTGATGAAAACTGACACTTCTCTTGGTTCGCAAAAGGTTGAGCGTCAATGGATTTTCTCTTGCACTCAGCTTTCTCGGCTAGACACCTGAGGACCTGATTGTGTCTCTATGTGTATCTGCCCTGAGTAAGGCTAGTCCTACAACCAACCAAGATGTGCTGGAGTGTTGCTGGGACTGTACACAGGGCTGTACACAGTGTTGCTGGGACTTCCCCTGTGCAGAAGGCGACTACAAATGTTGTGCATACTAAATAAGCAGAAAAAAGATCCCTGTTGTCTTTGCTTAATGACTGGTTTCAGTCTTGACAATCCACATTGCGCCTTTCAACATGTTTGTGGGTAGGTTTGAATGCTCCAGGTGTAAGTGGAGCCCCTCAGCCTCTACTGCAGATGTGTCACAAGTCAATCTAGTAGTGGGTTATAGCACTTGGCCACAGGTGGCAGTAGTGGACTGAACTCCATTTGAGACTGCTCCAGCTGCTATGTGATAGTCAGTAGATCTGCTACAAATTGAAGATCATGTGCAAGTTTTGAAAATTAAATTAACTTTAAAACAAACAAACAAAAAAAATTCTAGCTCATCTCAACAATAAAAAAAACAAAAACAAACCAACTGACACACTTGAGTCACCCACTTTCTTAAATCCACTCACTCTCTCGACTCAATCACACTGGCTCTGTTTATTACTAATCACTGTGTAACTGCTGCAGATGCTGCTGCAAGTGTTTGTTAAATTAATCACACTTAAACAGACTGTATATAAGGTGGTGTGGGAAGCCAGACCGGGTGCCCCCCTTCCAGCTCTTCTCTCTCCTATCTTGTCCCTTTTGTCTTACTTCTCTCTATCACATTTTCTATCCCTTTGAAGAAGTTAGGCTCTGTAAATGCTAAAGAGGTAATTATTATTTTTTCTCAGTTGCAGTGAACATATAGAAAGAAAATGTAGGAAACTAAACAGAAGAAAGAAGAAGAGAAAATTTTTAACATAAACCGGCGACACACTCCAGGGCCTGATCAACCCTGGCAGGGCCTCCTTGGATGAGGGTGTCTGGTGATAACGGCCGAAACACCTGATGAACCCAAGGTCCACAACTAATGATGTGTCACAAATTTAAAATGGTAATCTAGATCGATCTCTAATTCCTAAACCTAACCAAGGAAGGAAAATGGCAGATTAGCCTGGGTAAAAGACCGAAAGTTGAGGCACACAATGGTGCGTGCTGCTGACAAAGTTTCTGGGCTGCCTTTCCTCATAACAGCCATCACTCAAGAGTCTCTCCATCTAAAGCAATGCATTATCAGGGACTGTAACCTCTAGTCCTTTAACTGAATCAACTCTCTCCAGCCATGTTGATGAATTACCATTATGAGGCATTATGAATTATAAAATGATAATTTCCAGAGAAAAGCTAACAGGATGTGACGTTACAACACTAGTGAAATATTCATGTGTCATATATTTGTTCAAGACCTATTTCTTTGTTATGGAAAAAAGTTACTAAGATCATGATGAACAACGGGAGTGCTGATTTCTATAACTTTACGTATATAACTTGGCATTTCCCACTGATGCAGGCCAAAATTAAACACATACTATCATTTCATTAGGTTCAAAGGTTTATTTGCAAGATGCACAAACAGACAACATTGAAAGTTACAAATACACTGAGCATGAAACAGGAATTCAAACGTGGTGCAGATCTGTGTCACAAGTTAACCTGGCTGTAGACTATGGCACTTGGCCACAGGTGGCGCTAGTTGACATGACTCCATTTGAGTGCACACAAAGAAAACTTCACGCTTTAGTTGTGAACAGCATGTGAGTTGCCCAGTGAGAGGATGCCAAAGTGTGTTCTCTGTAAAATCTACATTTGCCTCTCATATGTGTAGAAAACACAAACGTTTAGAAAACGTGATTTGTGGTTCAAACAAAGAGTCCAACCACAAGTGCCACCATACAGTAAGGTGCCAGTGTATCATTTACAGAAGACCCTGGTATGGATGGGTCTAATTTCAGTATGTTTTACATTAAAGCACAGGGACAGCATCTTCTGCCAACATCTACCATTCAAACCGTTGTTGAAGAAATACGAAGACTTGGGACAGATGTATACATTGAATAGACTAAGCTGATGAACAGAATCAACTTTTTGGGATTTACTTACCTGGATCATTGAGCATGCATCAAGGTGATACTCTTGGCTTGTTTAGTTTCATGTGCTGTTGCTTCCACACTAATACACTGACTAACACAACCATATAGGTTGAGCCAGTAAGACATTCAAACCCTTGTCATTAAAGGTCTTCATTAGTTTTTGTTGTTGATTTTTTTAAATTCTCAGGTTCCTTCTGCTTTGCTGCTGAGACATTCATGTTGAGCATTGACAAGAAGATTGTCAACAACCGTATCACAACCTCTGCCATCTGCCTAATGTTTGGCACTTAGGCTACGTCCACACGTACCCGGGTATTTTTGAAAACGCAGATTTTTCTATGCGTTTGCGCCTTTCGTCCACATGTAAACGGCGTTTTCGGTAACTGAAAACGGAGATTTTTAAAAACTCCTGCCAGGGTGGATATTTTCAAAATATTTGTAATATTTGCATATTACAATAATTCAATAATTAAAATACTTATGATTAGAAACTGCGAAACTAAAGGAGAATTATTATTTTTAAAAATCTGATAATTATAGGAAACTTATTCTGAATCACTCCGCGTCGCCTGCGTGACCCTGGGAGTCAAGGTGACGAGGATGTCTTCTGACATGTGGCCAAAATTTGATCTTGCACGCATTATGTGCAAAATCAGTTATAGCTACTGATGCTGAATCAAGTATATCATATTGAGAGCATGAGGGTGGGAATGGATGTTTGTGTCTGTGTGTGCCTGTATGTCTGTGTCTATATGTCAGGTTGGGTATCAGACGCCACCTCTCTGGGGACATCTTAGGCCCTCCAAGGTTTGGAGGCCTATCTCCCCCTACCACCACTTCCCCTTCCAGTGGCGGACTCCCTCAGACATCGGTGCGTTGGTGGTTCTTTGTGTCCGGGGGTGGGCGTCCAGGTACACACCGGCTCACTCCTTGGCGGCCACTTATCGGGGCCTGGAGCCTGGGGCTCGCTCGGGCCACTTCGGAGGTGGGGTGCCCCCGGCCTCTCGGCCTGGGGCTCGGTCACTCAGGCACGGCTGGCTGCCGGCGGAGCTCACGGGCGCGTCACTGCAACTCCCCCTGGCTTCTGCTCCGCGGCTGCTGAGTGACCCCTCATCTGGGACTCTCCTCAGCTCTTTCTGGGACAGTGGTGCAGCTGCCCCTCTGTTGGTCTTCCTTGGTCTCTTGTGTTCTGGGGGCCTCTGGATGTCTGGAGTTTTGATCTCCTCCATACCTGCTTCATGCCCTGGAGGACGGGGCTGTGGCCCCCCCACACCCTCTAGCAGATCATTACATGAAGGAACCTTTTAAAAAAAACAAGCGCGTCCATGCTCACAGGTGTACACACGGGTGATCACACCCACAAACTACACCCTTTTTGGCTCCTACCTCAAAGCACACTGTGTTCTGTTGATCTTATGTGCTGCACAATAATGTTTAATATTTAGTATTTACTGTCATATTCCCATATATCATTGTGATGTTGTTTATTCTATTACTCTTGTTCTCTTCTGCTTGCTTTCTTTTTTCTTTCCCAGCAGGTGATCCAGGTGATTGATAGATGCATTTTTTTTTCTCTGCCCATTCTGTTGGTTTTTGTCTTTTGCCCTTCTCCCCCGTCCCTCTTCTCAGCTGTTTCTCTTTCCCTCTTTCTTTCTCCCCTTCTTTCCCCCAGTCAAGTCTGTCCCGTATTCAGTAAGTGAAAATAAAATAAACAATAAAAGGTGAATCAAATGGACCATTACGGCAAGGCTGGGATGGTCAGTTTGGTAAAGTAAATCCGTTGGGCATCTTTCTTTGCCTTTAGACAACAATTCTGATGGCAAAAGAGCCAAACGGGACAGGCAAAAAAAAAAAAAAAGTATATCGTATTTATGTGAGTGCATTGTGTATTGCCGTGTCTGTACAGGTGTCCAGATGTATGTTATGTGCTCGGTGAGAAATTGAAACTGTGTGCATGCAATAAGCAGGTTGGAGGTTTCTCACCTGACTTTAGCTGTTTTATTTTCAACAGACTGATGCTTAAATAAAATAAGAATAAGTGCTGAACATGAATTCATTATTAAACATCACTGAAACTCTATGCAGCCTTACTGACAATGTGTCCATAATTCACAAATATTATGGATGACATTCATTTATCATGAAATGTTGTTCACAGTCACCAAGAACACACAAAGTTATTCTTTACTATGAGCTGTACATTTTTAATTTACATGCAGCTAAAATGTGAATTTGCAAATGAATTCTATCAGCAGGACATTTTTACTGTTTAAACATGCTAACAAGCAGAGTTTGGTGCTGTGATCTTTGGTTTAAAACATGAAATTTAGTCATTTACAGTGCAAAGCCATTTTTCTCACCTTCTACCAATCTTAAGGCTTTCATAAAGAGTGCTGCTGCGGGCCTCTCATTGTCTGTGTGTAGAAATAGCATATGATGATATAAAGCCATGTTTTGACATTTAAATCCGTAATTTGTCTGATTATGTCACGATTAACACAGATGATCTTTTTGTTTTCTCGTAGCTGAGCTGGTGAGTCCTGTCAGCGTACGCCAGATGTTAATCTCCAACCTGAGGAACTGTCCTTTGAGCCCCAGCCATGTGGACTCTATGAAAAATCTGGTCCTCTCGTTAAACCACAACCTGGTTACGGGGACGAAGGCGTTTCCTTATATTGCCTTCAGGGGATTCTTTAACAAACTGCTGCTGACGACACCTTTCACCCATGTGCCAGAGAGCCAGTTGGAGAACACCACTCCATCTCCTCCTACCAACTCACCAGCTGGTTTAATGGTGCTGCCTGCAGGGTCCCACCTCCATTCATGGTTCCTCACACCTCTGCTTCCAGAGAAAGCAGATCTTTCTGTCCTCAAGGCAGATCAGAGGAACTGCGTCTGCACCCTGGATGTCGATGGCGACACCATCACCAGAGTCATTTCCACTGTGTATTGCACAGAGGAAAGGGAAATGACAAATCGATGGAGAGTTACGGACTACACCTCTGACGGCAGAGTAATCATGTCGGTGCTCTGCCAGTTTCTGAAGAGGTTTACACAGGGTGCAAAGAGGAAGCCTGCAGAGGAGGAGAGCAGCAGCAGGAGCCCCACTCCACCAAGGAAACGTCTCCGGCTGTGATCAGCAATGAAGCCTTTCCTGGACATATGGAACATGGATGTTACATATGGATGTTTCCTCGTGCTTTGGAGCAAACTTTCTAACTCCTCATGTCTGCGCTGTGTCTGGAAAGGCTGGAAACATCTCTCCATCTTACACAGAGACCATCATGATGCGGCTAGTCTGAGGAGTTATTTCTGTACATATGTATATAGGTTTTTTTTTTTTATTGAGATACACAGGTCAGCGTTTTCAGTGCGTCTTGCACTTTTCTTTATTTCTTGGTGCTGGCCTGTGTGTTTGATATGACTGCAAGGACTACAAGACTGACTTTATTATGTAATCTGCGTAAAATGAACCAATAATCCATGAAGACAGTGCAAAGTGTAAATTATCATCTTCTGCATCTCAGACATTGGCGAGAATGAACAATGTGGTAAGTAAAAAGTAATGTTCTGTCTCTAAAATGATGTCCCAAAATACTAGAAAACATCTAGTCCAGCCTAGAAGTAATAAATGCATGAACTAGTTTTTCAGCGTCACTCTGAGACAGGATATTTCTTATTTCAGAGATATTACACAAAGATTGGAATTGGAAGAAATCAGTTCTAGATATTTGTTTAATATGTGCGTTGAAGGACATGTCCTGGTCAATAATGACTCCAAGGTTCCTCACAGCGTTACTGGAGGCCAAGGTAATGCCATCCAGAGTAAGAGTCTGGTTAGATACCATATTTCTAAGATTTTCAGGGCGAGTACAATAATCTCAGTTTGATCTGAATTTAGAAGCAGAAAATTAGAGGCCATCCAGGTCTTTATGTCTTTAAGACATTCCTGCAGTTTAACTAATTGGTGTGTGTTATCTGGCTTCATAGATAAATAAAGTTGGGTGTCCTCTGCATAGCAGTGAAAATGTATACTATGCCTTCTGATGATACTGCATTTAAATTGTAAACAGAATTGGTCCTAGCACATCCATAATTAACCTTAGATAAATATGATACAAACCACTGCAGAAATCAATACCTACAGGATGCTCTAATTGCTTTAATAAAATATTACGGTCAAAAGTTTTGAACGTTGCACTGAGGCCATGAGAAGATGATGTGTAACCTTCACTAAAGCTGTTTCTGTGCTGTGATGAGCTCTGAAATCTGACTGAAACTGTTCAAATAAGCCATTCCTCTGAAAATTATCTGTTAGCTTTTTAAAAATTATTTTTTCAAGAATCTTTGAGATAAAAGGAAGGTTGGCGATTCGCCTCTAACTAGGTAGGACAGCAGGGTCAAGAGATGGCTTTTTAAATCAGTGTTTGGTTTTTTTATGTGTCTATGTACAGAACAGAAGTCTGAACAGACCAACGACCTGCCAGAGAAATCCTCCTCCAAGCGCTCTGCTTCTCCATCTGTGGAGCTGCAGCTCAACGCTGGCCGGCTGCAGCTTGACGGTCTTCCTCCAGGGGCCGGAGCTGCAGGCCCTGGTCTATGAGTGGCCCAGGTACGACTATTGGACCTCAGAACCAGCAGCAGGCCAATCAGCCGACCTGGGACTCCAAATTCCAACACTTCATCCACCCCAACCCCCTCAGAGGAGCAGAACGATGGAGAGGAGGAGGCAGCAGAGCCTGAGGATGAAGTTCAGGGTGCAGAGCTCGAGAGTTCTACAGTTTCTGCTCCGACCCTGCGACTCCTCAAGAGACTCTTTCAGCTCCTAATAGCGGCTGCTATGGAGAGAAACCCCACTCAGTTTCAGCTGGATTCAGGACGTCATCGCTCTCCAGTGCAGTATCATGCGACACCATCAAACAGAAGGCCTCATCAACAGAGTGGCACTTTGAGAAGCAAATACACAATCAAGTGGAACATCAGGGGACATGAAAAAGGCTGAGCTACAGAACAGACTGAAGGCTGGGAGAACGGCATCAGCTTCTGCCTCTGGACTGGTGAACCACATAGGAACAGAAACGGTTAAGAAGGAACCTGAGAGCACTGTAAATGCATGTGCCCAACAGAACTGCCCCACTGCCCCCACGATATGGCCCCACAGTGGCCAACAGAACCACAGGAGCCAGACAGAGCCCCAGGAGGAGTGTGTGAGCACCGATGAAAAGCCCTCCTCAATCACCAGCAGTTCCTTCACAGATGCACCATCTAGAGGCAGCCAGGAGCACGACACAGTAAAGTTTGGATCAGCACCTACTCCAGGTACACATCAGAAATGTCAAAGCTGCAGTCTAAATGTATCACTTTATACAGCTAATAATAATAATAATGATAATAATAGTAATAATGATAATAATAATAATTTATTCTAATAATACTTTAAAGTGTAAGAGATAATGTACAGTAACCATAGTGATTACGAGGGCCCCACCCTGGAGCCAGGCCTGGGGAAGAGCTCAAGGGAGTCTAACCAGAGACTGTGTTTTAGCCCATGCAGTCTGGCTGTGTACAGGCTAAAGAGATGACATAGGCCCACCCCCCATGTGCTCACCACTTGGAGGAGGTGTTGTGGGGGTTTTGAGCAGTGTGTCGGTTGGCAGCCTTTATGTACATGGGATGATCTTTTTTTTTTGGTATTGAGAATTGTATAATTCTATTGTATTAGTACTGACTAGTACATTTCTGGGATGGTGACAGATGACCGAAGTGTGAATCCATTGTCACTGCTATGGTACCAATAGTATTACAGTGCAATATTAGTGACACAGCACGAGTTAAATCTAAGCACAAAAACAGCCTTTAGTGTTTTCTCTGGAAATTGTAAGTACAAGTAAAAACATAACACTGTAGTTTAACAGTAATTAAAGTAAACTAAACTTGTAATTCTAAAGTCATCATACAGGCTTGTTGTTTCTGCCTGTAGTACTAGCCAGGGCTGCAACTATTCATCGAGTAATTTGATTACAAGAAATACTCCTGCTGTTTCATTTAATGCATGACTCTTTAGAGCTTGTCACATAGAGCTTGTTAACTTAACACTGATGTCAGATCAGTTTCTTTCACCAGCAGATGCAAAATTATCAGAGTGGATGGTGTTTGGTCAGTGAATTATTTATTTAGTTTACTAAGAGTAAGACAAAAAACAGCATTTTTATTTGGTACAGACTGCTCAGGTGGGAAGCTGACTTGGTATCTGACATCTCTTTACGTTTACTTGCCACAGACTGGACAGAGCAGTGTCAGGTGACAACATACATGTCTGTCTCAAAGGGGACAGTAAATCATGGGTGGACTATTGACAGATTTTACAAACCAAAATAACTGACATGGGCAAGACCGTATCGATCGGAGGTTCTGAGTTTTGATTCATTTTCGATGTGATAGGAGAGAGGTCCAGATAAACGACTGGCATTAACTGGGAAAAAAGTGGACATTGGTGTGGTCAGAAATTACTTCTGATAACAGTGCTTCTGTCAGTTTGCTGTAACTCTTCATGCAGTAGACACAGCAGTAAGATGTGCTGTTGATTTTTATTGGGATCCTTGACTCCCAAAACCCCAAACACACTCATGATAGTTAAAGGAGATGAAATAATGTTGCAACAAGTTCTCGTGACTCTTTGAAGTGTGTTAAATGAAGTCTTTTTGTTGAAATTTTGCAAGTGTATCAACCAGTTGGAGTGACTTTTTAGACACTGAAACACTTACACAGCTGGGCCGTCATATTCAATGTCAGTTTGTCTCTTTTTTCCTCTCCTGTCCCTCAGACATAAAGGCTGCTCCTGCACTGACGGACTCACTGCTGCCCAACACACTGCCCTCCATCACCAACCTGTCCAGCTGCATGAAGGATGGAAAAGAGGAGGATGGGGGTGAGTTTGTCACTCTGCGGCCACATGTGACAGTTTAAGAGCCTTCGTATTGCTGTGTTCTGCTACGAAGCACACGAAGATGTAATTAGCTTCTAGCGGTTGTGTGTGTGTGTGTGTGTGTGTGTGTGTGTGTGTGTGTGCAGGGATCGAGCTGGACAAACTGGATGCAGAGATGATGATGTACAGCAAAGTTGATGTTACATGTTGTAAGCTGTCATCTCTGCTGGTCATGCACTTCTCCATTTTTATAATCTGGTGTGTTGTTGCATTGCTGCTGCAGCTGGGTTAAAGTCTGTTTTTAATGGCATCCTAACATCATATCAGTACAGAAGTTTAGAGGTTCACAGGTTTCACAGAGGGAGATGTTGAAACTTTGAAACTTGGCAAAAACTTTAAAATTCCTCGGCTTCCAACTTTGACTTCTTCTCCTTCTATACCAGCGCTGATTTGGAGGACGGGCAACACCTATTGTTCAGAAGAATACTGCAGCACGTACATGCACCGTAGCAGCTAGCATGAATGGATATAGCTGTGTGATGGTCTTACTGGTGACACACAAAGCTGCCAACACAGCAGGTGTACCAGGGCCCTTAGTTTGATCTGTTAGCTTTTTAAAAATTATTTTTTTTAAGAATTTTTGAGATGAAAGGAAGATTAGAGATTCATCTATAATTTGCTAAGACAGCAGGGTCAAGAGATGGCTTTTTAAATCCGTGTTTGGGTTTTGTTTGCGAATATGTACAGAAAAGAGAACAGAAGTCTGAACAGACCAGCGGCCTGCCAGAGAAATCCTCCTCCAAGCGCTCTGCTTCTCCAGCCATGAAACTGGAGCTCAACGCTGGCCCACTGCGGCTTGAGGGTCTTCCTCCGGGGGCCGGAGCTGCAGGCCCTTGTCTACGAGTGGCCCAGGTACAACTGTTGGACCGCAGAACCAGCAGCAGGCTAAGCAGCTAACCTGGACAAATTCCAACACTTCATCCACCCCAACCCCCTCAGAGGAGCAGAACGATGGAGAGGAGGAGGCAGCAGAGCCTGAGGATGAAGTTCAGGGTGCAGAGCTCGAGAGTTCTACAGTTTCTGCTCCGACACCGCGACTCCTCAAGAGGCCCTTTCAGCTCCTAATAGCGGCTGCTATGGAGAGAAACCCCACTCAGTTTCAGCTGCCGAGTGAGCTCACGTGCACCACTGCACTACCAGGTCAGTCAGTCATAATGACTACCAAAATATGATTTCTTTCAGCACCCTAAGTTTAAAATACCTCTTTATATATGCAGTTTAGACTGTTTCTTCAATGTTGCTCTTTTGTTTGGATTTCTAGGCAGCAGTAAACGGAGGAAAAAAGAAGAGCTGCTTGGAAAGCCCTTCAGGCGGCCTCAGCATGAACTGGATCCCAATGGTCTAGTCCCTTTGCCAGTCAAAATCTGCTTTTCATGCAACAGGTCAGGAGTTCTGGAGCACAGTGCAAAGAGGTAGACGAAGCCCTGAAGTGATGACAGCAGGTACTAATTCTATTTATTTGGTCTCTCAGGAGTTGCAGGTTGGCTCCATTGATCCAGTGCGATTACTGTCCCCTCCTGTTCCACATGGACTGTCTGGATCCTCCACTCACAGCTTTACCTGCCGGCAAATGGATGTGTCCAAACCATGTGGAGCACTTAGTAGTAAGATGCACTGTGCTGATTCTAAGCTAAAGCTGCTTTCCCTTTCCTTTTATTGATGTAAATTTTTATTGATATATTTTTGTTTGCTATGCAGCTGAATCAGAGGAGCCTCAGCCTGTCCAGCCGCTGTCAGCTCTTCGATCAGTTCCAGGACAGGATGTCCCAGCACGCAGTTAAGTTGGACTTCCTGCGTAGAGTACATCGACAAAATGCTCCCAACCACCACTCACCAGCGCAACAAGAAAACCATCAAGGTAGACGTACGTCTGAGTGTGACGGTGCAGTGTGTTGGATTTCATATAATCGTTTTTTCTTGGCCACTGGAACACAGGTGGAGATCTAGGAAATGAATGGCTTTAATAATATACCGTATTTCCCGGACTACAAAGCGCACCTGAATATTAGCCGCACAAGCTAAAATCAGGGGAAAATCCTGTTTTGTACATACATTAGCCGCACCTGACTAAAAGCCGCAGGTGTTTCAATGTTGACTTATCATATGTAAGAGAATATGCACAAAGGGAATTGTCAGGAAAGAGATGGCTGTTTGGAGACACACCCCTTTTATTAATATTTTGAAAAACAAGTTATGGGTACATATTTGCACATGTAGTACATAACAATAACCTACAGCACACCAGAAAAATAGATTCAGACTACCTTTTAGGCTCAGGTGCAGCGACACGGCTTTAACAAGAAGAAAAGTCAGTCATTCACCATCTTTCTCTTCTTCCTGCGCTCTAAAACCACCAAAGTCCTCTTCTCCAGTGTCGGATACAAACAGGCTCAGGATGGCTTCGTCATCCACTCTCCGCTTCTCTCCTTCGTTGTCACTTTCAAAACCAAAGAAATCCTCGTTGTCAGTGTCAGAGTCGAACACCCTCAGAAGGGCCGTGGCAGTGTCCTCTCCATCATGCAACAGTCCAGCCCTTCAAAATCCGTTGGTGATCGTGGATGTTTTCACACTTTTCCACGCTGTCAGAATCCACCGGTGGAGTTGAGCATAACTTGCTTTTCGCAAGTTTATCGCCGCTCGTCATCCACGCCTCCCGCTGAATGCGTAGCGCTACTTTGAAGTTTGTTTTTCGCGCTACTTCGTACGGGACTACGTTGCCTGGCGGACGGACATGTGACCAACATACCACTCTTGAACCTCGATCCTTCCGCCAGGCAACGTGCAAGGTGTTACTAAAGGACAAGATCAGAGAGGCTAAGGACAATTACAGGAGGAAGCTGGAGTGGAAACTCCAGCAGAACAGCATGAGAGAGGTGTGGAGGGGCATGAAGACCATCACTGGATTCAGGCCAACCAACAGCAGGGGAGCTGAGGGAGGTGAGAATAGAGCCGACGAGTTGAATCTGTTTTTCAATAGATTCGACACCACAGTGTCTGCTCCCACCCCCACAACCTCACCTGCAGTCAGCCTGGAATCCAGAGCCACACCACTGTGCCAGCCTCTCTCCTCACATGTTGCCTCCTGTGAGATTCCTGACACCCCTCCCCCACCCATCACCTTCACTCAATACCAGGTTGAGATGCAAATGAGGAGACTTCACTCAGGCAAGTCTGCTGGACCAGACGGAGTGAGTCCCCTTGTCCTCAAGACCTGTGCCCCCCAGCTGTGTGGAGTCTTTCATAAACTGTTTATGCTGAGTCTGAGTCTGCAGAGGGTCCCGGTGATGTGGAAGACATCATGCCTCGTCCCTGTACCAAAGACGCCTCGTCCCAGTGGCCCCCAGGATTACAGGCCCGTGGCATTGACCTCCCACATCATGAAGACCCTGGAAAGGCTCATCCTGGACCAGCTGCGACCCATAGTAAGACCACATCTGGATCCCCTTCAGTTCGCTTATCAGCCTCGTCTCGGAACAGAGGACGCCATCATCTACCTGCTCAATCGTGTCTACACCCATCTGGACCAGCCGGCGAGCACTGTGAGGGTCATGTTTTTTGACTTTTCCAGTGCTTTCAACACCATCAGGCCGACCCTCCTGGGTGATAAGTTAGCAGCGATGCAGGTGGATGCTTCTCTGGTGTCCTGGATTGTTGATTACCTGACAGGAAGACCACAATATGTACGTCTCCCACAGTGTGTGTCTGACAAGGTGATTAGCAACACAGGGGCACCACAGGGGACTGTCCTCTCCCCCTTCCTCTTCACCCTCTACACCACAGACTTCAGCCACTGCACAGAGACCTCCATCTTCAGAAGTTTTCTGATGACTCTGCGGTGGTTGGATGCATCAGCAGGGATGATGAGACAGAGTACCGGGCTGTGGTCGACTCCTTTGTCACGTGGTGTGAGCAGAATCATCTGCAGCTCAACGTGGCAAAGACCAAGGAACTGATCGTGGACTTCAGGAAGACCAGGAAACACTTGACCCCTGTTTCAATCCAGGGGCTCAGTGTTGACATTGTGGAGGACTATAAATACCTTGGAGTACACATTGACAATAAACTGGACTGGGCTAAAAACACCACAGCACTTTACAGGAAGGGCCAGAGTCGTCTCTATTTTTTGAGGCGACTGAGGTCCTTCAACATCTGCCAGAAAATGCTGAGGATTTTCTATGAGTCTGTTGTGGCCAGTGCGATCCTCTATGCTGTTGCATGCTGGGGGAGCAGGCTGAGGGTCGCAGATGCCAACAGACTTAATAAACTGATCCGTAAGGCCAGCAATGTTGTGGGGATGGAGCTGGACTCCCTCAAGGTGGTGTCGGAGAGGCGGATGCTGTCCAAGATAAAGACAATGTTGGATAACACCTCCCACCCACTCCATGACATGTTGGTCAGTCACAGGAGCACGTTCAGTGAGAGACTGAGATTACCGAAAAGCACCACTGAACGACACAGGAAATCATTCCTGCCTGTGGCCATCTCCCTGTACAACGCATCCACTTAACACACTGTTTGCTGCTACAACTACACATGTTTATTTTCCAACTATTTATTTATAAGTGACTTATGTATGTATGTATGTATGTATATATATGTATATATTGTACTATTCTTAGTTAGCGTATTGTCTGTCTTGTCTTAATGTTGGTTTAAAATGGAGCACTGTAACAAAAAATAATTTCCCCCAGGGATCAATAAAGTATTCTGATTCTGATTCTGATTCTGATACATGCGCACATGGCGGCGACGCAGAATGAGAAGGGCGAAAGCGGATTGTTAAATGAAACGGATGAACCAGAACTGGTTTGTAAAAATGCTGCAACTTCAGTGGTGGAACTGGTTTAGCTTTCGTCCCTCAGATACACAACAAAGCACTATTTTTGGTAGCGCATGCTAGCGGGCCGACGTTATTACCGTGTTTTTTGGAAAATACGGCACACTTAAAATCAATCCTTTGATTTTTCTCAAAATAGACAGTGCCCCTTATAATCCCGTGTGCCTTATGTATGAATTCTGGTTGTGTTTACTGACCTCGAAACGATTTTATGTACACGGCGCTCGAAAATCTGTCAAATGTTTCAGTACAACTTTGCTAAGCTACGAAGCTGCACTGCTTGATGGATTGTCGGAGCGTTACGGCTATTGTAGGCAGGAGCCTCGCGGAGTGATATGTACTGTGCTTCAACATAATATTACCGTACACTGTGTGTATAACCTCTTAAGTTTTGTGGATATTATACATGGTTATGCTGAGGATATGTCGGCCAATTTCCACTGGAAATGTCTTTTTGGTTAAACTGTCAGCAAGGAATTTGCATTTGCACTGTTACATTTTTATATAACTTTAATGCACATAAAAAACAGCTGCTTGATTAAGTGAAAATACATTGATGGGGTTTTCTTTGCACTAATAAAGTTGAGGAGTTGTAAAGTGTTTTGTCTAGTGTCAATTATATAGTTATCGCAAATTTTCAAATGTATATTGTGATAAGTTTTAAGAACAGGCTCAAGACCCACCTTTTTAATTTAGCTTTTACTTAGCGTTTATTTATTTTTTATGCTTATTTATTCTATCCTGTTATTCTATTATTAATTTAGGATTTACCTAATATTTTTTGATTTTATTCTTATTCATTTTTTAATCTTCTTACTCTATTTATATTTATATTTATATTGTATCCTGTTGTTATTTATTTTATCATTTTACCCTGTATATATCGTATTGCGTCATATCTCCAGTGTTTCCTCGGAGGGCGCTCTCTGCACCGGGGCTGTTATTGACCGTGGCTGCTGGGTCTCTGGGGTCCTCTCAGCCTGGTTGGGGGGCTCCTTGGCCTCCCTCCTGCTGTGTGCCCAGCCCGGAGGCTGCGGTCTGTGACCGGCTCCCGGTGCAGACGGCTCTCTGTTATAATGTTTCCTCACTTGGCTCATGCGAGCCCAGCCCAATTTTTACTCTTTAAGTGTGCGCGTGTGTGTATGTGTGTGTGGGTGGGGGTGGGGGGATATATGTGTATTGAGAGTGTGGGGAGTGAGTTGGAGGGTGGGGTGGGCTGCTTTTAACTATGTAAAGCACTTTGTGCTACATTTTTTCTGTATGAAAAGTGCTTTATAAATAAAGATTGATTGATTGATTGATTGATTGATTGATTGAAATATTTTTGGTCATATCGCCCTGCTCTACCTAGATACTGACATACTGTCTTTTTTTCAGCTTCTGAAATTTAAGCAGTTGTGCACTTGTATATGAAGTGATGCTATGTTTAGACACATCTGAACGTACTGGTTAATTTGCTAGAAAGTGTTAAATTGTCTCTAACACCAAGTGTGGTTCAATTTCTTACTCTTAAACCCCCCAAATTACTATCCAAAATATACAGAATGCTTTCTAAAACAGATGAATCAATATCACTTCCTATTGCAAAATGGGAAGCGGATTTATCAGTTAACTTAGACCTAAACTTCTGGTCTCAGATTTGCTTAAAAACCTTTCATCTAATTAGAAATCCCAGTCTTCAATTAATTCAATACAAAATATTACATAGAGTGCACTATACAGGTCATCGGATGTTCAAGATGGGCTTTACGTCTACCAACAACTGCTCACACTGCCAAACCAATTCACCGGACAATTACATTCACGCTCTTTGGTTCTGTCCACCAGTTCAGAAGTTTTGGCGCGAGATATGTGAAGACTTATCGAAGTGTCTGAAATGTAACATTCCAACTTCCCCCTTAGTGTGTTTGTTGGGCAGCTTAGATAATGTCACTTCAGAAAAGAATATCGCCCATATGGTTTTCACTGCCCTATGCATAGCCAAGAAAACTGTCCTCATGAACTGGAAAAATAAAAATAATCTTAATTCTAACCAATATAGAAATTATCTATTAGATTACATTAGTCTTGATACAGCCTCTGCCACCACATCAGATCAATTGCTCTGGGCTCCTTTGATCAGCTCCATCACCTAGTGGGGGTGGGGGGTCATAGTTTGGTCCCGCCTTCACTGTTGTGATTGGTGTGGGGGTAGGGACAGGCTTAGGGCGTCGGGGGGTTCCCTGGAGGCATCTTCCTTGGGGGGCTCAACCCGGGGTAGCGGTCATGTCCGGTTAGGGGCTCTGTTGGCTCTCAGGTGACTGTTTCCTCGCGGCTGCGTGCAGCGGGGCTAGGGGAGGGTCTGTGCTGACGGACGTGGGTTACTGACCTGGTAGCCTGGCTGCCCCTGGGTGGGTCCGGGATGGGCGTGAGGTTCTGGGGGCGCTCCGTCTCTGGGCTGGGACCCGGACCGGGCCTCGGGGGCTTGGGTCCTGGTTGGTGTGTTGCCGGGGTTGTGGGCGGGTGGGTGCATGGGGGCCCAGCCCTGGAGCAGGGTGCCGCCGGTGCGTCGAGCCACCTGGGGGGCTCTTCAACTGGTGGGGGAGATTGTCACATCTTGCAGGAGCTTTCCTCTGCAGGAGGGGGAGATACAGGAGAGGTGGAGGAAGATCTCAGCCTGGGTGTTTATTGTCTTATGTAGTCTGGAAGATGTGGATGGTGGGGTGGGTGCAGTTTTCTCTGTGGTGGGGTTGGGTGGACTGTCCCGGGCTCTGTGGGGCCGGGCGGCGCTGCTGCACTGGGCCCGGTCTGGATGGGCCTGGGCCCCCTTTCCCTGGCGGGTCGCGGAGTATGGGGGTGCCTACTGGGGTCAGCGGGGGAGCTGGCCCCAGGGAGGGGTCACTTGCCCCTCCCTTCCTTCCCTCCCCATCTCCAGCTGCCTCCCTCTTCCCGCTCCACCACAACCACCCACACATGCAGGGCCTTGGAGTAGGGGTATGTCACCAGGGTGCAGAGGAGGCTACCCCCCCCCCCCTCTGTCCCCTTCTGGCTGCCTCTGCCTCAATTTTATCCCACAACTTAGACATTCACATTACTCACACTCTCATTACACATACATATAGGATCTTGGGGGTGGGCACGATACACGGAATCCAAAGTACCATCAGGGTGTACACCCCACCCCTGGCGTCGTTGCCCACCTCTCAATGTTAAATACACGTAGACATTGAGGGCTAGCAGGAGGGACTATGCGCTTACCTGCTGCTCTCTGGCAGGTAGCTCCATGCCCTCCTGGGTTTTAAATGCACCTTAGAACACACATGCATCAACATTACAATGAGCGGGTGGAGGGAGGTTTGGAGTCTTCTCTCACCCCCATTCTCTGCGACCTGCTGGAGCGGGGGGACTAGGAGGAGGAGTTGGCCGTCCGACTGCGGTCTGGAGTGTGGAGCCTTCCTGCTGCTGCGGAGTCGGGGCGGTCTGCCTCCCCCCACCGCAGGGAAAAGGGAAACACCACCTGGGTCTGGGTGCAGTTCCCCCCTCCAGGGGCAAGGGTACCTAGACCCGGTTTGTAGAGTACGCTTGGGGAGTGTGATCGTGTGTACAGCGTCTCTTTATGTCTGTCTCCACGTTGGTTGAGTGTGGAGTAAGTGCATATGAGAGCATGAGGGTGGGAATGGATGTTTGTATCTGTGTGTGCCTGTATGTCTGTGTCTATATGTCAGGTTGGGTGTCAGGCGCCACCTCTCTGGGGACATCTCAGGCCCTCCAAGGTTTGGAGGCCTATCTCCCCCTACCACCACTTCCCCTGCCAGTGGCGGACCCCCTCAGACATCGGTGCGTTGGTGGTTCTTTGTGTCCGGGGATGGGCGTCCAGGTACACACCGGCTCACTCCTTGGCGGCCGCTTATCGGGGCCTGGAGCCTGGGGCTCGCTCGGGCCACTTCGGAGGTGGGGTGCCCCCGGCCTCTCGGCCTGGGGCTCGGTCACTCAGGCGCAGCTGGCTGCCGGCGGAGCTCACGGGCGCGTCACTGCAACTCCCCCTGGCTTCTGCTCCGCGGCTGCTGAGTGAGCCCTCATCTGGGACTCTCCTCAGCTCTTTCCGGGACAGTGGCGCGGCTGCCCCTCTGTTGGTCTTCCTTGGTCTCTTGTGTTCTGGGGGCCTCTGGATGTCTGGAGTTTTGATCTCCTCCACACCTGCTTCACGCCCTGGAGGACGTGGCTGTGGCCCCCCCACACCCTCTAGCAGATCATTACATGAAGGAACCTTTTAAAAAACAAAAAACAAGCGCGTCCATGCTCACAGGTGTACACACGGGTGATCACACCCACAAACTACACCCTTTTTGGCTCCTACCTCAAAGCACACTGTGTTCTGTTGATCTTATGTGCTGCACAATAATGTTTAACATTTAGTATTTACTGTCATATTCCCATATATCATTGTGATGTTGTTTATTCTATTACTCTTGTTCTCTTCTGCTTGCTTTCTTTTTTCTTTCCCAGCAGGTGATCCAGGTGATTGATAGATGCATTTTTTTTTCTCTGCCCATTCTGTTGGTTTTTGTCTTTTGCCCTTCTCCCCCGTCCCTCTTCTCAGCTGTTTCTCTTTCCCTCTTTCTTTCTCCCCTTCTTTCCCCCAGTCAAGTCTGTCCCGTATTCAGTAAGTGAAAATAAAATAAACAATAAAAGGTGAATCAAATGGACCATTACGGCAAGGCTGGGATGGTCAGTTTGGTAAAGTAAATCCGTTGGGCATCTTTCTTTGCCTTTAGACAACAATTCTGATGGCAAAAGAGCCAAACGGGACAGGCAAAAAAAAAAAAAAATTGTCTCTAACAGTCAGTGTTTTTATTCAGGTGCCAGATGCCATCAAGTCCCAGTACCAGAATCCTCCGCCCATGCTGCTTCCTGCAGGGGTGCGCCAGCTGGAGCTGGTTTGTAGTGGCATTCCTGACCATCAGCCCACAAAGCATTTCACCACAGAGGCTGAGCAGCAGGAGGTAGGCACAAGAGAAACCAGCAGCTGCCTAACATGTTCTTTAAGTCAGATTGTAATGATAGTTCCCTCAAAACAGGCTTTTGTGTGCTACAATCTGTGTCATCTGATGTAATAGGATGTGAGATTAATAGGAGAGCAGCGTAACCTCCTAAGACCCAAACTCTTTCATGGCATGCATTTTTAATTTCTCTTTGCTATTTGGGCTGATTGGGACCTGATGAATGTAAAACCAAAGAATTATCAGATTTTATTTTTTACCTGATGTTTGTTTCTGAGAAAAATGAGATCCACATATGAGGACATTCGATTTAAATTTCAATAGAACAGTGGCAGTATAACGTCCTCGCATGTGGAAATCAGGCCTTTGTAGAGCAACATTTAGTATTTTGGTCTAGCCAACCCAAAATGTGATGTTCACATATGTGGACACCAGGTCCTAGGAGGTTAAGGATGATTGATCGCTTTCCTTTTCATTTTGGATGATTGGATGAGAGTTTGGACAAGAAGTTTTTAGAGAGTTAGATTTTTGGTGTAGATGAGTGAAACACTGACACATCCTGTGTACTGTGTTTATCAGAAAGTAACAGAAAATTCAGTTTCAGAAGTTCTGAAAGCTGAACCAACTGCTTCACGGCACTTTGCAACAGTTGCATTAGAAAGTCTGTTTTTTTCACAGACTGTAGAGCTTTGAGTAATTTGAAAATTGCAGCAAAAGATAAATTCTGGTATCTGTTTGTTTGTGTGATATAAATGAATCCTTGATGAAGGGGAGGGCCTCTCAACAGAACTGCTGGTTGCTTCTTTATAAAAACATACATGTGTTGTGTTGAACAGTGGCTTCAGGATGTCATCGCTCTCCAGTGCAGTATCATGCGACACCTATCCATCAAACAGAAGGCCTCATCAACAGAATGGCACTTTGAGCAGAAAGCAAATACACAATCAAGTGGAGCATCAGAAGACATGAAAACTCAGGCCTCATTAGAAAGGACTTCTTCCCCTGACCTCTGCTCTAAAGCTTGCAGTACACCCAGTGACTCCCAGGGGGCCTCTCTTTCCAAGGACAGCCCATCAGGGCTAGTTCTTTGCAAATGCACCGTGACACCATGTCAGAACTGTAGGAAACCTAATGGGCCTCTGGAATTGGTTCAGCCTCCCAGAGCCAATGGACCTGTAGACTGTAACAGTGCCTCAGATTCCTGCAGGCAGGCTGAGCTACAGAACAGACTGAAGGCTGGGAAAACGCCATCAGCTTCTGCCTCTGGACTGGTGAACCACATAGGAACAGAAACGGTTAAGAAGGAACCTGAGAGCACTGTAAATGCATGTGCCCAACAGAACTGCCCCACTGCCCCCACGATATGGCCCCACAGTGGCCAACAGAACCACAGGAGCCAGACAGAGCCCCAGGAGGAGTGTGTGAGCACCGATGAAAAGCCCTCCTCAATCACCAGCAGTTCCTTCACAGATGCACCATCTAGAGGCAGCCAGGAGCACGACACAGTAAAGTTTGGATCAGCACCTACTCCAGGTACACATCAGAAATGTCAAAGCTGCAGTCTAAATGTATCACTTTATACAGCTAATAATAATAATGATGATAATAATAGTAATAATATACTCAAGTAATCATTATGTTACTCTCTCCTCATTATACATGTAACGGGGGCCATGGTGTGCATGAGAGAACATTTAATTTGAGGCTATAGCAACATTATTTTGCATATTTAAATTAATATAAATACATTTTTAACTTTAAGAAATTGTGTTAATAGTCATGCTGTTAGGCTGAATTATTATTAGTATTAACATCTCCACTTTCATAACGTCTGTTTTGCATTAAAGCACAGAGAAGGCCTCAGAACTGAGAATGGTTATATGCTCACCTTTCTTCACTGCAGCCACTACATGCTTGTTTGAAGGCTTACACACATTCACTCGCACACTTTAACACACATGCATTCATACGCGTGCACACTGACCAACTCTGCTTCATCCAGGAGATGCAATACTGTCAGAACTCTTTTTTTTCCCCTTATAATGTAAGAAAGAGCTCCAAGCAGATGGGAAGAAGGCCTTTTTATTTCATGCCTCAGTCTAGGATGCATAGCTTATTTTATTTGGCAGATCACTTAAAATTGTGATTCTGTTACTTCTACTTCTAATAATTTATCAGTTTTTTGTCTTTAGGAAAATGTTTCTTCAAGAAAGTGGAAATGTGATTGTGATATGGGATGTAAATACAGTGAAAGAGTTGAGCTCTTTTGGCAGATACTGTGTATTGTTAAACTATCAAAACAAGCATTTTCTAAAGTGGAAACAAATGAAACGTTCATTTTAAAAGACCTGAGTTTTCTCTCTTTTGAATGTTTACTGTTGCTATTAATTGAATACTCACTGCTGACATAATCGATGGTGCTAACAGTTTTCTTACATATTTTGTGTCGTGCAGCCCCATTTACCAAAAGGATACATGGCCATTTAAGAGCACATTTTATTTTCAGTTACTGAGTTATGAAGAAAAAAAAGTTATTCAGATACAACTTGCTTTGCCTTCTATCTCAGTAATAGTTCCTGTGCACTTTTTTCCTTTATAGTGAACTATCAAAAACTGTCTTTTTTCTGGTCCTTCTTTTATCTCATTTCATCAGTTTGTCTCTTTTTTCCTCTCCTGTCCCTCAGACATAAAGGCTGCTCCTGCACTGACGGACTCACTGCTGCCCAACACACTGCCCTCCATCACCAACCTGTCCAGCTGCATGAAGGATGGAAAAGAGGAGGATGGGGGTGAGTTTGTCACTCTGCGGCCACATGTGACAGTTTAAGAGCCTTCATATTGCTGTGTTCTGCTATGAAACACACGAAGATGTAATTAGCTTCTAGCGGTTGTGTGCGTTTGTGTTTTTGTGCACATTGATCGAGCTGGACAAACTGGATACAGAGATGATCAAGCTCTTGGCCTATCAGAGGATCCAGCAGCTCTTTGCTCCCAAAGTGCCCAGCACTCAACCTCCCCCCACCACCAGCACTACCCCAAAAACCTCAGCACCCCACCCAAACAGTAAGATACCTTTGCACTACAGTTTAGTCTGTTTACTTGTCAAGAAGTCAGTTTTTCTGCTGTTTGATTGCTGTTTTGTTGTAATTATTAAAACCTACACTCTCCTCCTCCCAGGTCAGAAAAAGGTGCAAGCCAGAGCGGTCTTTTACCCTCTGACAGGAAGAGGAGCAGCTGTCAGCATGTGCTATAGGACGTTACACGTAGGATCAGGTAGGACATTCAGTCGCTGTGACTTTGACCCTGCTGCATTCTGTGCCCTGGCTCTGAGCCACTCTTAGGTTTCACCTGTGATGGGGAAAGGTTCACGTAGGAGAACAGCATTAAAGCTGCTCTCACGTAGTTTTTTGAAATCATACCAGTTCACCAAACTCCAGTTAATCATGTTTGATTTAGGTTATATTCTTGCCTCGTGACTAAAGTTTAATAAGACCGAAGTAGAACATAGGTAGGGCCCCATCATACCTGCTGTGTGGTGCCTGGCAAATGTCACCGTACAGCAAAGTTGATGTTACATGTTGTAAGCTGTCATCTCTGCTGGTCATGCACTTCTCCATTTTTATAATCTGGTGTGTTGTTGCATTGCTGCTGCAGCTGGGTTAAAGTCTGTTTTTAATGGCATCCTAACATCATATCAGTACAGAAGTTTAGAGGTTCACAGGTTTCACAGAGGGAGATGTTGAAACTTTGAAACTTGGCAAAAACTTTAAAATTCCTCGGCTTCCAACTTTGACTTCTTCTCCTTCTATACCAGCGCTGATTTGGAGGACGGGCAACACCTATTGTTCAGAAGAATACTGCAGCACGTACATGCACCGTAACAGCTAGCATGAATGGATATAGCTGTGTGATGGTCTTACTGGTGACACACAAAGCTGCCAACACAGCAGGTGTACCACGGCCCCTGGTTTGGTGTCTTGGCTCTGAGCTAATCACTCTTACAGATATAAAACTGGGAAGTGATGCAGAAGCAGTGTGATGGTCACCCCATCATTCATCAGCTTGCAGAACCACCAGACAGATTTGCTGACGTGCTTGGAGTCATTGCACTGCCTGATCCTTGGTGACTGTTTTTGGACTTTAACTCCTGGGAATGTTTTGCAGTTGTCTTGCATGTTTTCCACTTGAATAGTGAATAATCTTTCTCATGGTAGAATTATGAGCGTGTTTGGGACTGGCTTCATGCAACTTCAGATACTGACATAAAGCACTCATTTATTCTTTAAGACATCTTTCCTCTTTGGCATTATGTCGACACACACCAGAATGCTTCTGAGTTTATAGAGGTGGTCACTCGTGCTGATAATCAGTTAATCAGTTGTGTTTGATCAGCAGTATGTACCTGCTACTTGTCATCTTTATTTCTATGGAAGCAACAAGGGTTTGCTTAGTGCTTCATACACTAATTCTGCATTTTGGCTTAGTTTTGTCAAATACATGACAGTGTAATGTCATATTTTATAGTTCATCTGAGGTTATATATCAAGATTCAATTTCAAGACCTGCTAAAAACAAGATGATTTTTATTTTGTCCCAATATGTAAACCTTGACAGAAGGTATCCTTTTAACCATGACTGTACTTCTGCACGACAGGCAGCAGTACACGACAGAGTATAATATAATAATGTACTGAGCCTGTACTAGCTCCCAGTCTCTGCATCATTAGTCAGGTTGAGTGATAGTTGGTACCGTCATCTTTAAATCGGAGTATTTTAAGCAAGTTGGCTGTGAAAGTAAGTTCTTAGACCTGTGAGGGTCACAACAGGACCATGTGGAATAAAAACTACTGAACAAAAACACAATATGTCACATTGGAGTGCAGGTCATTAAAATACATTTTGACACGGCAATACTGCAGAAAAAAATCCATGTTGCAAATCTGTATTCTTTGTGTTGTGGGAAAGGGTGTTTAAGTCTTTAACTGTTTCTCTAAGGTGCTGACATGGATGTGTGCCTTACAAACTACGGTCACTGCAACTACGTATCGGGGAAACATGCCTGTATTTTCTATGACGAGGTGAGGCTGTTAAACTACATCACTCTGCAGAGCACTCCTGTGGTTGTTAGTGACCAAGATGTAAATTGTGTGTGTGTGTGTGTCTTTGTCGTCCTTCAGAATACCAAGCATTATGAGCTTCTGAACTATAGCGAGCATGGCACCACAGTGGATAATGTCCTGTACTCGTGCGATTTCTCTGAGAAGACCTCACCATGTCCACCCGGTGGCCTGGTAGCCAAAGTCCAAGGAATCATTCGTAAGTACATCTCCGTCATCTGTTTGGATTGGCTTGAAGGAACCCAGGTCTGTGTGCCCAGTTTGACTGCTGATGAGGTCGTCACTCATAGATTTTGTATGAACCTTTTATGAATATCCATCCATCTTCTTCCACTTAGCCACTCATCTGTATGTGTTCTGGTTAAAATAGTTAAAATTTTAATTGTGAAGAAAGCATAACATTATTGCTTCTGTAAATTAAAGGAATACTTTAATTTATACTCTAATACTGAAAAGAATTATTTTTAGTTTGGCTAGAATTTCAGGAAGTGTAGCCCCCCCATGTGCTTAATGTCAGTGTGCTGTTTGTTACGCTGACACTGCTCCTGCATTTTTGGTCAGCTTTTAGTGTTCTTCATCCAAATTGTGGTCAAGGTCACATTTGTCATTCTTAATGGGTACATGTAATTAGTTTGAGTAGAGAACCAGTTCTCCATCTGTTGTAGGTTCTGGTTAGAGTGCCAGCTTGAAGTGCAGGAAAAAAACAAACCATGAGTTTGGTGTTGGAGTTCATCTCCATCCATAATGGCGATCTAGCCAGCGAGCCTGCTGGTAGAGAAAACACCAAATGGGAAAGAACGGGCTGGCTTATTATTAGCTATTGCAATTGCAAAGTAAAAGTAAGGATGTAGTAAACGTACAGTACAGTGGTAAACTTGGTGCATGTGGCATTGTAGCAATGAGAAAGGTAAATAAAGTGTAAAATGAGCAGTCAGATATACTTGTTCTGTGGCAGACCACGTTATGTAAAGTCTGAATGTTGCTGTATCACATAAAGCTTCCAGTCTTAATCTGTTATTAAAGATCATTTGGACAGATGTTTGATTAGTAAAGAGCTGCAGTGTGAAACAGCATTAAATCAGATTTCTCTGAAACTGTTTATAGATGATGAGTGTAAAACATGTTTGCCAGAGTTCAGCTTTCCACATGATTTTAGTCTCATTTTCAAAACAAAGTGTTCATTTTTTATTTTGTGGATAAAATGTAATCAGTGAAATCTTTTCATGGTTGCATTGTCTCCACATTAATGGAGTTTACTGTGACACTAGTCTGTACAGACGTCTTTCTCAGACCTGCTGCATTTCTTCTTTGCGTAGGTCGCAGTAAGAAACGGGAAGAGAACGAGGGAGCCAACTCCATGGTGGGGTTGTTGCCAGTAGGAGGAGTGATGAGTAGCCAACGTCAGGGTGGTGCTGAGCCGTCTTGTAGCTGCAAAGCGAGTAGCTCCAGCCTAATTGGAGGCAGCGGGGCGGGCTGGGAGGGCACGGCCCTGCTCCACCATGGCAGCTACATCAAACTGGGCTGCCTCCAATTTGTCTTTAGCATCACTGAGTTTGCCAGTAAGCAGCCCAAAGAGGAGCAGGCCACTACACCTGCTGCCAGTTGCACAAGCACCACCACCAGCAGCAGCAGTGTCATCAGCACCACCCTCAGCACCACCGCTAACACCTCCACACCACCACCACCCAGCACTGCCACAACAAGCGGCTTTTCCAACCAGGATGAGGCTGACTCTGAGACTGTACCTCCCCACCAAGTGCCCGTACTGCGTTCTAACTCTGTTCCATAATCCGCACAGGAAGCCCCGCCCTCCCTCTTATTTTGCACCTTCTGTGTCACGATGAAGGGAAAGCTGCACAGCTGGTTGGTCAACAGGGAAAAGTTCTTCTTTTTTTTCTTTTTTTTTTAAATGGTTTATATCTTTGCATGAACTTGAAGTATTATTGACAATCTCTTTTTTTCTTTTTTCTTTTAAATGACTGACGTAACCGTTAGGACCGTTAGGACTTTGAGCAAACATTACTTCCTTGGGCTCAATCTTTGTTTTTGCCAGTATATTAGTTATGTATGGTGTAACCTTTTTGTCAGTCAGCCCATTTAGCACAAACATTTTTTTTTCTTTGTAGTATTCAATTCCATACATTCTAATTTCTTTTGCTGCTTTTGCACCACAGGTAGCTATATATGTATGAAAACATACATGCTTATACACTATAACATGTATATATAATGTAAATACATTTTAATTCAGTGCCTCTCGATTGGAGAAACATTGGATTTCATGTAGATTTGCCATTTTTTGGTTTTTAACTGTACAGCTCATTGAATTTGTGATACTGTGTAGAGTACCAGACGTTTTGTGATAAAACTTGTTCTTAGTCTGTACTTTCCGCTGTAGTCCATCTGTAAATACCGTATAGTTTTAGCACTCATTTTAACATCTTGTGCTGCTGTGTATATAAGCACTCTGTCTGTACCTGCTTGTCTGTTCAAACCTGTAAATACAGAAAGATTTTCTAAGAACAAACTCAGTGTTTATGCCTGTTATTTTCAGCCTTGTTCTAGGTCCACTTTGAGCTCTAGTTTGGTTTTCACTTTCTGAGACAGCAAGTTCAGTACTGACAGGGGTGGATCTACAGGGGTGGCATTGGGTGGGCATGTGCCACCCTAAAATAATCTTTGCCACACCCTAGTTGTTTGCATATGACATGTTGTTTATTAAAATAAGCTAGCATTAACACTTTGAGCCTAGCTGCAATTAACGTTGAATATAAATTCTAAAAAATGAATATATTGCATAGCGTTATCCTCCCTCCCCTATTAGAAAATGGTTCAGCCCTGCTTTATTTCTTGTTGTCGGTAGCAACCAATGCCTATGATTGGGCAGAGCACATTTGGAATCAAGAGTTTATCAATGAGGTCGACGCGGACCTGGTCATCATACTGTTCATTCAGAATGCTGGTGGGCTCGGCTTGTTTTAGGACAAAAAAAAAAAGTAAAAATGGACAAAGTGATGACGTGCTCCATGAAAAGCAGACCGTGGGTTGGAACAGAAATAAACAGAGATGTGTTTTGTTTTAATTTCTGTACCTCATGGTTGTTTAATTCAAAAATACAGGAAGCAGCAACAGATGCAAATACAGTTATTAAGGTGTCACACATTAGGGCTTTCACAAAGTTGGTGCATTAACTGTTTAGAAATGACAGCTTTAAAAAACATTGTTGTCTCTAGCATGATTATATCTTTGATATGATTTACTTTTAAACTCAAATGTTGCACGTTCTTCACAAACAACTACGCTTTAGTTACACCACTTGACACAACATTTTACTATTTATGTAATCTGGAGTATCTGGGTGCTTCACACTATCAGCTACATTGCTTTATTAGTCCACCTGACAACTTACACCAGTTTAGTCTAGCCCATTGTTAATTATACACCGGCTACCGAACTACACACCTGAATGCAGCCAGGCTGATTTCATTCTGGCTACATTCCTGTTTCCTATCCTGTTTCCTCAGTTGTCGCCAAATCGTTGCACTGGACTCATTACTCAACCTTGGCTCCCTCGCTTGCATACTCACTTTGCTTAAATTCACCTTGGTGTCCTTTTGCCAAAGCTGCTGCTGCAGAGCTGAAGAGCTGTGGAGAGAGGGCTTGAGTGGAGCGACGTGGAAAGCAGCAAGCTGCATGGTGTTACACTCAGTGTTGGGGAGTAACGGAATACATGTACCAATGCTACGTATTTAAAATACAAAATATGAGTAACTGTATTCCGTTACAGTTACCGTTTAAAAAGGTGGTATTCAGAATACAGTTACTTTGTTGAAATAAATGGATTACACGGCGGCCTTTTCCTTTTGCCCTCTCTATTTTTGGTAATTCCACGCTGGTGGAAACCCAAACAAAACACGCATTAAGAGGCTCTAATGCCTGTGTCTCAATCTCGTGGCCCATGTCACCTCTAATGACATGAAGAAATATTTTTAAAAATTATTATGCAAAAAATTATTTAATATGAAGGCAATAGACAGAGTGTTACAGGCATCGCCCTAAAGAATGTAGCCTCGTGGGCAGTGTAGTCCGTGCTGCAGGGAGAATGGACTGCCATACCCGTTATGTGTCTGTGAGCGAGGGAGGGAGAAAAAGGAGAGTGGAAAAGTACGAGCTGTCACTGAGCAGAAACGGGAGCTGGAAGCATGTAAATATAATAATAACCACTGCAGCCGAAAAGAGTGCCTGACGAGCCCAGTTGTAAGTAAGCTATTAAGACTCGACTGTACGCTGTGTTCGTGTTTTCCTCTGAAACAATAAGTTTTGTTGGAGCAGTCTTTCAACGCCTCTCTCTGTCTCTCGCTAGCAAAGTCGACCCAGACAACACAGTAAAGCTAGTTTTCGGCTACGAGCCCGACACGAACCCGACGTATAAGCCAGAGGTCCTTTTACTACGGCCGCTGACCTGTTTTATATAAGCACGGAATAATTTTCTATATGAGATCGCTGCAAAAATGGTGAGTACCTTCAGTAATAGTAATAAATCACACAGCAATAGTACATTCATGTAGTTGTAAAAAGCATGATAATATCTCAAGTAATCCAAAGTATTCAGAATAGGTTACTCTCACTGAGTAACGTAATGGAATACGTTACAAAATACATTTTAGGGCATGTATTCTGCAATCTGTAGTGGAATACATTTGAAAAGTAACCTTCCCAATGATGTTGCCTCTCTCCTGACACTTTTCGTGTTCCTTGTTTGCCTTTGACAGGAACTGCTGCCAAGCCTTCCCGTTTCCCCAGGTCAAGACTGTTTTTACAAGTTCTGTCATATCTGGGATAATTGTAATGGTTAAGTCAGTCACCTAATCTCAGAGTGTGCTTTTCAGTTTCTGAAGTCAGCAGGACCCACAAATAAGCACGATGAACAACTGAAGGTGGCTGCAGCAAATGCCTAGCAGAGCAAGGGAGGGAGTCCAGCATTTGGTGATGTCCATGGCTTCTTCAGACAGTCATTGATATTAAGGATTTTCATCCAAGTATTAGAAAATATTAGAAAACCAGCATCTTTGTATAAAAAGTGCTGTACTTCCTAACCATTAAATTAAATTAAAGCTGAAAGTCTGCCTTGAATCACATGTTGATTGTTTTATTTGAAATATATTGTGGTGGTGTAAAGAGAAAAAGTTTTTGAAAAGTGTCTTGTCCAACAAATTATAGACTTATGTATACTTCATGCTATACACATGTCTTATGTTAACAATTAGACATTTAAAATTCTGATTTGCTTTGCTGATTTTGAAACATTTAGCTTGTTATATGCAATGCTGTGCAAGTCTTGAACCATTGGTCATTTAATTATATTTTGCTTGCAGGGAGCCAGACCTTCATGTAGTTTTTAAACATGATCTTGAGCAGCAGTTCTCCAAAGCTTCCAAAGTTCTTTCATAGTTTTTCTTTGGACATTAGCTGCATTTTCACTCATTTTCAAATGTTGGTTTGATCAACTGCTGAAAACCTCTGTTTGAGGTTACCTGTCAAGAAGCTCTTCTTAAGGAAGGCAGGTGGGACGAAAAGCCTGAGGAGCCAAGTTACACAAGAAGTGGACTGAAAATCAGTGGCATATAGAGGGATGAATCGGACTTAGAATTGGTCCAGACTGCCATCAGTATGTGCAAATGAGGTCAGGACAGAGGCAACAGTGAGTGTTTATGATTATCTCTAAAACACAGGGGATGCTGTTTCACAGATGGGAGCTGGATTTTAGCCAGTGCTCTTGGGAATCTTGTCAACACTGATGACATTTTAAACACAAAAATACTGTCAAATTTTGATCCACCATGCAGTCCCATCAGGGAAGCATCTGATTGGCAACAGCTTCATTTTTCTGTATAGCAGTGATCCCAAACACACTGCCAATGAAGTAAAAACCCACCTGGATAGAAAAATACACACTAGGAGCCTATGAGTGATGGACTGGCCTCCCCAACCTAGATGTCGACATTATTGAAGCCGTGTGGGATCATCTTAACAGAGAATAGAATAAAAGGCAGCCAACATAAAAAAGAGCATCTTTGAATGTTCTTCAAGAAGACTAGAGATCCAGAATACCCTGTTATATTTATTAACATCATTAAACACTAGTGACCTGGTTCCACTAGAAGGAAGCAGGAATTCCAAAACAGGTGTGCTTAAGAGAGTTTGGGCGGGTTTGAAGAATAAAGAAAATGCCAAATGTCAACTTTCAAGCTTGTTAAAATGGTGCAAACTCTGTTTTTGCCTTATATACTGTAGTTCCTATCCAATATTATCCATGCACTATGGAAGGTGTAATCGGGATTAGCTAATGTTGAGCTAACAAAGTAAGTGAGATTAAACTGAAAGACAGAACTGGCTGACCTCAGTGAGAAAGGTGTTACCTTATATTACAAGGGTGGAAATGATAGGCATACTGTACATAACTGCAAAACTGAGGGCAAAGAGAGGGAGCCTTTCAGGTCTGGCATTAGACTAAACTTGGGTGTAATATTTCTTTATAACCAGCATAAGCTAATTATTGGATGATTTTCTGCTAAAACCATATTCATACGTGCAAGTTTGTTTTCCAAATGAGACATCAACACCAAATGCGTGGATGATGTTTTCAGTATGGAGGTAGAAACAGTAACATGGCGCGTGTGTCATTAGTTAAAACAGAGTTTATTCAAAATGCTGAGCAAATTTTAGGGTAAAATATACATAAACACAGAAAGAATCCCAATGTTGTACTTGCTGCATTTTTACATGCCACAGTTTAGCATATGTTGCTCATTGTGCATTCACTCTTGTGACTCTCGTCCTAGATACAATGTAGCATCTCAAAAGGGTTTCGTTCTCAAAACACGAGGTACACTACAAACAGCAAAGTCTACCATCACCTTTTATTCGACATAATGAATGAGTCAATTGAATCACTGACCAACATAAATACTCATCTTGGTTTACACACACAGATACACAAAGATAGAGTGAGAGGAAACCATTCAGCATGAGTTGTTGTGATGTAATTACTTTTCATTTGATGTGAAAAATTATTCAAAGTCAATGAGATGGAAAGTGTTCTGCAGTCTATCACAGGAACTGGCATTGTTTACTTCCCCTCCAGCTCATCATTTGCTCTATCTCGCAGTCACAATTATTCTCTCTGTCTTACTGTCACACACATTCCACTACAGTGTATCACATGCCTCATTTAACTAGACACCATGTGCGCATGCATGTGTGCAAACCCTTATGTTTCTGCTGCTGTATTGTGTTTTTTGTCTATTTGTTTTCATTGGGATGTCACTTGGTGTTGGGATGCATCTGTTAGAAGATAAATCTCCCTCATGCTGAGCTGTACTAACAAACATCATTGTATTGTACATTCTTTTAAATCCTATTTAAACCTGGAATGAGGTTTTGATATGTGTTTGTGTGTGTGTGGACATCTTATTTGGATCAAGACAACTGTATGAAAATACATTTTACTGTAAACGCAGCATTGTGTCCTTTAATTTCAAATCATCGATAGGCTGGTTTGGATAAAAGCTGTGACCACATCCTTCCTGTTTTGTGACATGCCTCCACACTACATCATGGGTAAACTTTGGTTGTTTGGCTGGGTGTAGTGAGGGACAAGTGAAGGCCCTGAAAACCCATTTCTTAACATTCATGTTAAATTTGACAAAGTCAAACAGTTTTTTTTAGAATAATTAACTAACTCGGTGCAGTCCGGACACATGTGACATATGTCTAATAACCAGAATTTAATAGCATTTTAATTTACAATCTGACGTTTGTAGAATTGTTAGTTTGTGTTTCATTACCATATTTTTCAGTACTGGACTTTTTCTTGTTGTGAAAGTACAAAAAAGAATAATTCGTGTTAACTTTAATTTCCACATCTAACACCCTCCAGTGGAGGTTATGGTCAGAGTTTCAGAATAAATTCACCTTTTTTCTGACAATATGCTGTAAGAGCACTGCAGATTCTCAGGTGAGGGAAGGCGTCTCATATAGGCAAAAAACAAAGCCTTGCCATAGCTCACACTGTCAGAATTGTATTACCACAGGGAGTTTACATGCATTCAGTTGGTGATGCAAAACCATATATGGCTGACTAGTCTGCATTTGCACTGCTGGTATTAATTGTACACAGATATATTTTTTGGGTAATTTCAGTAAAATGACTGGATATTCATTTTGATTGCATTATTACAGATTTCCTCTTTATTTTAAATTGATCAAGTTTAAAGGTTCTCATGTATAGTGTGAAACTGTAATGTTAAACAAGGAGAAAACAACAACAATAGCAAAAAACCATCACACAAAACGCCTTTTAGATTTTTGCTTGTTGAAGAATTATTTTATTCTAGGGTCTACCCTTACAGTACAAAGCGCCTTGAGGTGACTGCTGTTGTGATTTGGCACTGTATAAATAATACTGAAATGAACTGAATAGTCCACGTCCAGATATTAGCCAAGTGTAAATGAAAGGTTAAGTAAAGATAACCCAACCCATCTTAACTCTAATGTCCTTTGCAAAGGAAAAGAGACAATTACGAAAGCAGAATGCTTTGCTCTGGTTGCATGCACCGAAGCTAGATGTAATAAATATATGTTTCTATTCGTTAAAGTGAATTGAAGTGGCACTTTGACTTCTACTGTATAAGGAATGGAATGGCACTAGTAGGCCATCAGAGTGCTTTTATACAACAAGCTGTTTATTTTACCTTTACTGACACCTACGACGATTTGAAACCATCGTTAACCTAACGTGTATATCTCTGGACTGTGTGGCATAGCTGCAGTACCCAGTGGAAACCCACACATGTACAGGGAGAACATGCCACAAACATTAAAGTTCCAGTCAGCTAGAATATTTCAACTAAATCTCATTTGCCGCGAGCTGCTAATCATTGCACCACCGTGCCGCAGTAACTCCTAACTAATGGCAAATCTAGTCTGTTTTGAGTATTTTTCTATTTGAATTTTTCCCTGTCAAATTAAAGTACTAGTTACATCTTTCATCATTAAAACATTTGCACACTATCGATATAACCAGGTGCAGTGTGATGCAGAAAACTTGTAGGCCCACGTGACACTGCTGAAGCACAGCACACAAATATCTAATTATGGTTATCATGAGAACAAGATTGTTGAATGTGGAGACGATGCATAAATGAAAACAGCACTGTGGCTGCACTCTCCTTCACAGAAATACTTTCTTACACATTTCCTGTCAGATCTGCAGTGTTAGCTGATGTCCACCTGATGGCAGTGTGACTCCAACTCTGGGACTTCAGCCGAATCCTCTGTCTTTGTTCTGCTCCCAATTTCTCATCTTCTGTTGTCCCCACCACCCCTCACTCCCCCACCCCATTTACAACGCGTATGAGAGGAAAGAAAAAGAGAGAAAAAAAATGTATCCCCAGGTCAAAATAAATAGCCTTTCACAGTTAATTTAATTGACTATTTTGTACAAAATCGAGGTAATTCCGCCTCGGCTGCAATAGCAAACAAGAATAGCACTGCCTTGGCAATCAGTTACCACGCAAACATAGAGAAAAGCTTTAATCTGCTTTTATCACAGAGGAGCCACGGCTGAAGTTTGTTAGACACTGTGAGGCACCTGTTTTCTTAATTGTTGTAACATCTCTGCAGCAAAAAAACCCCCACACTCTCAGTGGAGCAAAGGTTAAAGAAAAACATGTAAAATAGCATTCAGGAGTTAGAGAACAACGCAGGGTAAAGGCCAAAAGGACAATAAAAACTCAGTTTGCATGTACAGGTCAAGAAAGCTTCAGCTCCCTCATCTAGTGCTCTTCTGTTTCCATAACTATGAATTAATACTGTAAAACCTCAGGGGGAAATGGTTAAAGGAGAAGAAATGATTGTCTGTTAAATTTTATGTTTTGTTGCATTTTTGGGCAAAATTGTGAAATCACCTCTTTGTGTAATTTTAGAGGTTCAGAGTTCATGTCACTGTCCAGAAGTGCTCCATCTCCTCCACTCTAACTTCTTAATCATCTTTCTCTCCTACCGGCTGGGTGTGTGTGTTTGTATGTGTGTGTGTCCCTCAGTGTCTGCCTGTGAAACAGAGAGCATGTCCGTTGGAGGTGTTGCTGTTCTCGCCTGTCCTGCTACCTCCAGCTGCGCGTCTACCGCCCCCCGCAGGCTGGCCACGGTTACCCCACGCTGACCTGTTTAATTGTCTGCCTGTCCCAGGGCCCACCAGTGAGCGAATGTGCGTGTTCCCACTGCGTCGAGGAGGACACGTGCACATATGCACACTCACAAGCTAGACACAAGAAGTGAGTGCATCACGATATGGAGAAAACCACAGTGTCTCAATCAGATACTGTCAAGCACGCTATAAGTGTGTGTCCCATTAAAATGTGGTTATATCAAAGAGCCTCTCTCAAGTCTGCCTATTGTTTTAAGGCTGCTGAAACAAGTGCACACATCCCACCCGCAGATTTACAAACTGCAGCTTCACACCAGCAACTAGAGAATCAACCATCACACAGAGTGTTAAGTCTGCACTTGCTTCTTCTAAATCTTTTTTTAGTAATAGACATGCTGCATCTTGATTTGCCACTACATACAAATTAGTTTCTATCTTTAATCATGCACATGGTATCGAATTTCTTAATCCAAAAAATTGGAATAGAATAAATGTACAGATCCTAAGGTATTTATCTGCATGTTTAGAAGATGACCAGTGCAACATTGTGCCAACATCATTTCAATGCACATGCCATAAAATCCCTTTACATATTAACAAGAACTGGTTGTACAAAAGAAATCCCTGAAATGATCTTGAGATCATCTTGCCTGGTTGGATTGATCGCAAATGTTACCAGACTGAGATCCCTGAGCTCCATGCCGTCTTTGAATGTTTTTCTGGTGAGTTCATACAATTCTAATCTTATTTAATACGACACGATGCTTATTTTGTGACGTTTGTTTGTCATTACTGTCTGAAAAGACAATAAAAACTATGGTTGTGGGTGGGCCTACCTTATGACTGAAAGGTTATCTACCATGTGAGCATGAAGCGCAGCTTGTTAAATATCCCCCAGAAAAACACTTTGCTCATGGTTTCAAATATTAAACGTCAAAAACTGATGTGTGACATTACAAAGGCTGTGTTCATACTTTAAAGTTAAAACGGTTTTCTTTTTTTTTTGCATTACGACTTTATTATTTTGGTTAAGTAGAATATAGCAACAACTTGCAGACAAAAATTACAACACTAACCATCCTGTGACAGAAGGTTTGGTTCTCACAGAGCTCTGATCTTAATACCATTGAGTAAGTCTTGGATTATAAAAGACAACGCAGAAGAAATCAACAACCTATTAGGTACCTGCCACTAAGGACCAGACTCTTGGGATAAACAGGTGAATGTAAAAATGGACCTTTATTTGAGTTTGAATCCAAAATGCATGGGATCAGAAATCTAACAGAAAGTAACAAGAATCTTCATCGTCCTGTCGTCCAAAAAACATGAACATAGAAGAGAAGAGAGCAATGCTCTGACAAAGGACAGTCTGGATTTATAACCTCCAACCTACCAGCCGAGTGCCACCATGGCCTCGGAGATTCCTGCAGTTTGTCTCAGGAAAATGAGGAGCTTGATGGAACCTCTGCACCTTAAATATTTCCTCTAAGTTGTTAAGATCAAGACTCTGTGTGACATTTCTTCTTTTTATAGTTGGAGTCAAAATTCTCATTTTTATGCCAGATTTGCAGTTCATGCATTTGAATAGTGTTAAAGCCTAAAATAAGGGATGTGGCTGCATTGATGGGAATCTGTAGCTGACTGCTCTCTGTTAGGAATAAGCTTTGCTAATTGCAGTCTCTGAAGTGGATCTCCTGACGGTGTTTGTACTGCTTCTTCCTTTTGGAGTATTTTTAATTGAATAATTGCACAACAGCAAATTTTTGCCCACTTCTTGGTGAGTGAAAATGTATTTTTGTTAGTATGCTACTTACCACTAATCACCACATATCTGTGTCTGCGTATTTCACCTGTACAGTTTATCCTTGCGTCTTGCTAACCAAAAATCAAAAAATAAACATGGCGGCAGAGTACAGAACCCAAAGATGACTGTTTTTTATTTACAGTCTATGATATTAACAGTACCTCAGTATTCACTGGTCAGCCATCTTTTGTCAAGAGAAGCAGGAAGATTGTGGATCTGCTGTACATACTGAATTTACTCATGGCTGAGATGTGATCACATATAGAAGTGACGATATCCAGATGTAGTCCGATATGGTCATTCCCATCCCACGGTGTCCTTCTGCAGTTATACTTGCAGTAACATGTTAATTCCACTAAATCAAGGAGAAAGTTTTTTACTCTTTTGGTTGGACAAGAGACAAATCTTCTGAACAAACTGTTATACTTTTATTCAAAAAAA
Source organism: Rhamphochromis sp. 'chilingali' (assembly GCF_963969265.1). Classification (NCBI taxonomy): domain Eukaryota; kingdom Metazoa; phylum Chordata; class Actinopteri; order Cichliformes; family Cichlidae; genus Rhamphochromis; species Rhamphochromis sp. 'chilingali'. The sequence continues at coordinate 38,581,377 of NC_137935.1, read as the reverse complement.
CTACTAAAAATAGCTTTAAATGCCACAGCAAATCACAAGGAGAAATATAGTATAGATTAATATGAAATCCATACTTTGTGTCATGGTGGAGGAGTGGATACTTTCCAGCGTGTCTGTGAAGTGGGAGCTGCGAGGGATTTCATATTGTGCTCTCAGTTGCGGATCATAGATGCTCAGCCACCCCAGGGCAACATGGGGCATCAGGATGAACTACAGGCCAAGGGAGGGAGGCTGATGTGTTTCTTAACTGTGTGTGTATATATCTATATATGTATGTGTGTCTGTGTATGTGGAGGCTATTAGTGGGAGGTGTGTGACTTGGGGGGTGGTAGCGGTTGCGGTAGGGTGGATACTGAGAGATGGTGTGTGTGTGTGTGTGTGTGTGTGTGTTTGCACTTCCATGCCAGCCCCCAGGCCGGCCCCATAGTAATTACACACTCCAGTGGCTGGACTGGGAGGGAAATTGAAGGCCTGGGCAGGAGGCCCCAGCTGCCTCACTCTCCCTCACCATCAGCCTGCTGCTGATTGAGCTTGCCTAACACACACACACACACACTCACAAATGTACACATGCACACGCACACACACTTTGGAAACAGCCATGCCTGCACATGCACACTTGTGCTCTATTTCACTTTTGCATACACAAACACTGTCTCACTCTCTCTTTCACCAATCCTCAGAGGAAACTCGGCTTTGTGTTGCGGTAATGAGATTCTCACACACCCGGCCCTATTTACCAGCCCAGGCCAGTAAAGGGTGGGACTGAGTGAGTGAGGGGTTGGTTTTCATGTGTGTGCATGCAGGCGCACAGTGTGTGTGATTGAAGGTTGTAGTGTGAGCTCATCCAGCAGCTCGTTTTCTTGATGATGACATTCTCAGATTCAAAAATGTTCCTTCTCTTCCATCATCCAGACTGAGGAGGTTCAGGTGGTGTGGTTTAAAAAAAAGAGGATGGGGCATGATTTTCTGAAATACATTTTTAAAGAGAAGAAGAGAAAAAGAACAGCAACATGGCTTTCTGGAATTACCCTACTATGTTTTTCTTTGGAGAGATGTGTCCATATCCATCATGTGTCAGTTAAAAGGCTCTGGCCTGCACCCAAGCTCTGTCATTCCTGATCAAGATAGTTAGGTATGGCGGAGGGGAAGGGTTGAGGTGAATTCAGGTTGTTTGTTTCACAGCCAAATTGGCATTTGTAACCCATCCATCTCTATCTTTGTCTGTCACACCTACACTTGTGCCAGCTTTCTCCACTACAATCTCAAATCAGTTACTTTTTATACATTTCTGGTAATGTTTTTATGTTTGTGTCAGATTATTTGTTTTATAATTAAATGTCTTTTTCATATTTATTTTGACTAAACATGGTCATTATACTTTTACACTGTATTCGTGAATGCCATCTCAAAATGTCATCACCTTTTTCAATTTTGCTCTGTAATGCACCTGGATGGAATTAAATACATGCAAATGGGTGTGATGCCGATGACTGGCTGGTTCATCCAGGCCATGTCCACACTAAACTTTGGTTAGAAAACGCATCTGTTTCTTTCCGTTTTGGCCTTCTGTCCACACTGAGACCCCTATTTTGGCGTTTTAAAAACGCTCTCCAAAGCGGATACGTTTGAAAACGCCGTTTTCACGTTGCAGTGTGTACAGCGAACCCGGAGCCTTTCGAAAATGATGACGGATTTTAATCACATGATGCAGTCATGTGACCACTCAAACTAAGATAGATAACTAAGATCAGTTTTGACAGCCCTACTAAAATATCACTTTGTACATGCTCCAGATAGCTTTTCTTAGCTAGCCCCAAACAGAACAATTAGAAACTAACCAATGGAAAAAAAAGAATAAGATGAAGTAAGATTGATTGATTGATTGGTAATTTATTTCAACATGTGAACAATATACAAGTACATTTAGAAAAGAAAATAAGAGAGAAAAAAATACTATACAAATTACATACAAAAAAAACATTATGTTGTGAGTGCAACAACATTAATTTAATTGATCTGTACAGTAAATAATTGTGTTGGCTTGATTGAACTGATTATACAGCATTGCATATGTGGACTTCTGAATTTGAATGTGAGGAACAGAAAGACATAAAGTTCATAAAAGAACAATGTAAACGTGTTTGGATGTGTAAGTTGTATTAAGCTACTTAGGGATAAGAAAGTCTGATAGTTTGTCAGTCAGGGTGATGACTATATATGATGCGTCCAGCTTTCCAAGAAGGGTTTCGTTTTTGGTTAAATGGTGATTTATAGAGAAGATTTCTAATATCAATAGCTGTGCCTCTGTTTAAAATCATCTGACTATTTCACTTTCATGTCGAGCCCAGCTACTCTACTGCAGATCCCAAACAGTGAGACATTGTTGCATCTTTTTAAGTTGCACTAAATATATAAATGTTATGTCACAATGTCAGTTTTGAAGCTGCTCATCTTCACACAAGTGAAAGACATTTCTTGTGTTACGTGTCTGCAGGCTGAATGCTTTCTTTCCCTCTTCTTTTGTTTGCCATTTCCTCAGGTACACATACTGCAGGCTGGTGTCAATTTGGGGATCTCCAGCTAATCAGAGGAAGGAGGCTTTGATTGGACAAACCAGGAGTGCACACCTTGATAAGGAGACTCACCTGTGGCTGGGTGTGGCTCTCTTCCCTTAGAATTGTTTGGCACATATGTAATACGCCTCTGGTGTCTTTCTTTTGTTTGAAGGTTGTGGTGGGAGTAAAGAGGACTAGGTAAGTCTGGGGACCCCATACACTTCCTCATGTAGAGTCCTTTCTGTTAGAAACACTAGGGTAAGTAGGTTGGTGCCACCCATGTAATTTTGAGCTTGTTTTGAGTTGAGGGTTAGGGTCTTTTCCTTTTCTTGATTTTCTAGGATAAGAGCTCAGCTAAGTTTTGGTTTTGTCTTTTTGGTGTTTTTTTTTTTTTTTTGGCACAACCTAACTGTCCCTTTCTCCCCCGCATGTATGAATTTGGGTTACTGTTTTTGTGAGAAAGCTGCCATTAAACTTGTTTTTGTTATTACACTTGTACCGAGTTTCTGGAGTTGTTGTGTTACCCCCTCCTGCGTAACATCTGGGTTCTTGACAAGATTTCCCGTCTGTTGTTAGATTTTAGCTTGGTAGTCTGTTGCATTCCTGTGTTCATCAATAAATTACATCAATAAAAGCAGTCAAGTATTGATTAGTAAAAATGTATATAAACAATGTAAAGACAGGATGTGAACACACGAGGATCCACACCGGATGCATTTTGTTTTTTCCTTGTTGGTTGTAGGGCTTACAGTGCCCCATCAGTCTTCTCGACACTGCCCCTTGAACCCGTTGCACCTCCAGCCAAAGACCACACCCCCAATGCACGCCTGAGGGGCCCCATCTGGCCGAAATCAGCCACAACCATGTGCGCCCCCGGCCTATGGACCACGTTAAACTTAAAGGGCTGCAAAGCCAGATACCACTGGGTGCGTTGGCATCTTTCATGCGGTGGAGCCAGTACAGCGGGGCGTGGTCTAAGCAGAGGGTGAATGAGCGTCCCAGGAGGTAATATTGAAAAGAGGTTTTTTTTTCACCTGCACAAATGGCACCGCTCCATCCACTGGACCAGATCTGGGGCACCCTTGTGGGTGAGGTGGGTTAAGTGGCGGGTCAGGTCCACGAACCCAATCACGAAAATAAACGGCCAGCCACAGGAACCACCTCACCTCCTTTTTGGACTTAGGACACGGGCAGGATGCAATGGCGCCCATTTTCTCCACCTGTGGACGCACCTGCCTGCCTCCCAGGTGGTACCCCAAATACTGTACCTTCCTCTATCCAACTGCACACTTCTTCAGGTTGACTGTGAGCCCCGCCTGCCTCAGAGACTTCAGAACCGCAGCCATCCACTGCACATGCTCTGCCCTGGTGTCCCTGTAGATGATAACATCATCCAGGTAGGCAGCAGCGTGTGCACGCAGCACCCAGATCACGAGGCACTGGAAAGTGGCAGGGGCTCCAAACAAGCCGTGCGGCTGGGCAAGGGAGGGAACACATCTGCAAAATGCTTTGCAATGCAGATGGCTTTCACAATGGAGGGAGGTGGGAATGGTGGAATTTGGCACCTCTGGCCCCATCTCCTCTCTTTCCTTAACCAGGCTCACCAGAGAAGCGGTTTCAGCCTCTCTCCATGCTTTAAGGAGATTGAGGTGATATATCTGTATAGCTCCTACCCTGTCCAACCGTACCACTACATGGTCAACATCGCCTACCCGCTGTGTGCCCTCAAAGGGTCCTTGCCACTGCTGATTTTCCCTTGACAGCCTCCCCTAACTGTGCAGCTTGCTCGCAGGTCCGGAACGTACTGAATCTCATTTTTTGGCTGGGCTTGGACCTTCCGCCCAGTTTTCTTTAATAAGGTCCAGCACCCCCCGTGGCTTCCTGCTGAACAGCAGACTGTAGAGGCCTGGGGCACCTCCACCTCAAACAACAGAGGGTCTTACCAGCAATCCCAATTGTCTTCATCCTTGTGAATGAACTTACAAATCATTGACTTCTGATTCAGCTGCTCCACCAACCCGATAGTCTAAGGTGGTACACACTAGTCCGAACAGATTTAACACCCAATACTTCATACATTTCCTTTAGTGTGCGAGACATGAACAATGTGCCCTGATACCGATTCCCGGTGGCTCACTTAACTAGGTGTGTTTCTCCTCTGTGCAAGTGTCATGACTCACTTGATAAAGCCTATCATTTAACAATATGAAGGTCCGCGTGCCTTCAGGGCGCCACAAGTGACCACCATTCTCTATCACTTGGTCAAAGGATGGGCGTAAGGTGTCATACAAGACTGCTTCAGTGGAAAATCTTCCATGGCGCAAATCACCGGAGGCAGCAAGTCCTCCCTTGAAGGCCTGGAGCCAGTCCAGCTGAGCTTTGTGTGCCGCTAGCTGCTTCTGATGCATTGCAGCAAATCTCCGCCAGCATTTGCGTCAGCAGGCACAGCGGCTGCGCATGCGGCGCGAGCTGCGTGGGCTACAGTCCGGACATGACCACTTAGGGTTTTGGCACCAATGCAAAGAGACGAGGACCCACACCGGATTCAGACTGTGTTTTTTCTCATTTATTGTAGTGCATACAGTGCTTTCCCCTGCACCGGACCCAAAAACTACACTCCTGCCACATAGGACACAAACAAAGCCATCATTGCTACCATCATTCTTTTACCCTTCTGCCTACATACGCATGCTGTATGCTAGCAGCTAAGAAATAGCCTGTGAAGACAATGATGCAGTTAGCCATTAAAGAGCAATATATTTAAGTTGTATATACAAATTCAGATTAATGTTAAGTATCCTCTGTGTCTGCTGGATGTGTAAAGAACTCTTTCTTTACACATTATCCATAAGGTCTATAACATACCACTGTTTATCAAAGCCTCCTTTATGCAAGGTTTAAGTGTGTTGAAGTAAAATGTAATCTGTCAATAATTTACACCAATGGATGTAAAATGTAGCTGAAAAATCTGAAAAAAAGTGTTCTCTAAACAATTTTTTATTGTCTCACATAGAAAATAAGCCTGTGGTTAGATTTAATGATATAGTGTACAAGCATAAGGTATATAAAAATATACCTTATACAGAAACTACGTATGCTGCATGTTTGCTGGTCTCGCCCCACAACAGAGCCTGTCACTTCTACTGAGTACATGGCTGTGATAAAGTCACTTCATTGCCTTCCTCCTCCTCCTTCTGTATTCCTTCTGCTGGCTATTTACATGTGATGGGGGGTGGGGGGTACTGAGTGGGGAGTAAAGAGGGTGTGCAGTGTGGACGAGGCAGATTGTGTTTGTGTGTCAGAGGCCGTGGTGTTAGCGGAGGAGGAGAGGGAGGCTGTCTCTTTGAGGATTCGGCCCGCTTGCTTCGCCTCGTCTCGCCTGCCTGGCTCTTTGAAGCTGTTCGATGACCGCACAGGGCAACATCACCACAGGTGGTGGTGGGGTGGGGGGATCTGTTGGTGTTGTTGTTGGTGGTGGGGAGGTATGGAAGCCTGTCATTTGTATACAGCTGTTTCTTTCATCTTGTCCAGCTCCCCTCCTCCTCCCCCTGCTCGTCTGTCTCTTCCTCTACTCTATCCTCTTGTATTCCTCTGTTGCTGTTGCTTTGCTCCATTTCTAAGACCCCTTCAAGCTCTTTAAAGGAGTCATGTGTTGGAGCTGGGCACACAGGCCGGCAGCCAGGCGAGCCGAAGGAGGTTGCAAGAAGCGGAAATAATCGCGAAAGGCATCAATACAATGGCTATCATTAAGATCAAATGAAAGAGTTGGTATGAAGTTGGATCTATTTCTTGAGCGCTGGCTATCTCATTCTGATTTTCTCTGTATCACATTGTGAATATCTTCTGCTTCTTATTGTTGATTCATAGCAGCAAACAGAAAGATTTGTTGCATCTGTTCTGCTGCTGGAGTCTCACTCTAGTATGGTCAGTAAACCATGTGACAATTATTGTCTTAATAATGTGGATATATTTACCAGCAATGCGTAGCAATGAAATGCTGTACATTTGTGTGGTGTGATGCACTTTTCATTTTTGTGGATAGTCAGTTCATATAATTACTCACACAATCATTTACATAAACGTTCACACTCGGACACCAAGTGGAATTCTATCAACCAATTGGAGAATATTAACAATACTTAGTATACTACGCTGTGACAAAAGTCAGTTGGACCAAAACACTGTGATGAAATAAAACCGTGTGCGTAGGTCATTATTTATTTATTTTTTTCCATCTACACACCTCTGTTCCATTCTGGTAATATTAAACCGCTGGTTAATCAGGTCTCTTAGTAGTTCAGTTCTTTCTTTTATAAGTTGGGAATTCAATACATTCTTAGATTGTTACATAATTACATTGTATAATTTTGAATATAATGTCATATATAACTTCCATCCTTCCATTCAAAATCTTGCAGTTATCCATTTCAGGATTTTGGTTGGTCTGGAGTCTGTTATATGACGAGAAATTGGGGACACACTGGATGGTTATCAATCTATCAGGGTGTACCCTGCCTCCTGCCCTATGGCATGGCATGGCCAAAAAGTAATACACCAAGAAGCAGGTATACCATCGCCTTGACATCCTCCGTTGATGTGTAGTTTGTGTCACATACAAAATGACGTCATGGGACTTTCAGTCGGGTTGCTGTAACAACCCCACACACATTAGGTGGTACTCAAGTGTAATGAGTAAGTAAGACATTAGTTCACTGTGGGTGCTTTTACAATCATTCAGTTTTCAATATAAGGACGGATTAAATTCAATTCAGTTTTATTTAAACAGAGCCCAATCACAACCAGTCGCCTTAAGGTGCTTTTTATATTGTGAGGTAGACCCTACAATAATACAATATGACAGAGACAGCATTACATTGCAAATATTTTATCAGCTCTGGAAAAAAAATCAGTCACCATATTTCTGATTATGAACAATAATAAAGCTCTCAGGCTTTCAGCAAGTTTCCCCACATTGGAAATACTCAAGTATTCGGTCACATTAGGGATCTTGGAGACGATGTGAATATCACAGAGACTCTAAAACGGAACTAAATGTATTTTAAAGTGTGTTTTAAACACTTAACAAAGGAAATCTGTTCACAGATTGAGATTCAGTCATTAAACTATTGTAGTGCAGGATCAGACAACATTTTAATGGTACAATGTCTTAAATTCAGCATTACCACTAACTTAGTCATGGTGGGTTTACTGGATCCACCCATGTGTTCTCTGAGTTAAACTATAGCTTAACCTTCACTATTTACATTCGAGCAGTAAAACATCTCTGCTGTGGTTTTCAGACAGCCATCGTCTGTTGAAACTGACAAATTACAAATGGTTAACCTGGGGAACATTAAAAGCTTTTTCCTGTATATCTCATTAAGCATTTGCAAGCAATGGCAAAAATAATGACATTTTCCATAATAAAACAGTGATGTTGTTACACATCCCATCAGTACGTTAAATGTTTACTGAATAGATTTACCAAAAATAAATTGCAAAGAAAAAATGTTTTATTGAATTAAAACAATAAAATCAAATGTAAATTTGGTGTTTAGCTTCATTTAATTATAAAAGATATATATGTTAAATTTTCACTATATTCATTTTTTATGTATTAATGACATTTATTTACCCCCTCCATATTACATATAAAATGTGATACTATTACAGCTGCTATTGCTAATAATAATAATGATGATGATGCACCTGCCTTAAAAAAGATTCTAATGCATGTTCAAATGCGAATATACTGCTCACCAGTAACTACTGACCACTGCTTTGACTCTGATTAAAATCACTTACAGGCTTAATGTTTCACCTGGAGTACAACATGTGTTTACACTCAGCTAGGAAAGCTGAGTGTGAGAGAAAAAGAACAACACTCAGCTAATTTTTCCAAAAAAGACAAAGACGATGGTAACTAATATGATCTTTGTTCTGATAAATGTCAAATTGTCTGTATATGCAACGTAGAGAAACGGTAAGCACAGAGCTTCTGGATAATCTTATAGGCTTCCACTGAAGCCCTTGACAATCCCCTGTTCTCACTGAAATGCACGCAGACCGGATATGCCTCAATGTGTTGCAACACCAATTAGCAGCAATTAACACTAGACCACTGAGCACCTGCGTTTGGAGCTCTGGCATCTGGGTTGCATTATCAGAAGTATGTTGTTGAATTTTAAGAATAAATGCTGGAACACTGAAGCCATTCCACTGGGCTCTTGTCTATCCCTCGAGGGCCTCCATGTTTTTCTCAGCTACAACGTGCAGCCTTTTTCTTTGGTACCGTAAAGAATGCCAAGGTGGACTTTCCAATCCTAATCACTGGATGTACCGCCCTTGTCATTTAAAGGCCAACTAAGCATCAGTGAAGCATCTATTCTTTTACATGAATGAGCTCCACCACCTCAGTGCCTGTCTGCTGGCCGTGTTGTTGTAAATGATTGTTTTGCATTGAGTTTCCTGAGTCTCCGGGACGAGTTGAGAGACTGTTCTATACAAACAGGCCAATCTGTTGTTATTTCAGCGGTGACGCCTGGCTCGCCAGACACAGAGGGCGGGATATTGATCGGCTGTCGCTGGGCATGCAAAGCAGCAATCTGAAGGAGACACTAGAAAGACAGCGCAGGCAGTGTGGAGAGGCAAGAGCAGCTCATATAAAACAAGAGCAAGAGAGGTGGAGAAGCTTGAGAGTGTGGTGGAGAATACTGACTTGTAAAAGATAGAGTTCAGGCTGTGCTGAGCAAGGTTTGCACATACAAATGCTGTTGAGTTAGTCCTTTGTGGCTGAACGTCTGCTGTTTTTTGTTTGCTGTAATCGTCCATCGTCCTCTCTCTGTGGTGTAATACATTTGCAGCACAATTACGCAATATCGATTGATCTGAGCAATCATTCAAAAGGTTACCAACGTTACCTTTAGAGCCTCTAACGGACTCGTTTTTTGTCATCTTAGTCAACCTGAAAAACAAATTCCTTTGGTAGCTGTAATAAAGAAAGACATCCTTCATACTGCATCAAAAATTAAATGGATGGACTGAAATGATGGAAATGGAGCAAGCTGAGCTATATACAAGGTCTGGTCCTCTAAAGTCATTTTAGTTTTTGCATAATGTCAGTTGTGTACCTCTTAGGCCAACGCCTACATCATTATGCAAGAGCTTCAGCTATTTGGCATATAGACCAGCTACAGTTCAGGGAGTATAGGAAGTATCAACAGGAACAGATGTCAGCAGCAGTAAGTTGAGTTTTGTTGAGTGGATATTACTTTGTAGCAGTGAAAAATCAGCAGTGTCCCAAACAGCTACTTCATGGCTCTCATCCTCCAAGGAGAAAACATTTATCAGTCAGTCACACAGTAAATAGTTAGAAATGATTTCTCTAGACTTCATGTATTTGCATACAAACTCACGGAGTGTTTTCTATTTTATACAGCAGCACTTTATCACAGGCCACTTCTTATAGATGCTGGGATTGAACCAACGATTGTAAACAACTTGCTCTACCTCCTAAGCATTGGTAACTCTATAACTTTGAGAGTTAGAGCATTTATGTCTTCCTTTTGAAAATTAATTAACACAGGTTAATATATCAGAAATCACAGGTTAATATTACAAATAACTGTAATATTGGTTTTTAGGAAATCTAGTTCAGTTCTCAGCAGACTTGGTCCAAAAAGCCACCAATGAAACCACACAAACACCTGCTGTCAAATACAGAAATACAACATCAATATGTGAAATTACTGAAAAACAAATATTTGACATGTTTGCTTATACTGATGGTGCACCACATTCCTACACATTAAACAAATCAATGACAGTTGGATGTGAAGTCATGCTTTTACAATAATTTAGTGGGTAGTTGGTTTTACCACGTTAGATGTAAAACCTGGTCCTTAGCTGACCATCGAGGAAAACGAAGACAGCAAAAGTTCAAAAAGCTTCTTAGAATATATAAATATTAATATTAATCGAAACTTGTCTTTTAATCTTTTATTTTGCACCGAGGTTATAAACCATCATCTGCAATAATTATACAGAGACTGTAATATTAGCTGCTTCCAGAAGGGATGAAAATACGCTTGAATTAAAAAACGTATTTCAAAGATGGAAACAAAAGATTGCAAAACATCAAATGGAAAAATAAATGATGATAAAATAATGCGTTGTTCTGTATCATTCAGAAAAGCTCCTATCATCAATGAATAGGGTTTCAGCTTCTTTTCAAAGCAGTGTATATTTTGTATGTTTACTATACGGCTCCTTGTATATTGATGCAAGGCTTTCTACACATCTAAGTCATAAGATGAATAATAGAATAGACAATAATTTTGATAGTTTGTCTTTTAACTAATTATTAATTATTGTATTTTCTCCTAGAGTTTTATGCCTTCTACAAGTGAAACTGGCAAATTGCACAGATCCCTGAATTAAGATATGCTGTATAATCTGTATAATAAGTATAATCAAGCATTTCAATAAACTGGCAAGACTGGCCCTGCATAGCTGTTGTCTAATTTACTCTTCTGACCCACATCCTCACATCCTGTAGAACCAGGCTCAAATTCATTGCTGCAGTGTAAACACTGTGAAGGTGTTAAATTACAGCAAGAAACCGGCTGGGACTGTATTTCACACCTTGTCCCATCATACTGACAACCAATAAAATACACAAATGTGCAGGATCAGGCTGCGTTTATGCCAATCAGAACCATGTAATTATAAACACTGGAAAAAAGTTGAAGTGAACACAGGAGACACCGAGGGCCGAATCAAATTGATAGCGTGAACTGTTTATTCCAGACTATTACCAACACTGCTATAACTTCTGCTACTCATTGGATTTTTCTTTATGGTCAAATCAAACTGAAATATATGAATAGTTTCTTTTTTCATTTCCAGAGCTTGTTGCTCATAATTTACCTGCAACTCAACCAAAAAAGAGGAAGGAATGAACAGTGGCCAGTGGTATGTTTCACCTTTAATATTTATTTAAATATTTACTATTACATTGTTGTTATTTTAATTTTTAAATCCCCTTGTATAAAAAAGTTTGCATGAATAACAAGTATGTGGGCTGATGACCAGAGTTAGTTGGAGTTTTCCAGGTTTGTACAGCTGACACACTCTGCAGCATTGCAAATAATTCCTGACGTCCAACCTCATCTTAGGCACACAAGTGCATGCAACCATTTATGTTTTATGACTTTCAAGGTGGCCAGATAAGGGACGTTGTGGTAATGGTCTCTAAAGAGAGGATACATTTTTGCCTGTCTTGGTCCGAGATATCGCTTCCAAAGACAATTCCATCTGCTTCCTTCCTTAATGTTTGATGGTGAGCCATCAGGCTGTCACAAATCCTCTAATGCAGGGAATTGCTTGTAATATTATGAATGTTGCCCAGTCATGGGATTTGACATTATTGTGTAAATCCATGTAAAAATATTTTGATTAATATATTTTGAGGCAAAATGTGAAAGTGAACGAGGTACTTCCCATCAGAACAGGAAACACGTAAGAAAATAAAAAATGTTAACATACAAAATCATAGAATATTTTGACAATGATTACACTTAAATAAAGCAAGAGTCTCCTGAAGCTGGTCACAAATAAAGAAATCCTTGGACCCATGCTATTCCCCCACTTCTGTGGTTGGTTTTTGTAAACAGTATCGGACCATTTACAAAAATCAGTTCTGATGCAAATAATTTTCTGTAGCTGTGATCATTGATTATCCAATACCCCGTATTTAAGCAGGTCACCATTAATCTGCCCCTGGGGTACATGTAAACCAGGAGGACTTTTAAAGTATTTCCACATAATCTTGTTTCATATTTGTGTTTTTAAAGCCATGCTGAAGCTAAATTATTTTAAGAATGTATCTTTTGAAAATGTGTAATCACATGTAAATCACAGCGTGATTACATTCTGGAGACTTATCATGCAAAACATGCAGCACTGAACTCATGCTGCACTCTTTGTTTCATAAAATACATGAAATACCTTTTTACTGTAAGCGTTCTTTAACTGAATCTATCGCTGATCTCATGTCAAGATCAGAGCCATTTAAGCTTTAGCTCCAATCAGAGGTTAAATCTTAAAAGTTAAAACATAACTGTTAATATGCAACATGCGTGGACCCCGGGCCTTTTGTTCTCATATGGCACATTACAACTGACTGAGACTTTTCCTGCAAAACATACAATAAGCATTAGTTCAACAGCTTGCTGTTGGCACACTGCGGATGAAACACATGCAACTGAAGCAAATATCACTTCTGTTAACAGTGGCTATAGCCAGGGACCCCCTCCTGCCCCCAAAAACAGACTGTTTGAAATATAAAATAGAGGATGTATTTGCCAGCCTGGGACGATGCTTGTTCCTTTAGGACAAACCGGAGACATAAAACACTTCATAAATTGATTTGTAAAAATGTCTCCTTTAAAGATAACTCGCTAATACTAATGTACAGATGTACACTGCAGACTTCCACCATTTTCTCCTCAGCAAGTAAATATGAAAACCACCCAGGGGACTAAGTTGTGTGTACCACGCTGTAAGAGGCTCCCACTGGGCTATAATCTGATCAATGTTGTGAAAACAATTCTGATAATGCTGCAGAATTAAACCGATGAGACCCCCTGTGGACTGTTACATTTGAAACCAATGGCTTACCGGCCTGGGCTAATGACTCGGTTTCTACTTAGATTGACTGAGAAAATGGGCTTGAATAGTACTTAAGGGGGCCCTAAATATTGAATGCATTGTGAACTAATTAGCTGCGGTAAAATACTATGCATTGTACAGCGCAGTCGCTTTGCAGGACCATAAGTTTGTTTGATAGGATGGATACAGACTCTAAGTCTCCATTATGTGCTGCACACCAGAGATGTTCGTAGAATGATTTCATTTAATAGATTCTAAAAATAAACACATTGGGAACATTCACTGAATGGTGTTAGAGCTGAATTTAAGAAGTTTCTCCATTACAAACTGAAGAGTATGTAACAGTACGGTAGCTATCCTTTTGCAATTACAATAAAAACGTGTTTCATCATATCAGTGCTTCAAGATTAACGCGTAAACAATTAAATACCTGACTTACAGTGGTTCAGACACAACAAACTAACGACAGTAATCCAGCAAACATTCGTGCACTTTGGTCTTTGCTTTCGTATCACCTGTTGAGCAGACTGCCTAACACATCATTACCACTTCTTGTGCGTTTAACATTTTTTCTAAGCTAATATTTTATGATTTTGTTAGGGGTGCAACGATACACAAAATTCACGGTTCGGTTCGATACTTTGGTGTCACGGTTCGATATTTTTTCGATACAAAAAAATGTTCATGCCTTTTTAATTTGTCATTTATTAAAATTATAAATATATATTTTAACTCAAAAGTACAGTTTTTAAATTTAACCCTAACCCTTGTGCGCGTTTTTTATTTTGACAGCGAATGCGCACCTGCGGACCACTTATGTGCACCCCTGGTTATTTAGCTCGTCATATTGCAGCCACAGAAATTCTTTTGTCCATGAAACCATAAAGCTGCACTTTCTTTTTGCCTTATAGTCTCATTTGTCATAACTTCTCCGTTTTGTGGTAAGCTTTTCTTTGGCTGTCACTTCTTCACCCCGACCTGTCTTATTTGGCTCAGCAGAACTAAAATATATATCCTGCTACTTTTACACACGGACTCACATAAGCTCAGCAATTCTCTGCGCGATCAACCTCTCACATGTTTAAGCTTGCTGCGGGAGATTTCACTTGTCATGTTTGCATAGTAAGCTAACGATTAATAAGACGATGTCAGAGGAATTGGTGCACAAATTATCATCACTCACAAGATCAGTGCTGTCATTGCAAAGTGAAAGCAAAAAAACAAGCGCAAATTCAAATGCGATTTCAATATGTCACATATTGACAGTGGCTCACCGATGCCAATGACATAATTACCCAGCTACATTTCTGAAAGAATGCAAAAGCATTGACATATATTTTTCCTACAATAGCCCGATGGGCAGGGCAGAGAGATTTTTGTAGCCCGACTGAAAAGATCGCTAGCTCCGGGACGTCGGGCTAGCGATTTTGCAAGCCCTGTATCTGATTGAGGAATCACTCATCTTTGGAAAAGAGAGTTTATTACAGAGAAATGTCTCTTTCCAAAATAAAAGCTATACTATCCGCTTCTTCTGGGCTATATTCTCAGCAGCATATTAAACATATCAGGTCCCCATAAGGAGAATCCTGTGCTAACGGCTGTCTAAATGACTCGGCTAAAGTTAGTAGCATGCTTGTTGTTTTTGTCTTTGCACTAGGATGATGTCGGCGTAAATGTGCAGTCATATTCGTTGTGTTCCCACTAGTGCTTTCAGGTTAATCTCGTTGAAATGACCTTAACGCCACAACACGGCAAATCTCCGTTAACGAGCTACCGCGGATAGCCCCGTGCATGGGGCTAGACGGCCAACACGTTAACGAGCTAACTGCGCTAACACACTAGTTCACACCAATGTAATTAAGCATTGCACGGCACATCCAACATACTGTTTTACTTTAGTCCATGACTCGCTTACCTTCAGGGTCATACGTCACATGAAAACCAAAATAATTCCAAACGCCAGATCTGAATGAGGGTGGGGGAGGTCCATCTTGCAAGGAGAGCTTAACTTCTGTCTCGCTAGCTTGCCCTGCGCTCTTCCTCCTGACTATGCTGTCTGTGTTGAGCGCTCAGTGGATCTGCGCTCGACAGTGCAGCCTAGGCGGAGTAGTCGAACGCAGATTCACTGAGCGCTCAACACAGACAGCATCGTCAGAAGGAAAGTTGATAAAATAAATTACAAATGTTGTATTGTTCGATACATATGCGTACCGAACCGAAAGCACTGTATCGAACGGTTCAATATCGATACGAATATCGTTGCACCCCTAGATTTTGTATACTTTGTTTATTCCAAAACATCATTTAAATATGACACTTTTAATCAAACAAACCACAGATATTTAAATATATATGGAATACGTTACAGAAAGCTGATTTTTTTTATCCTCAGTTTGATTTGTGGCTTTCATAAAATATTCATTGTGTTCGTCTAAATATGTTCATCTGCAGGACAGATGGTGGCACTCTTCTGTCATTTTTTCATAAAAACCTTGATGCACCTCGTGCTTTTTGCACGAGACACCGCCGCCTGATTTTCACTGAGAATTTATCTGCAATCAATCCGTCTGCTCAGCTGTAAACACTGCACTTCAAAAACCCCAACTCACACAAGATTGTCTGTGTTTAAGAGTTAATAGTACTAAATCATAGCATTCATCTGTCCATCTCAATCACTCTCTCAAAATGTCTATGAATAAAACATGGACTCTATTCTACCAAGAAATGAGTGATGAGCGGTCACGATCTAATGTTAAAGGTCACGGGCCTGCATCTGTTCCTATTGGCTGAACCTCCTCTCACGAGCACATGTGTGGGATCAATACTGATAGCAAACATAGCTGGTATCATGGTGACAATTATAGGTTTAGAGATTGAGGAGTCTCACATTCAACAGGCTGTCCAGATGTGTTTGGTCCAACAGCCAGAGCTGGGTGATTTGTTAGAGGCATCAATACAGACAGCTACACTGTAATTTTCATTACTGAAAATCCCGACTGTGGGTTATATCCTACATACAACTATTTAGAACTAAAATGTAGCTAAATACTTGTGTTTTGTTGAATATGTGGGTCAAATAAAACTGTGATAAGACTGTGTGATTACACTTTGCATTTATGTATGCATCAATAACAACAATGCACATCATTACTCAAGCAAACTACTTTAAATTATTGTATTATCATTGTTATTACTATTGTATTTTACTATTAAATTTTTGATTTTTAAATTACAATGGATAAAAGAAGCTTTACTGTTTGTATTACAGTCTACACTATAATATGATTTTTATTAATGTCAAAGCATATTTCATGGCTAGATAGAGAATCTAGGATTGTACCAAAATCCACACATAACAACAAAATACATACTCTATTTTTCAGACTAGAAGTTGTATTAAGCGAAACAAAAAGTGACTGACAGCTTTGAGTTTGAAATTGAGTTTGAGTGTGTGCCATTGTAGACACACAACAACATAATGTTGAAGCACAGTACGTATCAATCCGCGAGGCTCCTGACTACGGTAGCTGTAATATCTCCAACAATCCATCAAGCAGCTTCGTAGCTTACCAAAGTCGTGCTAAAACATTTTGACAGATTTTTGAGCGCCGTGTACCACATAAAATTGGTCCGAGGTCAGTAAGCACAACCAGAACTCATACAAAAGGTGCACTGGATTATAAGGTGCACTGTCGATTTTTGAGAAAATTAAAGGATTTTAAGTGCGCCTTATAGTGCGGAAAATACGTTAATATAAAAGCAAAGTAATCAGTGTTAAATTTCACTTTTACCTGTTTTGAAAAGGTTTGAACACAACAACCTGATGGTTGTGGGAAATATTTTTAAAAGTAAATAATTTTGATCATATGGTTTACTGTACCTCACCTTTGTGCGTGAATGGCTGCGCATTTAAACCTACAAACAACAAAATAACTTATTCTGTCCTCAGTTAATGCAGGCTAAATTGAGAAAGGCCTGGATTTGACTAGTGATGTTCAATTTCATGGCCAGTGATGCCGGTAACGCGTTGCTTAGTAACGCGTTACTCCGAATATGACCCCTTTTTCAGTAACGACTAATCTAACGCGTTACTATTTCCATAACAGTAGTCAGATTAAAGTTACTTGTCCAAACCACTGTGCGTTACTATTTTTTTTAAGCAAAAAGATTTGGTTTTTTCTTTTCGTCTCAGCGGATGACAAACGCATACGTGTCGTGAAACGTCACATAAGCGACAGGTCACGTTTCCCGCTCACAAGCAGCCAGTGACGTAAAAAAGTGTAAACAGCAATGGAGGGAGAGAGATGTTCGTTCTTTAGCTGGAAATATGGTCACTATTTTGAGTTTCTGTCAACTAAAGATTTAAATATTAAGGTTCGTTGTACACTCTGTGTTGGCGAAAAAGTGTTATCTACCTTCAAAAACACTACGTCAAACTTAAAGAAACATTTGGAGTCGCAGCACAGCACAGTCAAACTCACAGAGAGAGTCCCACCAAGTGGTCCGAAGCAGAGAGCCGTGACTTCCGCAGAAGGTCCTACACCCCCCAAACAACAAAAGTTGGACTTTGGTGCAAAACCAGTAAGTGATGAAGAATTGAAGAAGTTGGTCGCGCAGTATATTGTAGAAGAAATGCTACCTATAAACACTGTTGACTCGCCCTCGTTTCGTGCCATAATAAAAAAGATCCCTACTTCTGTTAATGCCGAGCTGCCTCACCGAACGACTTTTACTTCTTACTTGGAGAAGGAGTTTACAGAAATGGAGAGAAATTTGAAGGCCACACTGAATGAGATTGACTTTGTTTCAACTACCGCGGATATTTGGACTGCTAACAACAGAAGCTATATGGGAGTAACGCTCCACTGGATCAGTAGAACCACATTAGAGCGTCACAAGGTTGCATTAGCATGTAGGCGAATTCGTGGTAGACACACGTATGATGTCATTGGTACAGAAATCGAAAACATCCACTCCTCTTATGGATTACTCAACAAAGTAGTTGCAACAGTTACTGATAATGGATCCAACTTTGTTAAGGCGTTTCAAGTTTATCATCCTGTCACGGAGTCCGATGATGAGACGGAGGAGGAAGAGTCCAGCCCCAAAGACGATGATGTCACTTTTTCTGATCTGTCAGAAATCCTCTCGGCTGAGAATGAAAGTGATGGTCAGCTGTCTCTTCCCCCGCACCGCAGGTGTGCTTCGCACACCATCAACATAATTTGCACACGTGATGTGGAGAAACATTTAACAACCAATGCAGAGAGCAGGGCTGTGTATAGGAGCAGCACAGCAAAATGCACAGCTCTTTGGACCAAATCGAGTAGATCTACACTTGCATCAGAAACAGTGGAAGAAATCAGCAAAAGAAAGCTCCTAATACCAACATCCACAAGGTGGAATTCCTTTTTTGATGCTGTAAAGAGAATTGCAGAAATCCCCATGGGTGAGCTGAATACTCTGTGCACAAAGCTAGGACTGAAGTGCTTCAAAGATCAAGAATACCAGTTCCTGCATGAGTACTGCATGGCCATGAAACCTCTGACTGCAGCACTGGACATTTTACAAGGCGACTGTCCATATGGAACTTTACTACCAACACTTGAAGTTCTGATGCAGAAGACCCAGGCTGTGAAAGATGACCTCTCCAGGATGACTGCAGGCCTTCCAGATGCCATTGTACAGGTACGCTCTATCTTGAAATTAGTCAGATTTTTTGCTTCATACAATTCACAAACATGGAACAGAATATTAATTATCATTGAAAAATAAGATTAAAACAATTAAAATGTTTACAAGTAACCTAAAACAAAATTAATCCATAATACTGATCTCATATTAGGCATGGTTTGCAAATAATTCAATAACATAATAAATTGTAGGCATAAAAATATCAATTATGTTTTTTAGGCTATTCAGACTCGTTTCGCCGGTGTGCTGGATGACAAAGATGCCCTTCTTGCAGCTGCCAGTTGTCCAAAATTCAAACTCCGATGGCTGAGAGATGTAGGAAGGAGGGAGCGAGTAAAACAGCTTCTGACAGCAGAGTGTTGCACCACTGCTCCTCTGGCAAAAAACCCTGCCAGTGTGCCCAGTGCTACTACATCTAGCAGCCAAGGTGAGATGGACTTTTTCACTTTTGAGGCAGAGCCAGAGGAGGAGACCTATTCTGCAGAAAAAGAAGTCATGGACTACCTGATGTCAGGCTACGACCTTCAGATTCTGCATAAATTTTCAAGCATAAAGACAATTTTTTTTAAAGTATAACACTCCAACCCCATCAAGTGCTCCTGTGGAGCGACTTTTTAGTCTGGGAGGTTTGGTGCTCACGCCTAAAAGAAATCGACTTTCTGACAAAAGGTTTGAGAAGCTTCTGTTAATGAGGTACAACCACTGGTTTACTCGCTCCACTCTACTGTTTCCCCCATAACATGCGATGACAACATATACTGAAAAAACAGAGACTGGGGAATCCAATTTAAATAACTATTTACAAGTAATTGAATTAAGTTTATCAAAGTCACTTAATAAACTTATTAAAGTTTTCAAGTTGATTAACTTAAAACAATTACCTGCAAGGAAGTAAGGCAATTTAAGTTGGACCTGCAGTCTCTTTTTTTTTTTTTTTCATAAGATTAGTCCAAAGTTACAAAAGCGGACAATAGTGCTTACATGTGGATGGTATAAAAAGTATCTTAAGGGAAGTCAAGAAAGACTCTTTGTTTGTTTGTTTGTTTGTTTGTTTTTTTATAAAAAGTATTTATGTTAAGTGAAGTAACAAGACTGTCTTTATTTTCATACAAACAAGTATTTCTGTCAGGAAAAAAGTTTTAAGTTCAACTTCAAATGTCAGGAGATATATTGTTGACATTACTGTTAAAATACACTTCCAATAAAGTGAGTATTGGCAAAATCGGTTGATGTTTTTATGTTGAGGCAGTGGGGAGTGTTATTGGCAGCTTCTGAAAGTAACTAATAAAGTAACTAGTAATCTAACTTAGTTACTTTAAAAATAAAGTAATCAGTAAAGTAACTAAGTTACTTTTGGAAGGAGTAATCAGTAGTCCGTAATATATTACTTTTTCAAAGTAACTGTGGCAACACTGTTCATGGCACATGTCACACCTGAGATTGCATTTAAAGTGACATTGTATAAGATGACCCTCTAGCATTTTTAAGCAGTAGCAGAGTTGGCAGCATGTTTGCATGACCAGTATCTTTGCAGCGTGAACCTGAAGAGATGAACAGGGAAGAAATAACCATTCTCACTTCAGAGATATATTAAGGTCATTGGATCCTAATTGTTCTGCATGCTAATATTATTAGATTTGTTATTAGGCATGATGGATACCAACAGACAAATGTTCTTTCTTTTTCAAGCCCAGAAAGAGAAATCACAGGTCAGTGTTTGTGGCTGTTTCTTGTTTGCTTTGAGATCGCAAATCATTTTTGGCATGTTTAACAACATGGGTTATGCTAGCAGTGTTGCTACTACACAAAGCAATATGCTACGTAGCATGCTAAGGTCATAAAAATAGTAAGCAGGCAGGTTATGATACAGATAGGAATAGACCGCCACATGGCTGTCTCTTTTGAAGCCTTTCAAATTGTGAAGCTCTCTCTATTAAAAACTCTAGATTTCTCTCATCTTTTATAACGCTCCCTCCTGGCCATCTTTACGTCCTCTGCTAAGTGTTTTTGACGGTTGCAAGCTAACAAAGGCTGTCCACTGGTGTCTCTGGAGGGAAATCACCAGCGCTAACAGGTTTTTTTTGCAGATTTTGTGAACACGCGATGATGTACTTCTTCTCCTCTCAAATCAAATTGGATTTAGTGTCGTAAAATTTCTGCCAAACTGGTGTATCAGCAACATTTAAACGCTTGCAAGTTAATACTCAGAATATTTAATATTGCTAATTATATCATTAAATATATAAACTGATGCCTCTTAAAACTATACTTTTGTGTGAATGGTTACAACTGAGGGTAGCACAGTGGTGCAGTAGTCTCTCAATAAGAAGATTCATGTTCTCCCTGTGCCTGCATGGATGCTCTGTCTTCCTCCAAAAACATGCAGAGGTATCTTCAAACCACCTCAAATCACTTAAAATATGGTAGAAACTTACACATTTTCCAGTACTGTTCGACTGTATGGAGGGGATGTACTGTATATGCTGAGGAAAATATACAAAATGCTATTTTAGAAAACAAAATAATGTCATTATTCATAAAATGAAAATATGAGTTTCTATTTGATTTGTTTTCTATTAAAAATGTGCTCAAACAGTACCGGCTGGTGAGCAGTAACACACATAAATAAGTAGCTCGTGATGCAATATGGTACAATTATAACACAAACTGAAACACACTGGGCATATTATTAAAGATACAGGTATAAACCCTCATCATGTTTATTTTCTTTGCATTGTACTGTGTGCTGACCACATTAAATTAAAACACAGTGTTGTTACAGTAAGGTTTGTGACTGTGTGTTTGGAGGTTTACCTTCACAGACTTATTCTCATCCACCTACTGTAGTTTCTGCCTTCAAGATTCTGTGTATGTGTTTAAGGCGCATTCTCACCACTACTAACCTTTTACTTAAAAATATGAATGTGGGGGAATGAGTGACTCAACGCGTAATCCACTTTGCTCTTCATGGTGGAGACCGTCAGGATTTCTTACTCTACAACACTAAATAAATACTGTGGGAGTTAAAGAGGTTTAATAGGATTTCAGCCCGCAAATGACAAACACCGCTGTCAGACAGAGTTAGCTCTCAGTTGTCTATTTCCACATCCAACAGACACAAAGTAACATTACTGTAGCACTTATTTAGAGGGGCGTTCCTGGCCAAGTGACAAACTATTTTTCTTTGTAAACAGTTTATACAGTTGTTCTATAAGAGCATTTTTACTGAAATATAGTTACTGTGCTGTGACTAGCCGCACAAAATAATGAACAAAAATGTGCTAAAATGAGTTGGAACTCTTCCTCTGGGTTAAGCCAGTGGATACAAGACTAAAGTTTGGCCATCCTACACAACTAATGGCAAATCCTATTATGGAGCTCTCTACATATTTACACGTTAGTTTTTGTGCAGTTTTTGCTCAGACACATTTCTCCAGACACATTTTAACAGCAAAACTGTAACAGTCCGAGGTCTTTGACCCAGCTGTTTTTTCTGGACTTTTCTCAAGTATATTTTTGTTTATTAAGTTCAGTGTTTCACTTCTGTTTCTAAGTTTGTTATTTATATTTTTTGGTTTCTTGTTTGATTATGTTCTTTGTGTCTCAGTATTTGTTTACCTTCTGTCGCCCCAGTCGTGTCCTCGTGTCTCTCTGGTCTCCATTTCCTGTCTGCATGATGTTCAGTTTTCCTCTGTCAGGTCAGTTACTTTCTTTTTAGTGATGTGTCGTTCACGAACGAAACGGCTCTTGGAGCCGAGTCTTTGACGTGAACGACGCAAGCCGGCTCATGTTTTTTTTTCTTTTTTTCTTTCTCTCACCCTCTCGCTCTCGTACTTTTTTCCGCTTCACTCCGCACACGAGCCTTGTGCTTTGCGCTGGGAAGAGATCGGGGAGGGGCGGTAGTTACACTCGCAGTAGCACAGGAACAGAGCGGGAGGGAGAGAGAAAGAGAGCAGGGACAACAATGTCACATTAGAAAGGTATCCGGTTGTTCAGTGATGACGCGACGAATCCTACTTCCGGGTCTAAAGTAGTCTGCGTTTAATATGGCTTTTATGTTGTTAACATGTTTAATGCTATGTATTTTCTTCTATTTGATCTCAAAAAGCTCCTAAAACAGTCAGTGATCCCTGTTGACCTCCCTCGGCTTTTATTACTGCTAATCATTTATTTAAGCTCAGTTTTTAAAACCTTAGGATGTAACTACAGCCCAGCCCATGCAGCAGTATATGAATGACTAACTTTGTATTGTGGATGAATTATCTCAGTTGTTCTCCTGGCTGAAGTTTGGTCCTTTTACAGCATCCTGCCATGCGATTACATTTGTTTCTGACCACCGAGAAAACTCACGTTAACTTTTATTGAGTGGAAAAAAAGTTAGCTTGTTTATATTATGCTAACATAGCTATGTCGCTAGCGGTCACGTAGCACATCATTATATACCAGCTAGCCAAACTTCAGTAACCCTACAAACGTCACTGCTGTTTAGTTTTCTGCCTTCATTTATGCTGGAAGTGATAAGAAAGCTGTATGTTTTAATTTGTTTCCAAAACCCCGCAGTCAGGACATTCTATATTGTATTTAGATAGAAGCTAGTGAGCTAACTCCCTGCTAACTTCTAACTCCGTTAAATGTCATAAATTCCGTTTTCATGGATGCCTGGATGTTAAACTCAATTGTTACACCTGGTAGAGCAGAACGCTGATCATTTTATTAAAGATGAAAGACTTTAGACAGTTTTTCAACTCTCAGTAATGCCACAGTGATCGTTTGATATATGGACCTGCAGCGGAGTTTAGACCCAGACACGGCTAGTGACGTCAGACTGAACAACCGGATAGTAATCATCCACAACTATTTTCAGTTGCGGATGATAAAGGATTCAGAAAGTTTATTCATGCAGGCCCATATGACAGAGAATGTGCATCTTCTTTTTGTTTTCATATTTAAATTTATATTTAATTGCTTTGTGGTTTGCAGTGTTTTGTGTTGTTTCACTTTAAATTAGTTTAAAAAGAAAAAGCTGAAAATTTAAATAGTAAAAAGTTGAACTGTGAATAGTTGGTTTTTGTATTATATGATTTATTTCTTACATTTTATGTGAAGCGAATAAATAAAAGTGTGGCAGACCACCAGGTGGCTCCACACACACCCAAGTTGAACGGAAGTGTTGGGGTGGAGATTTTGGCGCTCACTATATGTGAAGTTCGGAGAGTCAGTTAATAAAGTTGGAGTGAGACACAGAGACTTCTCCTGTCGTTATTACATACCTCCACATTGGTGACCCCTGTAGCGAACATGCTAAGGCTCGACGACGAAGCCAGCTCCGGCCTGGAAGCATCGGCTGCCGCCGGACTTTCACCTCCGCCGATGGCTGCGTTTGCTGTGGCGCTTAAATTGCCGGATTTTTGGCTTCACGATCCTCCTTCATGGTTCGTGCACGTAGAAGCTCAGTTTGCTCTTCGTGGAGTTTCAGCCGACGATACTAAATACCACCATGTGGTGGCCTCACTTGACCCGCTGTCAACCCGCCGCGTGATGACTCTCCTCCGGGACCCCCCAGCCCAAGGCAAGTACGCCGCCCTCAAGGCGCTGCTGCTGCGGCGTTACTCCCTCTCTGATGCTGAGCGGGCCGAGAAACTCCTTTCCCTCGCGGGCCTGGGCGACGGCACCGCTCTCGAGCTCATGGAGAGCATGCTGTCCTTGCTGGGCGCAGATGACGGAGGATTTCTCTTCACCCACCTCTTTCTCCGACAGCTGCCGGCTCCAGTGCGCGCTGGCCTTGCCAACTCCCCGCTATTGGCCACGAAGGATTACCGCTCCCTTGCGGAAGAGGCGGATCGCATCCTCCTGGCTACCAGGACTTTCGGCGTCCAGGCGATTGTTCAGGACTCACCAGCGTTTTCCCCCGCCCCCTCACCGATGCTCCAGGGGCCCTCCGACTCGTCCACAGTGGCCGGAATCGCTGCACGGCGGCACCGCGGAAAGGGGCTTTGTTTTTATCACCAGTGTTTTGGAACGAAGGCACGGCGCTGTCTCCCGCCTTGCAGTTTCCAAACCCAGGGAAACGGGCATGTCAGCGCTCTGTAGCAGCCGCGACCGCTGGCAACAAGGAAAGGCTGCTTTTCTTAGAGGACTCACGCTCGGGGAGGCGTTTCCTGGTGGACTCCGGCTCACAGAAGAGCCTTCTTCCCCCGGCTGGCTCGGACAGGCTAGCTGAGGGCTGCGGGCCATTGCTAACAGCGGCTAATGGCTCTCCCATCAAAACCTTCGGTGAAAGGTTGGTGACTGTTTGCTTTCACGACCGTGACTTTCAGTGGAACTTTGTTGTTGCTGCTAGCTCTGTGCCTATAATAGGCGCTGATTTTCTTTGTGCTCACGGACTGCTGGTTGATGTTGCTAACAGACGTTTAATTGATGCTGTGTCATTTTCCTCATTACCCTGTTTGACTCGGGGTGCTCAGCCCGTGGTGCATGCTAACTCAGTAGATTCGGGTGACGTTTTTCAGTGTTTGCTTTCTGAGTTTCCCTCACTCTCTGTCCCCACTTTCTCGAGCACTGTGACGAAGCATGGGGTGGAGCATTACATAACTACAGTAGGGCCCCCGGTGTTCGCGCGCGTGTAACAAACCTTTTGGGTTATAGCACCACTAGGGGGGGTTGCCCAACTATTGTAGTAGCTGTGGGGGTCTCCTAGTGGGTGTGTGAGTTGTTAGCGGCAGCCATTTCATGCTGCTCATGTTCCATGCTCCAAGAAAGCACCTTACTTACTGTTGTGACAAGCTGGCGCTGGTGGTACCAATCCCCGCGCATGTAGGTTCGGACGAGTACAGCCGAGGAGACCTGGCTTATAAAGTGTAATGTTGCTGACGGCGAATAAAGGTCTGTTATTGGATTTAACCGACTGGTTCCGTGTTATCCGGCTAACCTCCACACCACATGCCCGCTGGACCGGCTAGCCGCTCCTTCCTCGCCAGACTGCTGTTACACGCGCGCCGCCTCGTCCCTGCCAAACTGGCTGTCGCTCGGGAAGAATTTGCCACCATGGAGCGTCTGGGCATCATGCAGCGTTCGAACAGTGCCTGGGCTTCTCCGTTGCACATGGTGCCTAAATCTGATGGTCGGTGGCGACCTTGTGGGGATTTCCGCCGTCTTAATAATGTCACAGAGAACGATCGTTATCCCATTCCCCACATCCAAGATTTTTCCGCCCATCTTGCGGGGACCTCGGTTTTTTCGAAGATCGATTTGGTACGGGGATATCACCAGGTTCCCGTGCGCGCGGAGGATGTCCCCAAAACCGCCGTAATTACACCTTTCGGCCTTTTCGAGTTTCTGCGCATGCCGTTTGGCCTGAAAGGTGCCGCCCAAACCTTCCAGCGGTTGATGGACTCGGTCTTGCGCGGGCTGCCCTTTGTTTTTGTATATCTTGATGATATACTGGTGGCCAGCAGCTCGAAGGAGCAGCACATGTTCCATCTGCGGCAGGTTTTTCAGCGTTTGGCGGAGCATGGACTGATTATTAATCCGTCTAAATGCCAGTTTGGGTTGCCCGTTCTCGATTTTCTTGGGCACCGTATTTCCGCCGAGGGCACGGTTCCGTTGCCTGACAAAGTCCGAGCTGTTTCGGAATTTCCGCGTCCCACGAATGTTAAGGCGCTGCAGGAATTTTTGGGGATGGTGAATTTTTACAACCGTTTTCTCCCCAGAGCGGCACATCTGCTGAAGCCCCTTTATGGGGCGTTAAAAGGTAAGAAAGCTAATGACTCCGTTGACTGGTTTCCGGAAAGCATCCAAGCGTTTTCTGATGCTAAGTCAGCGTTAGCTAATGCTGCCCTTCTGGCCCACCCATCCCCCTCAGCGCCGATTGCGTTGACCACCGATGCGTCGGACATAGTGAATCTCCGGTGTCTGGCAACCGCTCGCCTTTTTCAGCCGTACGCTAGGTGACAGCGAACGCAATTACAGCGTTTTTGACAGGGAGCTACTGGCGCTCCACCTGGCGACTCGTCATTTCCGGTTTTTTCTCGAGGGTCGTCACTTTACCGCATACGTGGACCACAAACCCTTGACGTTTGCCATGTCCAAGGTTTCTGATCCATGGAGTGCACGCCAGCAGCGCCAGTTGGCAGCCATTTCTGAGTTTACCACGGACATTCGGCACGTGGCTGGTAAATCCAATCATGTGGCTGACTGTTTGTCCCGTGCGCTGGTTTCTCCCGTCTTTCTCGGCATAGACTACTCCACCATGGCTGCCGATCAGAGCGGTGACCCGGACATCCTCGCGCTTAAATCCACCCAGACGGGCCTTGTACTAGAGGACAGACCCGTGCAGGACGGTGGTCCCCTCCTCGTCTGTGACGTTTCCACCGGCCGCCCTCGCCCAGTGGTTCCCGCTTCCTGGCGTCGTCAAGTTTTTGACTCGGTACATTCTCTCTCTCATCCAGGGGTCCGGGCCTCTGTTAAACTGGTCAGCTCTAAATTTGTTTGGCCAGGCCTTCGCAAATCTGTTAAGGAATGGGCGTCGGCGTGCATTCCCTGCCAGCGTGCGAAGGTTCATAAACACACCAAGGTGCCCCTGGAGCCGTTCTTCATACCCGGCAAACGTTTCGATCATGTGCATGTCGATCTGGTGGGTCCTCTGCCGCAGTCACAAGGTTTTACGCACCTTTTGACTGTTGTTGACCGGACCACCAGGTGGCCGGAGGCGGTCCCCCTGGTGTCCACTACCGCAGCAGTGGTGGCCAAGGCGTTTTTGTCAAGCTGGGTCTCGCGTTTCGGCCCACCCGCGGACATTACGTCAGACAGAGGCCCCCAGTTCATATCCGAGCTTTGGACAGAGGCCCCCAGTTCATATCCGAGCTTTGGTTGGCCATGGCTGATGGACTGGGGGCTAAAGTCCACCGCACAACCGCATACAACCCGCAAGCTAATGGGATGTGTGAACGGTTCCACCGGTCGCTTAAGGCTGCTTTTCGCGCCTCCTTAAAGGATGGCAATTGGGTTGACCGCCTCCCGTGGGTTTTACTTGGGCTGCGCTCTGCGGTTAAGGAGGATCTCGGCGCTTCCCCAGCTGAGCTAGTGTTTGGTCAGCCCCTCCGCGTGCCTGGAGAATTCTTGCCCGAAAATCCTCCTCCCTGCTTTGATCCATCAGTGCTATCTCTCAACCCGCTTTTGCACTCGCTTCGGGTTCCTGGTCCTGTGCACCATTGCGTGCCTGACACCTTTGTTCCAAAGACTTTAGAGACTGCTAAGTTTGTTTTTGTCAGGCACGATGCCCACAGGACACCGCTGCGGCCGCTGTATGACGGCCCATTCAGGGTTATTGAACCGGGCCAGAAACATTTTGTTTTGGATTTTGGGGGTCGAAGGGAGACTGTGTGTGTTGACAGACTTAAACCTGCACATGTTCTTCCGGACAGTAATGTAGTGCCGGCCCAGGCCCCTCGCCGTGGCCGCCCTCCTTCGATGGGGTTGA
Source organism: Rhamphochromis sp. 'chilingali' (assembly GCF_963969265.1). NCBI lineage: Eukaryota > Metazoa > Chordata > Actinopteri > Cichliformes > Cichlidae > Rhamphochromis > Rhamphochromis sp. 'chilingali'. The sequence goes on along the minus strand of NC_137935.1, from coordinate 38,552,976 downwards.
CAGACTCTGGTTTTCCCCCCAGGACTACCCCCGGACCACCGGCGTTTGAGCCTCCTCCTGCCTTTCCTGCTCGCCTTCACCAGCCTCGTTCACAGGATGGACCTTCCTCTGCCTGTTCTCTCCCTCCCAGGTTCAGTCGTTCGGGTCGTTTGCTTAGACCCAGGGTCCTGGACTGAATAGAGACCTAACTGTGTTCAGGGGGGGGGGGGGGTATGTGTGGCGGACCACCAGGTGGCTCCACACACACCCAAGTTGAACGGAAGTGTTGAGGTGGAGATTTTGGCGCTCACTATATGTGAAGTTCGGAGAGTCAGTTAAAAAAGTTGGAGTGAGACACAGAGACCTCTCCTGTCGTTATTACATACCTCCACAAAAGTATATTTACGGTGGCCCCTAGAGACAAAGCACGTAAAAACTCCAAAACACGTACGAACTCCTAAGCACGTATAAAAGACAACAGAAGTGCTCCAGGATGCTGGGCGCAGTGTTGAGCTTTTGTTACCTCGTGGCTACACAAGCAAGGAAGTACCAACGACCGGATTTGGTGTGTGGTTGTAACAGGTAAATGAACATATTTTAAATTATTTGAATATATATGAGTGCTTGTGTATAAATACACAAACAATACACACATGCTTTCATGCTTTCAATTGTGTAATTTAAGTGAGCAAGGTAGCTCTGTTATGGAAGTTCAGTTCATGCTAGAAATGTGTTTTGGAGTTTGTACGTGTTTTGTCTCTAGGGGCCACCGCATATATTTATATATAAACATATATAAATAAAACCACTTTTTTTTTTTTTTACATTAGTATTCCTTTTGTGCATAATTTTATATTATTGTTAATAATAAATTAATTAAAGCAACAAAACAACCCGAAGAGCCGGTTGGGAGCCGAAAGATCCGGTTCTCTAAAAAGAACTGTTTCTTTTCAGCTGTCCTCCCAGGTATGTATAGAACTCTATGGTCAGGTGATAGGTTGCTTGTGATTGACCCTAGAAGGAGGCTAAAACACAGAGGAGACCGGGCCTTTGCTATTGCTGTGCCCAAACCCTGTCCAACACTTGACATCTTTAAAACCCGTCTGAAAACACATCTTTACTCACGAGCTTTTAATTGTGACAGAGTTTTTGTTTTGCTCTTTGTGTGTCTTTGTTCTTTTTACATTTTTACTATGTACAGCACTTTGGTTCGCCCGTGTTGTTTTTAAATGTGCTTATAAATAAATTGATTGATTTTAGGCCACTTAGTCCTAATTTTCCCTTCTGTGTAAATATTGTTTGCCTCTCCCTCTGTTGTTTTTTGTTACCTTTATACCAGCAAATAAAGCTATGACGTTGAGTGAGACCCATTCTGGGTCCACACCTGTTTCATGACAACAACGAACATTTTAAGTTGTAAATATTTTATGAGTTCTGTCAAGAGTTTCAGTAATTAGTTCAGATATTTTTGTCATAAAAATATCAAAGTGCTGTAGAAAATAGAAATGATATCTTCTGAAGAACAACATTTAACAAAGGAACCATTTATATAGCAAGATGTTAAGTTGATAGAAAATAAAATTTCACATAGTGTACAGTGTCAATAACACATTTTCCTTTCCTGCAGGATTAGTACAACTGCTTTCTCTTTTCTTCGTGGTTTCACATTCAACTACACTTTCATCATTTTGAGCAATAGCCAACTAGATTAAACTGTCGTACTGTGCATACGCAGCAAGGGCATTCACATTTTAATTTTATGAGTAATTGATGTCATCCATATTCAAGCTGGTTTAAGCAGGTTAAAATCTCTCTTTTTGTAATCAAAAATAATCCGAGGACCCACTGTTGACCCAATGTCAAAATCCTGCACCGTGTTGAAGAATGTCCATACAATGAACCGGCCCTACTGGCTGGCAGTGCTTGTTTGGCTGAGTAGCTCCAATCCCAGTAAAAGTGATACAGAGAAGATATGGCTCCTAATGTATCATAAACTCTTGACAAGGCCCCAGTTTCCTCCCAGGCAAAAGGAAAAGGGATTCGCGGTCCGAGCATTTCCAGAGATCATAGCATTTGAATAATATGAGTTGAAGGCACCTTTCTTAGTGAGCTGAAGAGATTAAAAATTGCCAAACGTGTAAACGTCTTTAAGAAGCTGAGGCTCACTGATAAAACATGATGCGTGCCTCAGAGGTTGAGAGGAAGGCGGGCAAAGCGGGCGGAGGGAAACACATGGACTTTGGCAAATGTGGTCTCAACAGGATGTTCTGGGCTGGGTTATACCTTCACTTTGACTGCTACCCTTTTTACGGTTGCTGGTAAGCCTTCAATTAAATGACGGCTACCTTTTTCAAGTCGCTAATCCTCTTACAGTTTGGAACCCTACCCTTTGCCATGTGGAAAATACACACACACACAGATGTGCTGTGTTTTTATGGGTGAGTGTGTGTGCGAGAGAGAGCAGCGAGTCTTCTTTACCCTCGTGTTGCCTGTCTTGCAGTCCTCCTGCCTTCTGGTACCTTCTTAATTTGACAAAAGAGGCTGTTCTTGTCACAAACTTAGCCTGAAGTCTGCATGAAAAAAATAAAAGTGTGAGTCTTTGTAGCAAACCTGATACTGGGTCATAAATAAAACATGCTGTCAAGACTACATTTGCATTTAGTCTTCTTTTTAACAGTTTAATTTAAATTATAATGAAACATAAAGCACAGATTTTATTTATTTAGTTAAATTATAATTTATATGTGTAGATGCCATGTAGAAAATAATAAACTAATTAGAAAAATGCAGTGGAGTTTTTTCATGTTTCTACAGCTTTTTAGTATAATGCAAGGCAAATATGCAATGCATGCAGGGAGTGTGTGCAAATGTGTACCACGTGTTTGAAAACTGAGCTTTACAGCATAAACTCTACTAAAATTAGATGCCACTATAAAGTTTATTATTCCAGTTTTATTTATAAAGCACTTTAAAATACCCAGCACAGGACCAAAGTGCTGTACAGAAAATAAGTTAAAAACTAAAAATAAATAAGTAAATAAATAAATAAATCATACATAAAAATTGAAACAAAAATTAAAACAGACCTATATTAAAAAAGAAAACAAGATAAAACAGCATAAAATCAACTAAAAACAACTAAAATAAAGGAGAAAGCTACTGCAAATAAACCCATATTTTCGTAACCCTCTGACCAGACAGCTGGAGAAACTACACCAGAGCAAGGCTACTGTCCTGTGCTAACCAGCTGTTTGTGATCTCAAACATCCTGTCTACTAAAGAAGCTGACACCATAAGAGCTTAATGATTATCGACCAGCTGCCCTCACATCACATTATTAACAGGAGAAACTGTAGTGTGGTGACATATTTATATTTTTTGGGATATTTGTCCCACTCAACATGTCTCAGATCATCAAACAAATTTTAATATTGGAAAAAAACTAACTAGAATTTGTTTGGAAAGCTGGGCTCAATTTCACTAGCCAAACCCAGGCCTGATTATCTGATGAATCAAGTAGTCTCTTAAATTGAACACTTCTTTCAAATTGAAAAGAGCTCAACAGCACATCATACCACAATCTAAGCAGCTGCGAAACAAAGTCATTGCCATGTATCAGTCTGGAAAAGGTTACAAAGCCATGTCAAAGGCTTTCTGACTTAAGCAGAGAGCAATTATCCACAAATGGAAAAAAAACTAGGAACAGCAGTGAACCGAGTGCCCAGCTATCAAAATCATATTAATGACTCATCCAGGAGATCATGAAAGAACCCAGAACAACATCTAAAGACCTACAGCCTCTCTTGCCTCAGTTAAGGTCAGTGCTCAAAATTCAACAACGAGCAAGAGACTGGATAAAAATGGCTTCCATGAGTCTTGAAGAGGAAAAACACTGCTGACGACAAACCAAAACACAAAAGCTTGTCTCACGTTTACCAAAAAACAAATGTAAAACAAGACTTTTGGGGAAATAGTTTTCGGGAAAATATTCTGTTGACTGACAAGTCACAAGCAGAACTTTCCTTTTTGATACAGCACATAGTTAGGACTGGATCAAGTGAACCAGAAACCTCCCTTAGTTACACTGCAATAGGCTTAGGCTGCTCAGGGCTTCCCATAATGCACTGAATATTTCTTCACTCACCTTTTTCACCCACTGTGTCTTTCAGAATCAGAGAAACTTTATTAATCCCAGAGGGATACTGAAAGGAGTTTATACACCACTCTGCATTTAATCATTAGCCCCTCCCTGAGCCTGGTTCTGCCGGAGGTTTCTTCCTGTTAAAAGTCTACAGTCTAGTGTCTCTAATTAGTAAATCTATGTTTTTTTAGTAGAGGGGCAACAAATTGTTCTGCTTATTTAGAAAAAGAAACATCAGCTTCATTTAAATGCAGGAAAACAGAAGAACCCTGGTGTCCCAGTTTTCCACTGGGACTTGAACACACCTTACATTTGTGGATCAGTGTAACCCTTCCAGCATCAAATCTGTCTCAAAACCCCACCCGGGGTTAGCTAATATGTGTTTAAGTATTATGCACACAAATTAAAAATTTTGTGAGTGAAATGAAAGTCAGAAATAATTTTGAAGCTTTTTGATGGAGAATTTGATCAAATTTGTGAAGCTGAACTTTGAAAATTGTGCATAAATGTTCTGTATTTATTCAGGTTTGGATGTACACATTTTTAAAATAGTTTTTCATGTGATCAAATTACTTTGTAATTGTGTTTGGATTGAAACACATTTGTGAGACCTTAAAAGTTTCACACAGGTCACCTTTGTAAATCTTAGTTTACACTCTTGATCTTATGGAACAGCTATGAGGCATATTTCTCACCATACAACTTGGTGGTCAGTATGTTGCCTAAGGATACTTTGGTACACAAACTGGAGAATCCTGGGGATTGAACCACCAACTGCTGATTAGTAGACGATGTGCTCTTCCTCCCGAGCCACAGCCACCTAATAAAGCACATGAAAATCTAATCTTCATCTTTAATTTTTCTGAAGGGTCTGCCAGATGTTTTAAGTGGGTCTAGCATCCAGGAAGTGTTCTAAGAATTTATTGCAATCAACAGTTTCAGTTTTATGACCAAGAAGGATTTGGATATGGACTGTAGGCTGGATAGGTGACTTTTGCACTTAGTTTTATCAGAATTAAAATTAAATTTATGTGTGTTCTGAGAATTTTGCAGTGTATCATAAGCAAATTCTAGATTTGCAATGGCCAAATCAAGAAAAGAGCTCCTGCATATAAAATAGTGTCTTTTGCGTTAAAATGTACATTGCAGTTTTGGGTGGCAGGGATAATAAAAGCGGTCCAAGAATAGATCCTTGTGGAACACCTGGGACCCTTGGAGACTACTGTCTGAGTTCAGAAAAGTAATCATGAAACCATGAGGGACTGTTTATCTGATAATTTGAGATAATTTTTCGAATAAAATAAATCTACTCAATGGATCTATTGGATCAAATGCTTTTTTATTAGATCTATGAAAAGTGCAGATGATTATTAAGGGCTTCAACAGTATTGAGTACACATACTGCAGCTGTTGTTGTGACATGACACGACTGAAAAGCCGACTGCACTAACTGTAAAGCATTACATTCCAGATTTACTTTCAATTTAACATTTATTTATTTACCTTTACGCAACAGATGTGTAGAATCATCCATTTATTTTGTGTGTTAAGGTATTTATTGGACTCACTTATTATTAATTCAGCCCTACACACCGACCGTGTAATTTGGTTGGACAAATTTGCAGCATTAATTTTTTCAGACTACGAGTCATTTTTCTGTTTTTTTTAATACAAATAAACAGATCCAACCAGTCAGACCCCTGCATTTGTCAACAAATGCACTCAAAGCTCAAAAAGCCCACCAGTACTGAACATAGAAACAGTAAAATAATACTCTTTTACCTCGGACACAAAGCTGGACACTACTCCAGGTTAATCAGCGCTCTGAAATTAGTTCTCTGCCTCCTTAGATGTGGTGCCAACTCTGCCAACAAGAGTTCAAACTGCCCCACTGAAATATGTACAAGGAGGCTGAGATGCTGCTTCAACTCCTCAATCAAACCATGAAAGTCTCCCTGCTGCCCTCCCAATGCTACAGGCATTAACACTGACATGCTTGGCAGAAATAAAATGACACATAGCATTGCACAATTGCTACAAAAACACAAACAGCTACAATTAAAATTTAATACATGCACACGACGATGCACACAAACAGAGTGATGACAGTCTCTATATGCAATCCCTAAATTCACAAAGCATCCATAAAGCAATATATACACAAAACAAAAGGCATTTATAACTATACATAAATGTCTTACTAGCTATGTACTCTCTGTATTCCTGCAATCATCTGCATACAACCTTATAATTATCCCTTTGAATACCTTTATATATTAGAGACAGCTGTCCCTCACCAAAACTATTGATCAGGATGAGGCACAGACGTGTGCAAAAGGAGGATGTTCCTGCTATAATCAGCCAACAGTGAGTATTGATTTGCCAGTGTCAGGCCACTCTAGTAAAGGGAGGACACAGTCAGAGTCATGGGCAATTAATGATCTCCATGCTACAGCAGTGTGTCCTCTCTGCTTCTCCCTCGTTCTCCTCTATCAGCATCAGGGAATTAAAATCTATTGTAATAGGTTTATTGACATGGTAAATATGCATCTGCATTTGCAATACTCGGAGCGTGCAAGCATATTAGTAAATACATAATGCAGAGGATTGTTTGGATACGGAAAATATAATCAGTTCTAAACAAGCATATTCTCTTCTACAGTCTGTTAGAGAGCATATAAGATGAAACATGAAAAGACAGTGCATGTCTCTATATTATTTGGTCTCTGACCTCAGAGAAAAGGAGTGCAGGTTGTTGGACTGAATACTTTTTTGGACATTGTAGTTGTTAATTTCCAAAGAAAGAATAATAATGATTGTTTTGGGTTTTTTGGCTTTTAAAAATGTGAATAACCTGGAGTGCAATGTTTCAATTAAAAACTGAATGAGACAAACTCTGTCAAACTAAATCCAGATGATAATTAGGGGTGGGTTCAATCCCTGGCTCCCCATGCCAAATATCCTTGGGCAAGATACTAATCCCAAGTTGCTCTCCAATGCATCCATTGGAGTGTGAATGTGCGTGAATTTTAATTAGAAAGCACTTAAAACCATAAGGAAAACAAGTGCTTGTGTAAAGCGCTTTGAGTGATCTGGGAGAGTAGAAAAGCACTATGTAAGAATCAGTCCATTTACCATATTTATTTATTTATTTATTTATTTATTTTTTTATTTTTTTTGGCCTGTCCCGTTTGGCTCTTTTGCCATCAGAATTGTTGTCTAAAGGCAAAGAAAGATGCCCAACGGATTTACTTTACCAAACTGACCATCCCAGCCTTGCCGTAATGGTCCATTTGATTCACCTTTTATTGTTTATTTTATTTTCACTTACTGAATACGGGACAGACTTGACTGGGGGAAAGAAGGGGAGAAAGAAAGAGGGAAAGAGAAACAGCTGAGAAGAGGGACGGGGGAGAAGGGCAAAAAACAAAAACCAACAGAACGGGCAGAGAAAAAAAATGCATATATCAATCACCTGGATCACCTGCTGAGAAAGAAAAAAGAAAGCAAGCAGAAGAGAACAAGAGTAATAGAATAAACAACATCACAATGATATATGGGAATATGACAGTAAATACTAAATGTTAAACATTATTGTGCAGCACATAAGATCAACAGAACACAGTGTGCTTTGAGGTAGGAGCCAAAAAGGGTGTAGTTTGTGGGTGTGATCACCCGTGTGTACACCTGTGAGCATGGACGCGCTTGTTTTTTGTTTTTTAAAAGGTTCCTTCATGTAATAATCTGCTAGAGGGTGTGGGGGGGCCACAGCCCCGTCCTCCAGGGCGTGAAGCAGGTGTGGAGGAGATCAAAACTCCAGACATCCAGAGGCCCCCAGAACACAAGAGACCAAGGAAGACCAACAGAGGGGCAGCTGCGCCACTGTCCCGGAAAGAGCTGAGGAGAGTCCCAGATGAGGGCTCACTCAGCAGCCGCGGAGCAGAAGCCAGGGGGAGTTGCAGTGACGCGCCCGTGAGCTCCGCCGGCAGCCAGCTGCGCCTGAGTGACCGAGCCCCAGGCCGAGAGGCCGGGGGCACCCCACCTCCGAAGTGGCCCGAGCGAGCCCCAGGCTCCAGGCCCCGATAAGCGGCCGCCAAGGAGTGAGCCGGTGTGTACCTGGACGCCCATCCCCGGACACAAAGAACCACCAACGCACCGATGTCTGAGGGGGTCCGCCACTGGCAGGGGAAGTGGTGGTAGGGGGAGATAGGCCTCCAAACCTTGGAGGGCCTGAGATGTCCCCAGAGAGGTGGCGCCTGACACCCAACCTGACATATAGACACAGACATACAGGCACACACAGATACAAACATCCATTCCCACCCTCATGCTCTCATATGCACTTACTCCACACTCAACCAACGTGGAGACAGACATAAAGAGACGTTGTACACACGATCACACTCCCCAAGCGTACTCTACAAACCGGGTCTAGGTGCCCCCGCCCCTGGAGGGGGGAACTGCACCCAGACCCAGGTGGTGTTTCCCTTTTCCCTGCGGTGGGGGGAGGCAGACCGCCCCGACTCCGCAGCAGCAGGAAGGCTCCACACTCCAGACCGCAGTCGGACGGCCAACTCCTCCTCCTAGTCCTAGCCCCCCTGCTCCAGCAGGTCGCAGAGAACGGGGGTGAGAGAAGACTCCAAACCTCCCTCCACCCGCTCATTGTAATGTTGATGCATGTGTGTTCTAAGGTGCATTTAAAACCCAGGAGGGCTTGGAGCTACCTGCCAGAGAGCAGCAGGTAAGCGCATGGTCCCTCCTGCTAGCCCTCAATGTCTACGTGTATTTAAAATTGAGAGGTGGGCAACGATGCCAGGGGTGGGGTGTACACCCTGATGGTACTTTGGACTCCGTGTATCGTGCCCACCCCCAAGATCCTATATGTATGTGTAATGAGAGTGTGAGTAATGTGAATGTCTAAGTTGTGGGATAAAATTGAGGCAGAGGCAGCCAGAAGGGGACAGAGGGGGGGGGGGGGGGTAGCCTCCTCTGCACCCTGGTGACATACCCCTACTCCAAGGCCCTGCATGTGTGGGTGGTTGTGGTGGAGCGGGAAGAGGGAGGCAGCTGGAGATGGGGAGGGAAGGAAGGGAGGGGCAAGTGACCCCTCCCTGGGGCCAGCTCCCCCGCTGACCCCAGTAGGCACCCCCATACTCCGCGACCCGCCAGGGAAAGGGGGCCCAGGCCCATCCAAACCGGGCCCAGTGCAGCAGCGCCGCCCGGCCCCACAGAGCCCGGGACAGTCCACCCAACCCCACCACAGAGAAAACTGCACCCACCCCACCATCCACTCATCTTCCAGACTACATAAGACAATAAACACCCAGGCTGAGATCTTCCTCCGCCTCTCCTGTATCTCCCCCTCCTGCAGAGGGAGCTCCTGAGGAGAGGAAAGCTCCTGCAAGATGTGACAATCTCCCCCACCAGTTGAAGAGCCCCCCAGGTGGCTCGACGCACCGGCGGCACCCTGCTCCAGGGCTGGGCCCCCATGCACCCACCCGCCCACAACCCCGGCAACACACCAACCAGGACCCAAGCCCCCGAGGCCCGGTCCGGGTCCCAGCCCAGAGACGGAGCGCCCCCAGAACCTCACGCCCATCCCGGACCCACCCAGGGGCAGCCAGGCTACCAGGTCAGTAACCCACGTCCGTCAGCACAGACCCTCCCCCAGCCCCGCTGCACGCAGCCGCGAGGAAACAGTCACCTGAGAGCCAACAGAGCCCCTAACCGGACATGACCGCTACCCCGGGTTGAGCCCCCCAAGGAAGATGCCTCCGGGGAACCCCCCGACGCCCTAAGCCTGTCCCTACCCCCACACCAATCACAACAGTGAAGGCGGGACCAAACTATGACCCCCCACCCCCACTAGGTGATGGAGCTGATCAAAGGAGCCCAGAGCAATTGATCTGATGTGGTGGCAGAGGCTGTATCAAGACTAATGTAATCTAATAGATAATCTCTATATTGGTTAGAATTAAGATTATTTTTATTTTTCCAGTTCATGAGGACTGTTTTCTTTGCTATGCATAGGGCAGTGAAAACCATATGGGCGATATTCTTTTCTGAAGTGACATTATCTAAGCTGCCCAACAAACACACTAAGGGGGAAGTTGGAATGTTACATTTCAGACACTTCGATAAGTCTTCACATATCTCGCGCCAAAACTTCTGAACTGGTGGACAGAACCAAAGAGCGTTGGTGTAATTGTCCGGTGAATTGGTTTGGCAGTGTGAGCAGTTGTTGGTAGACGTAAAGCCCATCTTGAACATCCGATGACCTGTATAGTGCACTCTATGTAATATTTTGTATTGAATTAATTGAAGACTGGGATTTCTAATTAGATGAAAGGTTTTTAAGCAAATCTGAGACCAGAAGTTTAGGTCTAAGTTAACTGATAAATCTGCTTCCCATTTTGCAATAGGAAGTGATATTGATTCATCTGTTTTAGAAAGCATTCTGTATATTTTGGATAGTAATTTGGGGGGTTTAAGAGTAAGAAATTGAACCACACTTGGTGGTGTTTGTAGTTCAACTTGACCCGGTTTGAATTTCTTTTTTACTATGGATTTAATTTGTTGATATTCTAAAAATCTTTTCTTGTTGATCCCATATTGTGTAACTAGTCCGTCAAATGAAATAAATTCTGTTCCTTCTAGTATATGTTCTAAATATTTGATTCCTTTATCACTCCAATCTGAAAAGTTTATCATATTATTGTTTTGTAATATGTCAGGGTTGTTCCAGATAGGTGTACGTTTGCATGGGATTAATGAAGACGCCGTCAATTTTAGAAACTCCCACCATGCTGTCAGAGAAGAGCTGATGTTGATGCTTTTAAAGCATTCATGTCGTTGGATGTTTGAGCTGATAAATGGTAGGTCTGAGATCTCTAGATTATTGCAGAGTGCTTGTTCTACATCTAGCCAAGGTTCATCTAAGAGGGTGTGTTTTAGCCATCCTGAGATAAACTGAAGCCTGTTGGCTAAGAAGTAGTGCTGAAAGTTAGGCAGTTCTAGTCCTCCTTTATCCTTGGTCTTTTGTAGTGTTTTTAAGCTTATACGTGGGGGTTTATTTTTCCAAAGGAATTTGGACATACATGAATCTAGAGATCTGAACCAATCTTGTGGCGGTTTAGTTGGGATCATTGAGAATAAATAATTTATTTTTGGTAAGACCATCATTTTTATAGCGGCAACCCTTCCCATGAGTGATATGGGTAGACATTTCCATCTAGCCAGATCATCTTCTACCTTCTTTAAAAGTGGGATATGGTTTAATTTAGTTAGATCTGCAAGCTTGGGAGAAACATTAATACCTAAATATTTTATATTTCCCGATTGCAGTGGTGTAGAAGAGGAATTATGGAAGGAGCAATTAATCGGTAGGACTGTAGATTTTGACCAGTTAATTGAGTAATCTGATATTCTTGCAAAAGAGTTTATCAATTCAATCACCCCAGAGATATTGGTTTGTGAATTTTGGAGAAAGAGTAACACATCATCCGCATAAAGGCTGATTTTATGTTCCACGTTCTTGCATTTTATGCCCTTAATTACTGAATTCTGTCTAATTGCTGCTGCTAGTGGTTCAATAAAAATTGCAAACAGTGAAGGGGAGAGTGGGCATCCCTGCCTGGTGCCCCTCAAGAGACAGAAGCTGGAGGATGTCTGGTCATTTGTTCTAACACAAGCTGTTGGGGAATTATATAATATTTTTAACCAGTTTATGAAAGAGGATCCAAAACCAAATTTGTGTAAAGTTGCAAATAGAAATTTCCAGTTAACTCTGTCGAATGCTTTTTCTGCGTCTAAAGAGAATATTGTAATTTCTAGGTTTTTACTGTATGAGTAGTCTATCAAATTAAGTAATCTACGTGTATTTGTTGATGAGTGCCTACCTTTTATGAAACCAGTTTGGTCAGGATGAATTAAGAGGGGGGTTATTTTCTCCAGTCTCTTTGAGAGAGCTTTGCAGATTATTTTAAGGTCTACATTTATAAGGGATATTGGACGATAGCTTGAGGGATATACAGGGTCTTTGCCTGGTTTTAGCAGGAGATTAATGTTTGCAGAATTCATATTTGATGGAAGTCTGCCCTTTTCTTTAATTTCCAACAACGTTCTGTAGAAAACTGGTGCTAGAATCGACCAGAATTCTTTGTAGAATTCTGCAGGAAAGCCATCTGGACCTGGAGCCTTATTATTGTGCATACTTATCAGGGCTTCCTGGAGTTCACCTGGTGTCAGTGGTGAATCCAGTGCCATTGCTTGAGTGTCCAATAATTTTGGAAGAGTTATGTTGTCCAAAAACTGATCAATTTCTTTTTTAGATGGGTTTATTTGTGGTGAATACAACGTTTTATAGAAATCCCTGAAAATGTTGTTTATTTGTATCGGTTCATATAATGTGTTCCCAGATGAATCTTGAACAGCACATATAGTTGTTTTTTCTTTATTTATTTTTAGCTGGTTTGCTAGAAATTGACCGGATTTATTACCATGTTCATAATTTTGTAGGCGTAGTCTTTGTACTAAGAATTTTGTTTTTTTTTTATCAATTATCTCATTTAATTCTAGTTTTGTTTTGCGTATTTTGTTCAATGTTTCCTGATCTTGGTGGGACGCGTAGTCTTCTTCTAGTGATTTGATGTTTTTTTCTAATTCCTGAATATTTTTGTTTTCTTTTTTCTTTTTATGTGATGAGAAAGAAATTATTTTACCATTTACCATATTTATAATGTATTTCCCATTATATATCAGTTCTTTTTAAATTAAATGAAATATTTGATGTCTCTAAACGAAAAACTGGTAAAATGGTCAGAGAGTAAACCATTTTGCTGGATTGTCTCTGTGAACATTGTGTATGTTAGGAGCATAGACTATGTAAAGTCTGTGCTTTATATCCTTTAGAGATGCATGATTATGGTTTACTTACAAACACATCTCAGTTAAGTGACTAATTACACTTTGTAGTGAATCAAATGAAAAGAACAATACCACATTGTTATGGTCTCGTGAGGCTACAGCCTGCTGTCAGATTAACTGAAGCTAGTGAAAATCAACTAGTCTGCCTCCGGCCTTCTTCTACTTTGAGTTTTATAGGAAATTATGACCTGTGCAGTTTTTTTTTATTTTTATTTGGTATCAGTTTGATCAAGATTATTGTATTTACTGCTCTCAGCAAAGCAATAGTAGACAAAGAAACCGGTAAATGGACTGGTTCTTATATAGTGCTTTTCTACTTCATCTGAGCACTTAAAACATTTTATACAACTAATTCATTCACCCAATCACTTTTTCTGTTAAGTGCATCTTATCTATCATTGATACCCAGATGGGTGCATCAGAGAGCGACATGATTAGTATCTTGCCCAAGGATATTTGGTATATAGACAGGAACAGAGTGGGATCGAACCACTAACCTTCCAGTTAGTAGCTGACCTGCTCTACCACCTGAGCTACAGCCAACCTCCATAGAGCCTATGTTGAGAGACATTAGGTATCCATACGCCTTTCTTTTTTTTAATAATAATAATAATAATAATAGATACTTTATTGATCCCCATGGGGAAATTACTTGTTTTTCTCTGCATTTGACCCATTCACTCAGTGAAGCAGTGGGCAGCCCACTAAGCAGGCGCCCGGGGAGCAGTGTGTAGGGACGGTACCTTGCTCAGGGGTACCTCAGGGTAGCCGTTAAGTGGATTCGAACCGCCGACCTTCCGATCATGGGGCGACCACTTTACCTACTGAGCTACAAAAAGCAAATTCAGTTTTATTTATACAATGCCAATTCAAAACAACAGTCACGTCAAATGCTTTATAAGGTAAAGACCCTGCAAATGGTAAATGGCCTGCATTTGTATAGCGCTTTTCTAGTCCATAGGACCCCAAAGCGCTTTACACTACATTCAGTCATTCACCCATTCACACACACGTGATAGCAAGCTACATTGTAGCCACAGCTGCCCTGGGGCGCACTGACAGAGGCGAGGCTGCCGGACACAGGCGCCACCGGGCCCTCTGACCACCACCAGTAGGCAAACGTGGGGTTAGTATCTTGCCCAAGGATATTTGGCATGCAGCCAGGGATCGAACCACCGACCTTCTGATTAGGGGCTGACCTGCTCTGCCACCTGAGCTACAGCCGCAATATAAAAAAGAAACCCCAACAACCCCCATGGGAAAGCACTTGGTGACCATGGGAAGGAAAAAAAACCCTTTTAAGAGGGAAAAATCTTGGGCAGAACCAGGCTCAGGGAGAAGCAGCCATCCACCCTGACTGGTTGGGGTTAGAAGAAAGAGAATAGACCAGACAGACACAGGATAAAAGCCAAACTATGGGAGAAGAACCAAAGTTCACTAATTGCTAATGATCAAAATGTATTGTTAAAAGAAAATTCTTTTATGTGGTTAAAATTCCCACAAACCCTTTCTCATATCGTTGTTTTGCCACTTCTTTGTTTTTCTAGGAGAATGGAAGTCTCAGGAGACAGAGACACAAGCTTTATGTATGTCATCATTCAGTCACATCATTTAGTACATTCTACTTTATCAAATTTTATCGTTTAAGCAAAAACATTTCTTAGTTTCTTTTTTCCCCAGGTTGTTTATGAACAAATTGAGAACATGCATTAGAACAAATACATTGAAAGTCACCCTTGCACTTAAAGGAACTTTGCAGACATTCACATACATTGTCAGTGGGCACTGGGTCCTTTATATGTGCAGCTGTGGCTCAGGTGGACGAGCAGAATATCTACCAATGTGAATGCTGGTGGTTCAATCCCTGGCTCCTCCATAAGCCAAATACTCCTTGGGCAAGACACTGAACCCTGAGTTGCCACTGATACATGTGTCAGAGTGTGTTTGTGTGAATGTTAGAAAGTCCTTAGCCATAAATAAAAGGGCTGTATGAATCTATGTGAAGGAGACTTGCAGTGGAAAAGGTCTTGAGCACATTCCGTTTACCGTATGCTACATGTTTTCCCTAAGCACAAAATTGCAGGGCACTGTCACTTCGCCTAGTTCAAAACGCTGTCATGGTTAAAGAAATGCTGATGAAAATAATATTTCTGTAATGACCAATCAAAACAAAAGGAGGAGAAACAATATCTGTGGAAGCCTCTCAGAATAGCAGGCCTATCTGGAACATAGTGATTTACTGTCCAATTTTCAATGGCCTCTGTATCCGTTTCAATCAAATCTCCAATATTAACACAAGGCAATAATTTCTTCTGCTTTATTACAAATGTAGCCCTCGTTTTCTATAAATCAGCCTGCAGAAGCTGGTATTATTCACAGTGGAAATCAGGCATATTTTATACAGGCTGAGTCACAGTCAAAATGAACCATTATTTCAGCTTAATGTTCTATCGTTCTGTGAGAGAACCACTTGAGTCTTCTTGTGTTCTTTTCCCTTCTTTATCGTCAAAGTAAAACTTTGCTCAAAGCTTTTTCAACCATTCACACAGGTAGCAGATAGCTGGTATAACTGGACAGATAAGTCTGGTAAAAAAAATGCAAATGTAATAATAGGATGAGGATTTGCAGAGCACCTACTGGATTGCACTTTTTTGACTCTGTTAAGCTGTCTTACGCCTGTGGACGATACACCAGCAGGTCATCCAGCAGACCAGCTTTGAATGTTACATCACTATTCGTTTGAATGTTTGCAACTGACAAACTAAATGTCTTTGATTTATTTTTCTCAAAGCAGAAAAATAGACCTGTAAACGAAACGATCCAAATTGCAAACAGTTTTAAAGTTTTTTATTCCAAGATTTCACATTGTTTAGTTTTTACAATTTGGTTTTAATTTATCAAGATAAGAATGGTTGCAACCATTAGTCCTGCAAGCAAATGTGGTTTAGTTAAAAAGCTGAACTGAGTTCATTAAATGTAATGAGTTTTAAGAGTAATGATGCGTTTGAGCATTCCCAGTAAATTTGTAAAAGTTTCGATGTGTACCACCAGGAAGTCCTGGAACAACCATTAGAGTACTAGATTCCAACAATTTGACTGATGTTGCTGTTGAACAAATGATGCCCAAGTAGCACGCAATGATTAAATCTGTAGTCTTAGCTTGGCTTACATATCTATGTGCAGGTGTACCTTAATTCCTCAACATCTCATACATTCAACTCTCTTCCATAAGATGAGAATGAATACAGTTTGTAATTGAGTTTTTCATTTAATCATTTATACGGAAAAATACCAGCACAACATGAATCATCATCTACATTTCTACGTTTTTGCTTTAAGTGCTGCCGTTTTATATTTTTTCTAAATGAGGTCTGACTAATAACATCCTTTTCTCTGCCAGTAAAGAGCAAAAAATACGCCTGAAAAAAATGTAGCAGACTGGCCCTTTAAGGTCAGCTTCTTACCCATTTCTGATGTTTCTGAATGTTTTAGATCCATTTAAAAGTTCCTGTTTGACAACAAACTAGACCGTGGTCTTATGCAAGCAGCAACTATTAACTTCTATGTTATCACTGACAAGTGCTAATGTCAAATGTATGATGCGAGGATAAAGCATACAAAGAAAAAAGGAAGCAGTCACGCTGGATATGACTGAAAAAATGCTTCTTTCAAGTCTAATATGTTAAGAATTACGCACCCTTCATTATTGGACTATCAGATTGTAATATGCACTACGTGTATATGTTTTGTCTCTGCAATTTAAAAATAAAGCAATGCCACTCTATATCATGCTTAAAGCTATACAACTGTGCGTTTAGTAGGAATGTGTAGCATTTACAGCTTGACATGAGACACACCACAATCCAGGATTAGAGTGAGAATCCTACATAGAAAAGTAAAACACATTAATAGAAAGTCACTTAAAGGTCTATCCATCGTGTCAGAATAAAAGAAGAAACATTAGGAACAAATGACATCATCAGAACTTGTCCTAACCTCATTCACGTCCTGTTACAGTGACTTGATCAACAGTTGTATCACTATGTCTCAGCCCAGTTACTGATGGCTCTCTCTCAAACGCTGCCTATCTCATTACTGTAATGAACTTTATAATTACCTACACCCCCTCCGAGAAGAATGAAGGCCATTAAGACACTGGGATTGGCTTTTATATCATTTACTTAGCCCAGGACACTAACCAGCAGCCATTTTCCAGCTCAATAAACCCCCACATCCTTCAAGCTGTTGACAACACTTTCTTTCTTTCCTCCGACTGGCAGGACTCTCGGTGCAAAACAGAGTGACACAAAGCTTTACTGCAGACTTTTGACCGTCTCAGAATCACTCGCTGAGGTCCCTCCTCAGCTAACCTTGAAATTCAGGGTCAAAATATTTTGACATTCAAAAGAGGTCATACTGGTGGTCCAGACGTTAATGCGAATATATTGTGAGTGAGGTGTCTTGCAGCTGAATTCCACCATCACACCAGCTGTTTGCCTGACTACTAAACCACTCATTAACTAGTGTAGGTTAATGAGTGGTTATGAGGTGGTGATCTTAGGAGAAAAGTTTCCTCTTTTATTTTGTTCTGGCTTGGTTTGTTATAGTTATCTTGCAAAGTCAGCACCTTTGTTTCACCACCTATAGTGTTACTGACAAATAGCTGTCCTGATCTATGCCTTCCTCATCACCATTAATGTGCCAAGACAGTGGGAGGCAAAGAGTGCGTGAAACAAAAGGGCCTATGATAAGAACTAAATGCAAAATGAAAAAGGCCTATAGTGACTATGAAAACTGCTGGGTTGAAAACTTTTATTTTTATTTTTATTTTTACAGTAACTGCATGTTGTTACTTTTAAAATAGAAAGAAGCAGAATTTTTGAAAAATCTGTTTTCTTTTTTGTTACTCCTTTGCAACAGTCAGCTTGTAGCTCGGCTAATGCTTGCGACCATATTACTTTGTGAATTTGGTAAGGTCTCAGTCCTATTTATTACCAAGCTTTTGGAATTACGTATTGTCATTTTGTCAGAGTAACTAAGCAAAAGTATTGCTATAAACATGAGAAAAAGTCAGAAAAGAAACTGTTTTTCATGTCAGCAATATTAAAATCATCATGTCAGATTAATACAAACAAGCTCGTCTGAAGATGTTAACATTTTCTATAAGAATGGAACAAAGACAGCGAACAAATCCGAGAGACGGAAAGCTGAAAAGCGAAGAGATGGGATGTAGTTTTCACAGAAGTATTGGCTACATGTACATCTAACCCTACCCTGGATTATGCAGTTTTACAATATGACAATAATAACAAAGTCTTCATTAAAATAATAGTTAGACATATTAAAACAAACCTCTCATTGCCTTGTCACTGTGCAACAAGCGCTAACAAGTAGCACAAGCAACACTTTGAAGGCATCCATGTAAGACCATTATATCAATCAGCAATTAGTATCCATGCTGTTCGAATCTAACAAGGAAAAAAAAAAGCCTTGACTGTTAACTTAATAATTATAAAATTGATCATACAATTTTTCTATATGCATATCAATTGAAACTAACGACAAACATAACCATGCTTGTTTGCATTTTATTATGGAATATTAAAGTTGTTCTACAATAGTGGTCTTAAATGAACACAACATGGTGCGAAACTAGATTTGAATTTCAAACTAATGACATGCTGATTCATAACTCATCTTGCATGTAATCTCTATGAGTGTATAACAAGATAGAAAACAGGTAATGAGCAAATGCATGCATATCTCTCTCTCTCTCTCTCTCTCTCTCTCTCTCCATATATATATATTGCATATATATGCAACTTTGATTTTGCGTTTTTATAATTCTGTCTATCTGTATATATCAACACTGTAGATAGGTGTTAAAGCTCTTAGACTGTAGCTTTAAAGACAGACTATGACCTCTACTTTTAACAAAGCAGGTTGAACATTATCAACACAAAAGCAGTAGTGTTGCTCTATAATTCTCCCCTACTGGCCGTGGAAATGAAGACCAAAAAGTCGAATTTAATCCAGCACCTGCTTATACTTGGCAGACTGCACATACAGAACCTATTTGTGAATGCATTGTGTTTGGTTGGGATTAATTAACACTTATATAGTGGGGAATCAGGCAAGTCAGGCTTGTGTTATAATAGCATTTTGGCTTGCAATGCTGGACAAAGACTTTGCTTCAGAGGTGTTTTATATGTGTGTCAAAGAGAGAAGGCGGCCTACTGCACTACATTGTACGCTATCATGCTGAAACATATGGACAGACAGGTTCTTTGTCACTACTGTAAGGGCATGTTTGACATGGTTTGATGCAGAGCACCAGACAAACACAAAAGCACTATCCTCCTCACTTGACGTCAAACCTGTCACTCTGTCAAGGCTGCGAGTGTGCCTGAGAGGGTGTGTATGAATCTCTTTGAGTTAGTGTTATTAACTCAAAGAGTTAATAACATATCTGTTATTAACCTCTGTCTCTCTTCCACAGCATGTCTTTATCCTGTCTTCCTTCTCTCACCCCAACCGGTCGCAGCAGATGGCCGCCCCTCCCTGAGCCTGGTTCTGCCGGAGGTTTCTTCCTGTTAAAAGGGAGTTTTTCCTTCCCACTGTCGCCAAAGTGCTTGCTCATAGGGGGTCATATGATTGTTGGGTTTTTCTCTGTATCTATGAAGCGCCTTGAGGCGACTTTTGTTGTGATTTGGCGCTATATAAATAAAATTGAATTGAATTGAATTGAAATTGAATTGAATAGTGTCCACTAGAAGTGCAGACCACTGTTAAGCTGACTTCCTCTTGCTTATACTTTTGCATAACTGCAATACCTTAACTATATGTTTTAACATGCTGCCATAGCATGCAATAAATATATGAAAACACATCAAGCCAGTCCAAAATTCTGTAACTGTGCAATACGTTCACAACCCTGTAGTGTGTTCAAGAACTTAATACAGTTAATAAACTTTTGGGTTACATGATGGCTTTGTGTATTAAACAAGAGGGAGTGTTTTTCAGGTAATTTATGCTCTTTTTTGTTTTTTTGTTTTTTTTAAACATTTTTCTGATTTGGTCATTGCATGCACATTTCCACTGATGGAGCGACTTGTGCAGTACCTTGACATCACCTATGGGTGTCTCTCTTTTTCTTTAGAAGCCGTCTTCCCAAGCAGCTGCACCCTGTCTGCACAGTGGCAGGAATGACCAAGTGTGTGTCTTTGAGACAGCGAAGCCACCTGTACAGAGCGAAATCTTTACAAATGCTATATGAGTGTGCAATTTACTGTAAAAATACGTTTTTGGGAGGAATTAAATATTTATGTGAACATGGAAGCAGACTTATGAGTGTTTGGCATGGAATCCAGCGTACTGGAAGAAATAAAATTATCCAAATATAATGACCCAAATATTACCCAAGAATTAATTGAAGTTTTCTAGGTGAGTTTACTGTTATAGGCCTGTCAGATCCTGCTTTGCTCCCTATAATAAAGTGGGATTGCCCATATGTGAAATTGTTTCAGTCTGGAGTACCATGCTTGTTATCTGAACCAACTGGAATTCAAATGCGTAACTTATCTAATCTTTTACTTTTACATGTCTCATTGATTGATAACATCTTAGAGAAGACTTGTATAATACATCAGAAACACGTCAGAAACATTAAAAGAAACACGTCATTATTTCTTTCAAAGACTCCCAGTTTTCCAGATTTCCCCATTTAGACATCTCAGTGACATCATCTCTTTTTATAGGTACAAAGGAATATATAAATGCACAAATCAAGCTAAATAGACATTAATGCTTCCAGTAAACACATGCTCTATATAGAATTTTTTGTTTTTGAAAAAACGCATTGTTCGTTATTAAGGCTCATGATGAAGCCTCCAGTACGAAATAATACGTGATTTGAGCTTTCTGTCTGTGTGCTCTCTCTCTCTCTCTCACTCACACACACACACACACACACACACACACACACACACACACACACACACACACACACACACACACACACACACACACACACACACACACACACACACACAAGCACAGAAATCCTTATAGGCTTAGTAATAGTTCTTCCAATCATGCTATTGGTTTATCTTGGTAGATAACGATAATGCAAAGAAGAAATAGAGAGTTTAATGCTCCACAGTAGGTGACTTAATCCAACATGCTTTCCTTACTTAATTACTACTTATTTATACGAGGACACCTGGAGGATATAGTATAACTTTAATATTTACTTGATTTCTGCATTTGTACTGTATCTACCTACTATTGTAATTATATTCAGATTATTAAAACTGTTGTCTGTCCTATTCACCAGCATTACTTTGGAGACTGGATCACATACATTACTCCAAAAATCAAAGTTAAATATTGTTCTTTACTTTTTTCTCGGCAGTATTTATAAAATAAATATATAAATGAGCTAGCTTGTTTACATACAATGCAATATACTAGAAATGTGTCTTTGAGAACAGAGGATGAATCAATATGAATTCTGATATTTGTATTTGTTTTTTTAATTTCACTTTTATTTCGTAAATGGGTTGAAAATTAATCAAGTCATTATTAATAGATACAGGGATTAGGAGGTGATGCTTCACTGATGGCCAGTGAGGTATTTGTGCATTGCTTTCATATACCTTCATTCATCTTCCATTCTGGAGTTTCAATACTGCAAATTCCACACACAATATCAGTATGTAATTAAATGTGTTTTTATATATTTTACAGATGCAAAAAATGTATTGTTATATGTTACATATTGTTGTTTTTTCTGTAAATGTAGCCGCTGTTCTTTAAAGCAGATAATTGTTACATTTTCCTCGTTCCACACTGGTCATGTTAGGATTTGGAATGTGTGTTTTTTCTAATTCAAAGGACTGAAATAGGTAAATGGAACAGAAGTTAAAACGATTTGGAGCTGTGTACTTCCTGCACCGTTGTAAAAGTCTGCTTCAAAGACAGATTTCATGAGTTAACCAAATGCTGTCTTTCTTTATACATGTCACACAATGCTAACAGGTTGCTTGGATTCTTTCCATTAATATTTTATGCATTGAAATGAAATGAGTGGCAGGTCTCAATAAATGCAAACTTTCTCATAACTGGATATAATGATAATAAAGGAATGGCAGCACTGAGAGCAGCTTCTGATTTTTTCCTCCAGAGGAAAAGAAGAATTTAAAATATACAGTAAACACGTTATTGTATTTAGTTACTACAAATTAATAAGCAGTTGTAACTAAACAGTTACTGTTGTAGCTGTAACCTTTCAGTCCTGATGGGAAGACTTTGAACTGTGACAACACATTATTAAGCAGGTTGTTGGTGTGCGGGGCCAATCTCCACCACCTTTTGTTCCAATCTGTTCACTGAAGCAAAGGACCCCCTCATTTCCTTGGAAATTGCTGGCTACTACACTTAAAGAGTATTTTAGTGCTAGAAGTTGTAGATGGAGACCTGAGATGGATGTTGATTTGGGCTTAAAAGAGGCTAGAGGTTTGGCTGTTGTCAGTATCAGGCTGGCTCTTGGACAAACTACCCGAGACAGTTTGTGACATCTAGTCCCGCCTCATCTCTCTCTCACTTTGTTGAGTTACTTTAATGAATTCTGTGTGGATGATTCTAACCAAGAGGGGCGTAAGATAAGATTGAGCATGGTGGTGGTTTATGTCTGTCATTACCATCTACCCTTGTAAGACAGAACTGGAGTGTAAGGTTTTCCTGACTCTTTATAATTGATCAACATCCCTGTGTAGAAAGACAATGTATGGTAGACTGTTTAAGTTGGCGGTTAAATTGCTTTACCATGACAAGCTGAGATTTTATCAGTGTTTGGTCTTTTAGATGAAAAAATCGGAACGAAAGAAGATCTAATATTTTTTTTTCTGCTAATCTTGGCTTAGCAATGTAACTTTAAACAACCAAAGAAACTTCACATGGTGTTGGTCAAAGTTCAACAAGACCCAGTAAACACATATGAAAGGAATGACTGATTAATTCTGCTTTCTTGAGGCTGTAGCACATGGCTATTTTTAATTGGTGGGATTGTTTGTTTAGCTAATTTGGATAATGGATTGATTAACTTTAATTCTCAAGAAATTTGCCCTCTAATTTCCTTATTTATTGCATCTCTTTCTGTTGCATGTACACCATACTGAGTGGCTCAGGGTGTGTCTATGTTTAACTGAGAGGCATGGAAAGCCCCACTCATGGAATAGGGTGGCATAGCGTGCAGCAGGTAGCACTGCCACGTTGGCCATGGGTGTCAGGTAGCTAAAGTACTTTAAGTATACTGAATAAAGTTCTGTATGGATGTATGGTTAACCTAAAAAGACTAGAAAAGCATTATATAAATGCAAATATTTCAATGGATCAAAGTAGGTTTTTTTATTTGCAAGATAATTACTTGATATGATTAGCCAGTGCCATCCACTGATGCAGAAATTTACCATCTATTCTATCCACTTAAAGCTGCAGCATTTCTTAAAGTCTTGACGAGATGGAATTCAAAGGATATGCTCAGTTTGGTAGTTGTGCTAGAAACCTTGCAGTGGTATGATTTACATGTTTATCCCAGTAATGCGTCTCTGTTATTTCAGGTGTCTGTACAATTCTTTCTAAAGAGCAAGTTAATAAACGTGTGCTTTGAAACAGCAAATGCATGTTCTGCACAGGTTTCATTTCCTTTCAAATCATGGCAGTGGTAACATGTTTTCATTCAATTTCATTGCAAAATATTCACGCTGAATTTTACTGAGTAATAATTCAGAAAACTTGATGAATGTTTTTGTTTTTCTTAATGCAGCTCAAGCTACACAGCTCAAGTTTTGAACGGTATTGTGGTTCTATTAAAAAAAAAAGTACTGAAATTACTTAAAAGTGTGCATTCATTAAATATGATTCTTTGCCTTCACTCTGTCTTTTTCTTTTCTCTGGACAGAGTTTAATAGGAGAAGGCAAGCTTCCCTGAGCTGATGTAACAATTCATCAGCAATAATTTGAAGCACACATTAAGCACAGACATATTTGTGAAGTAGCATAGATCTATTTTCCACAGAGAGAAAAAGTAAAACGATGTGCACATAAAAATAACCATTTTTGATCACAGATCATAAGGCCTAGTGTAAGACTGAAGGTAGTTTTTAAACAGATAAAAACTGTTTAAATGACCTTTGCAATGAACTAAAACCATGGTCTTTCAGGAACTATAACTTAAGCACATGATGATGTGAAGGACGCACACAACAGCTGACCTGATTTTTGAACATTTCATGGTAGTGTTAACTTGCAGGAAAAAAATTAGGAAAGGCATGTTGCAAAATTTCTTGGTAGTCTATAATAATCTCCAACCCCCTCCCCAGTTTTTGTTCTTAGGTCTCCAGGTACACTTAAACTACACATGGGGATTTTAAAGAAGAGACTATTGTAGCATTTTTGTCACTGCACGTGCACATGAAGTTAGTAGGGGAGGTATTTGTGGCTCCAACCATGTACCAGCTTGTGACAGCTGTTTGTGAAGGACCACAAAATAGATCCAAATAATCCAAATAGGTGACAACAAAACCCTGCATTATTGTGAAAAGAACCGGGTTGAAATTGATATCGATAGGTTTGGAGGATTTATGTTCTTCTTCATGTGAAATCTTTGAAAATACTTTTCTGTTGCACTCATGAAGCCACTTTCAGTACATACCATTCTAGTGGACAGATATCTTTTATGGACAGGCTGTGAAAGAAAATAAATCCAGTTACTTGTAATTTCATGGAGAGAATGAACACATTCATGTGAAGTGAAGGAATTTGTGCTAGGGTGGATTTTTACACTGAAAATGAGGTTTTGCAAACAACCTTTATACAGAATATTTAAATAAATAGTAAAAATGAACCAAATTATCTATGGAAATATTGGGAAAAAACCCTTTCATGCAATGTCAAGCAAGGCTTAGGAACAATCTTAGGGGGCCATTGAGCCCAGACAGCCAGCAGATGGACAGGACAGTTAACATAGTTGTTTGACTGAGTGTTAAACCTTGTGTTGAGAAAAATGCTACTAAAAGAGTTTCGGATACCAAATATGACGCAAGGTATACTCCACATACAACAATGGAAAAATGGGACATTCTGTATTTAGAACCAAGATAAGCAGAAATTTGAATTCTACAGAAATTCAATTCAAAATAAGGTTTGTCTAAATCAGAAATGCCAATGACGTGTGGGACGTCATTGTTCCCCAGAGTTAGCATATCAGAATTGTTCTAGATGTAATACACTGTGGCAAGCTGTACAATGCAAATAATATATACAAATTTAGTAGACTACCTGCCTTAAAAACAAGAAAACACAAATATTTCACAAATCTGTCAAAAACTGTATTTTTTTTAATTAAGCAAATAACAAAGTAAATTTGTGTTTTTGAACCTGAATTTGAGCTGATATGCTGACATCACTGAGAAGTCAGAAATGAATTACTGTACCGAAAAGCACTGTAGTTGAGCGCTGAACTTATAATCTGCACTATTACTTCCTTGATTATGCTCACTACTAATGTTTTTTCTGTACTTCACCTCACAAAAGTCAGTGGAACAACGTGTGATGACAGAACATGCAAGGCTAACATCCATGACCTTTGTGACTGCAGGGCTTCCCAGAAATCCTCCCTCGGGACACGAGAATACAAACTCAACTCCTTCTGTAGCCATTTGGAAGCTGAAATCTACTTCACAAGTACAAGTTGCCAGTCCGTCACAGCACTACCTGAAAGTCAGAGAGTGTTCCTAACAATAAAAAACCAAAATTTTTTGGTAAAACGATCCTAAAACTAAAAGATTTTGCTCAGGTTTAACTAGCAACAATCTTGCCATACAGTCACTGTAAACACCATGAACAGCTTGTTAGGGAATAAACCAAGGTTGGATGGCTCGGCCATAATCGTATCAAAATATCAATTTACATTAAAAATGTAAATTAGTCTCACAGACAGACTAAAAACGTATTACTTTTTACCTCAAGGCTCAACTGAAAGAAAAACAAAGAACAGAATGGACAAGAAAAGAAAAAACAAAACGCATCGCAGCTTGTCATCAATAAGACGGACTTCTTAAATTCTGAACCCTGCTGCTAAGTAGCCTCATGATTCTTCCAGGCTTGAACAGGAAACTGCTTAAACATCTCTGTTTCTCCGCCTGAAATGTGGAGCCCGCCACTGAGTCAAATTTAAGATGTTGTGCTGGCAACTGCTCTGTCTTGAAATATTGCAAAGGCCAGGAGAGACAGAAAGAGAGAGAAAAGAAACGGGAAGGGATTAAACCGGGAGAATGGAAAAAAGAAGGGTGTTGGTATAGAGAGTGTGACATAGAAGGAGAGATACAGGTGGAGGGTCCCAGCACAAAGCACATAGCTGCAGGAGAGGCTTATGCTTTAGATGGCCATGTCAGAATGCAATGCACTTGCTGCTGGTTTTATCTCTCTCGTGCCTCCTCCTCCTCTCCTATCGCTGTCCTCCTCCTCTTCTCCTTTCCTTCTCTGTGGTGCCTTTCCATCTGCATTCTAGTCCTCCCTTCTATTTCTCTCTAACACCTCCTCCCTCAGCTCCCTTTGTTTCCTGCTTCTTTTCCTACAATGCCATATTTTCATACATGCACAGCAGTATGGAGACAGCAACACCACTGAGCATCTGAGCATATTGGTGCACCTCTCTGTCTTCCTATCTGTGTTTCTCTCTCCAGCGTACACACACACACACACACACACACACACACACACACACACACACACACACACACACACACACACACACACACACACACCACCTCAGTGTGAAAATTGAAATAATGATAATGTATCCCTCAGTCTGCATCAAAGTATTGCCACTTCAAAAAAATGCCAGCAGGCATGAAATGCAAACGTGAAACAGATGGATTGAGCGGGAGGAAGGGGAAAGGAAGTGTGTGTGCGTGTGTGTGTGTGTCTGTGTGTGTGTGTATGTATCTTCTTTTTTTTGCTTTGACCATCCTCCTTTTACTTTGTGCCCAGGCACACAGTTTTGTGTGTGTGTGTTACTTTGTGGAGGACAGTTGCTGCATGTTAGTCAGGGTTGATGTAAGCATTTGGAAGGACATGCCTGTGTGTGTATGTGTGTGAAGTAACAGTTGATATTTGGGTTTTTGACAGCAGGTTTTCAGGTTTTGTGTGTTGTCACCGAGTATGTCCCACCTGATTAAGACTGCTGCAGTTACGACTGGACTTCCTCGTTTGTCAGTAGTAAAAAAGCATCTGTGTTATTTCTCCATTACTTTCTGTTTCAGTTGTGTGTCCAACGTCACACTCATACCTGGAGTCAGCTTTAGCAGAGTTTTACATAACAACACCAATAATTGCTTGCTGAATTTGTAAAGGTAATCCACAATGATAACATATTCCCTGTAGACAGAAAACCAAGGACTAAAAATTATTTTACAGATCCCCAAATTATGGGTCACTCATCACAAACTAAAGGACTTTATCATTTATTTGCGGTGTACAGTATCTTGGACCTTTTTTATTAGTAATGGTAAAATGGAGAGTATCACTGATGAACACATGGAGTGTGTTTTCTGTAACAGTTCAGGTGTTATACTTCTTCTGTTATACAGTAAAGATGGAGCTGAACTTAAAACAAAGCATTTTGGTATATCAGTAATTCTATGTTCCAAACCACGCTTCTAGTCATGCTCTTTAGGCAGTGTCTGAAAGAATGAGACTATGATTTAAGAGAAAACTATGAATTTCCTTCATCAAGTGCCTGGGCTGTCAAAAGGTGTCCAGAGCAGAAGCTTTGTGTCCAAGCGAGCCAGCTCAGGCATTTCATTAGGATTCTTTCAGATGTCCAGCATCAGCTAAAGCCAGCCTCAAAGTTACATAAACCTGCTTTAAAAAAGCTGAAAAGTACTGTTCAGATTTGAACTCTGTTGAACTTATTCAACTGAAATGTTATTTCCTTCAGTAACACTGAATCATGATGCAGTCATCCAGGTCATCGTAGTCTAAGGAGCTTGGAAAGAAAAGCGTCTGGACTGCTTCAAGCCCTGGACACTCCCACAGGGCTTGAATATGGGACTCTCCACCATTTGACCCTAGAACTGAAGAAGCTTCTCAGATGAGAGGTGAAACGTCTTAAAGCAACTTAAAGAAGGTCAGACGCTTTTCTTTCCAAGCTCCTTAGACAACACTGACTCATGTTTCATTTAATGACCTCTAACAGTTACTAATTAATGTCTGAAATTGCTTTCAATAACACCTTTATGACTTCAGGTTTTCTGAGGGTGAGGGTTAAAGCAGCATCTATTTAAATTTCAGGACCCAAGGGTTCACAGCAGAATAAAATGTCTGAACGAGATGATCAATATTATTCACTTTTTAACATTTTGATCTAGTCCTGTATTCAGCTCATGAAAGACCTTGAATGTTTTACTTCATATCTATTGGAGCAACTGTCCATTTGCACAACTGTGAAGTTGTTCTTTCAGACCCTTGTGCTCCTTCTTCTTCATTTGGGATTGCCTTGTCGATATAATTAACGTGCTTGCTATTTGCTTGTGTTGTCAGGCTGGATGTTTTGGTACATAAGTTTGTTTTAGCCTTTTGTGGCCCTAATTAAGAAATACTGAACTGACTTTGTTCACTTAAATTTCTCCTCGGTTTAAAAACACAAATTTTGCTTATGTGCTACATGTTTGTAGAGTCTGGCAAAAGCAGTGTGAGTATAATAGATTTGTTGTTGCTATTAAATAGCAATGAAGTGCTGAGGTAACCCAGTTGTCTATTTTTCACCAGCATGCACAGACACAAATACATTTCTTTGTTTTTGGTGTACACAGGTCAGTTGGCGCCGTATGGCAGCAGACATAATTAGCGTCTAATCGGCATGATGTTTTGACTGCCGTTGTTTCACAGTTCACTAGCTGTTTGGGCTACCAGTGCTGGTAGCTAGTTACCCCATGCGGGGCAGCAGGTGAATCAGCCAGCAGGGTGCCATCTGTGCAGGTGGATAGAACATCTCTTGTTTTTTTTTAATGTCTTCACCTTAAAATACACTAATTTATGTTAAGCGGGTTTGTTAAATGTGAATGGCTGCAGGACCGTAAAATTTCAGGAGGTGTAGCCTGAGCTTATGCATGGTCACAGTTTGTTGAATTTTTAGAAAAACACAGAATATGCCAGGAATGCACGCAAATACACAACAGTACTTGTAAACACAAAGTGCTCAGTGGCTCATTAGTCTGATGTCTGATAATATAACAGTAAAATCACTTTGTTTTCACTGGATTGTAGACTGTTGCTCAGGGACTAACCAGCTGTGTGTGGAAGGTAGACACACATGTAGATAAACACAATTTTAACAGCAGTTGTTAACAATGTGTTTTCAGATTATGTTTTGTTTTTTCTTGGGAGGTATTTATTTTTGCAGCCATTTCCTATTAGAAATGGCTGATTATATCCCTTATTTTAAAATCAAATTATTACATTCCAGTAAGAGAGAGAACCACCGTATAAAAGAAAATTCTGATATGTCTTTCTGAATATGTAATGATAACAAAATTATCACATTTTCAAGAGTTCACAAAATGTGATATTTTATTTTATTTTAATAATAATAGTCACCCGAGCATAGAGTATAAGAAATAAAATAGAAAGCAGGTAAAGTTTTTAGTCACTACTAAATGTGCATCTATCTATCTATCTATCTATCTATCTATCTATCTATCTATCTATCTATCTATCTATCTATCTATCTATCTATCTATCTATCTATCTATCTATCTATCTATCTATCTATCTATCTATCTATCTATCTATCTATCTATCTATCTATCTATCTATCTATCTATCTATCTATCTATCTATCTATCTATCTATCTATCTATCTATACATACATATATTATCCCATAAATATGTTGGCAATTTTGTATGTTTATTATACTAAAAGAAAACTCTCTGGAGAAAAGACAGATTCTGTGTGGTAGACACATGATGGTGCAATACTAATGTATTCATTATTTGACATTATTTTCCAATGGAAATATGGTCAAACTGAGATTATTTGAATATGAATGAAATTTTCAATCAAAATTTCATACTTCCATTCACATATGTAGCTATTTGTATACACAAGGCACAGTGTAGACATATGAAATGCATATATCATTTTCATTCAGGAAATGGAAATCAAACTGAAAGTAGAAATTACTCAAAGGTATCACGGTAGCATTACTGTCTTTTCTAAATAACCTATACATAGAAAATTATTCAGTTTGAGAATAAACGTGAACAGACAGTTGGATGACTATTTAAATTAACAATGATTTCCATTACCACTCACACACTGTAATAAATGCCTTCTCAGCCACAGTGATTTAAATATAGGTGTACTGGAAAGGGATGTTGGCACTTTACTCACCACATCTCTATGAAATGTTATCTCCAATTATCTTAGCTTGTTTGTTTGGATTCATGAATATTTTCTTTCTCAGATTTATTTAAAATTGAATTTCAGAAGCAAGATGTTTCTTTTCAATAACAGGTACAAGCCAGTGCACACTACCAGTCCAGAAATGACCCGAAAACAAAACAAAAGGTCTTTATAAGAACTGCTAGAGGAGGAAAGTGAGTATTAAATTTACACATACATAAAATCTTTGGGCTTTTAAACTGGTTTATAACCCTTTAAAAAAAGTCATTTCAATAATCATACACAATAATATGTAACATGATATTTCATACATAGACAATTTAGTAGACATTTGTACCACAACCAACATCCGGCCTCACTGTAACTAAATGTAAAGCTGAAGCAAAAGTTTCTTTCATTGTTCTTTAGTCTAACAATCGCTTTCTTGACTACTGATGAAAAGTAAGAATATATAAAAGAAAAATTGCTCAAAGTAAGACATTCTTTTGTTTTAACAGTTCTTTTTAAATCTGATTCATTCACCAGATTCATCTAATAAATACTAAAATCTGAAGCCCTCATGCCAAAGTGAACGATAACTTGGGTGGATTTTGAAATAGTCTTATTGTCCGCATCAGTGTACCAGAGTTAGATCTGAAAACTGAAAACTGCAGATTTCATGGAAAAAATTATTCGGTTAATACTGATGCAACCTTAAAAAATAGCAGCTCCATCAATGCTCCGTCCATTGTAGTCATTTAGCATCATTTACATGCTGTAAGTAGGCGTGCATTCACAGCTCCATTTAATGTATGTGATGTTCCACATCATGAACTACTATATCTATATATATCTCTATATATCTATATCTCTTCCTCTCTCTATATATGTATCTCTATATATGTATGAATAAATGTGCTGTTTCAGTTTTACATATTGTGTTACATTTGTAGCAGACTGCAGTCGTGGAGTGGCCCAGTACGTAAATCCTGTGGTGTGTGTGTGTGTGTGCATGAGATGGACTGGTCCTGATAGTGTTGTAAGTGCTATACAGTTAAACAACAGTACGCGGTGAGGAAGCACCCGTGCTGAGGGTGTCATATATTACAAGAAAGGCAGCCTCCAAACAAATTACGACTGTGTCTTTGTGTTGTTCTTAGCCCTCCATCTCTTCCTCTCTCTCTTTCCTAGTGTTATATATTTTCACACCTCACTGAGTCCAGTGCGCGCACACACACACACACACACACACACACACACACACACACACACACACACACACACACACACACACACACACACACACACACTGGTGTCTGACTGTATCCCCCACCCTCCTCTTCCTCTCTGTCGTTCCTTCTCTCCCTCTTTCTCCTTTACTGCATTTTCCTTCTTATTTCTCTTTCTCACTTCATATCACCCTTCTTCACTCACCCTACCTCACTCTCCCCTCTCCCATCTCCCTCCTCCCTTCCCTTCTCTCTTGGGTCATGTTGCAGCAGCTCCAGCAGAAATAATAGGAGCAAAGGCGTGAGGTTGTTATTTGCATAGAAATAGCATGACGCCCCAGGCAGCTTCAGGAGAAGGACACAGAGATCATTTGTCTCAAAATTTTAATGAAAACTTTTGCTGAGGCAGAGATTTCTTTCCCTCTGCCCCCTCCCTTCTCCCTCCCTTTCCTCTCCTTCCCCCGTTCTTATTCTTTCACGTACCTTCTGTGCCGTCCGATACTTGCGCTCTCTTCTTCCTTTTCTGTAGTAGCACAGTGTGATGTGAAATTAGATGACACATCACTATTGTGCTGCTCTGCACCACAAGCATGTCAGTCTTACTGGCAGTTTGTCAAACATTGCTGGAAATATGGAAGAACCAAAATGTCTCTGTGGTGAAGAGGGTTTCTGTGTGTGTGCCTGAAACACACACACAGTTAGCCTGAACATGCAGGATACCAATGAGTATGCGACTTTGGAATTAAAAATTCTTCAAGACTTCATTAGAAATAATCAAATTTTTTCTGATTTTGTGCAATTTTCAACCATAACTCTGAATAAATAAATAAATAACTTAAAAAAAATTCAATTAGCATTATTAGGGATGGGTATTGATAAGATTTTCACGATTCAGATTCCATTTTCGATTCTGTTTAACGATTCGATTCTTTATCGATTCTTTATCGATTCTTTTTTAAAAAGGAGAACACTAAAGTCGATTAGCTTAGAACTTTGTTTTATATCTTCTCTTTGAACAAGATAGAAATTTAGGAGGCCTTACAAACCCAACAGTAAGATCTTAAGAGATCCACAGCCTACGGCTCTTCAATGGGGTGTCACAGGGTCCCCAGGAAAAAAAATGTATATGTAAAATAATAAAATAAATATTCTTCTGTAGCAATAACAAAGTATAACATAAATTATTCTGTAGCAATTACACAAGAATATCCAGTAATGTCCCTGCCTACAATTAAACACATTCACTTATCTAAAATCGGGGCATCTGCTGTGGCAAATGGGTGCAAGCCTTTGACCACAAACTGAGTCACTGCTCAGTGACATTTGTCTATCCTGGCCTGAAAGGAGACGCTACCGGTAGACTGCAGGGAGAACTGCCAGCATCTGAGCCAGACTCTGTCTCATCATGGTCACCTAAATGCGCAGTAATGGCAGGTTTTGTAATAAGGCAGATCGCGCTAACATAATATGCACTGTTAGTTGATTATTTATGGGCAGAAATCTGTGCCATCAGAAACTGAATTTGAATAAGTTAAATTTGAATTTGAATTGCTCAGACTGAATCTGAATTGTAACTTGAATAAATGCTTTTGAAAACCGAATTTGAATTAGTCTCATTTGAAATTGAATTTATGGTTTGAAAATGAATTGATTTGCTTTGAAACTGCATTTTATCCTTTAAAAATTCAGCTCTCGGATAATTTCAGTTTCACTTCTCACCATTCAATTTCAGTTCCAAAATTCAGTTTTTTGGAACTTACATCCGGTTCCGGTTCAAGCGCAGATTAATAGAACTACGTTTTACTAGCGGACCGAAAGTGTTACTGACGGGAATCTACAGCATCTTTAGCTGAATTAAGACTTCAGAAGTCATTCGTCATGTCGAATGACCAGCGGATGAACTCTCAGGTTGGTAATAAATGTATTACATGTATAAGAACAAGCGTCATGTTAACAAATGATAGCCGTACGGTAACTTTTATGCTTATTGTAGCTGCTAGCTAAAAACGCTAATTTAGCGTAGTTTGCCCTGAATTCAGCTTTGACAAACAAATATGATCGACTGTTTCTAGTAGAATTCCAAAGTTGTCATCTTGGACCCTGTCAGAGTACCCCCTCTGTATGCTTGCAGAGACCCCTACAGTAGAGAAACATGCAAAACGATGTCCAAACCTTTGTGTTTTAGCTTTATTTATGTCTTACACAGCATCCCAACTCTTTAGCTAACTTAATAACTTTAGCTAAAGTGAATAGTTAGTCTAATTCATTAGTGCAGCATTACTGGGTCACCTCTGTTTGAAGTGATATAATGTGATATACAACTATCACTGTGTTTAACTACCATAATAATTCTACTTAATTAGATTTTTTATTTTTATTTTTAAACATACTGCTCCATTAATATGTTTGACAGGCTGAAGTTGTCGGGTCACCTCCTAAATCGACCATCTGTTACAGGTGTTTTGTGCCAGAAATGGAGTGTCCACTGAAGACTGAAGATACTGAATCTCTACGCCTTGCCATCCATCCCTCTTGTGCCTTCATCTAGACAAGAGACAAACTTAACCACTCTCATATGCTCTGTACCTACATCACATTCCCTGACAGTCGTAGCTTGGCTCATCTGAGGGTGAAATTATAAGAATGTGTTATTTTGCACAGTGCTCTCTAGGGTTCCTAAATAAAATATGGCATTGAGGTCTTTTGAATTAATCCCTTCTTCTGAAATATAAGAACCTCTCCTGGTTTTAATGGCACTTTGGATTTCCTTACTTTCTGTTCCACTCCCAACCCCAAATAGATGCTGACAAGCTGCCACAGTAACATGGAAGAGGGAAAGAAGTTGGAAAGGACTACTACAAATAAACCTAATGCCTAACAATGTAAAATAAGAACAATAATAAAGATAAGAAGTAACAAGTTTTTAGTTTTTTGTTTATTCCAAATGATCATCCAGATGTCTGTGACATGTGATGACAAACACCATAATGGAAGGCCTTAGTCATCACATGCTTAAACTCATATATTTTTGCATATGCTGAACAGGCAGTCAGACATGCTGTAACTGTGGGGTAGAAAACAGCATAAACACCATACGGCAGGGGTCTCAAACTCCAGTCCTCGAGGGCATGGAAAAGTTGCATGACACTGGCCCTTGAGGACTGGAGTTTGAGACCCCTGTCATATGGAATATGACAGGTGTGGTTGAACTGCATGAAGACTCTGAAGCTTCTCTTCTCTTCTGGCAGGACAGGAATGTGGCCTTGTCCTGTGAGCCACTGTAAGGATGTACTTAGAGTAGAACTGGACTGTCACTGGCCTCAGGCTCTTCACCCTTTTCAAAGACAAAGCAGTCATTTAGATAAAATATTAGATATTGTTTACCTGTAAATGCACAAAGTAAATTTAGAAATATAATTATTGTCAAGAGTGAACAAGCACTGATAGTGTAATCTACAGCTGTGGCCAAACGTTTAGAGAATGAGATGTGTTGTTTGCTTATTTACAAAGTTTGCCGTTTCAGTGATAGTTGTAAATCACATTATATCACTTCAAACAGAGGTGATCCAGTAATGCTTGATTCCAGTAGACACAAACAAACAAACAAACAAACAAACATTGATTTATTTACTTTTATATCCAGATGATCAAGTAAACAAAATCATAAATTCAACTGCAATTATAGTTATTTTTAGACAGAATATTTGTCTAAATATTGATGCATTTAAATGCGTTATTGCATTATTCTCGTTCTCGTGCTCAGCAAGGTTGATGTGATGCTCTGCTGTCTAGTTGTATGGTTGCCCCAGGCAGGGAGGTTCTGTGCTGGCCTGGCACCGGCTTTCTGGCTGATCTGCTGATGTGTTCAGACAAGTCACTGGGCTCAGTGCCAGGCTGAATGCCAACTAGGGTCAAGCTGATATACAAAGCTGATATTAGTCTGTTTGTTTGTTGTAAAAACCAGCTCTGGGTCCTGCACGGCCCCTGCAGAAAACTAAGATCATGACTCCTCACAGCATGAAACAGATGTTGAGATCCAGACCCTGTTTCTGCTAAGTTGCACCATCCAGCCTGCTCTCCATCGGGACCCGAAGAAGCCTAGTCAAACTGATTTTCCATACCTTTGAAGTAAATCCATAACAAACCTTAGGCTGGATCTAAGACATATTTCTTAAGGTACAGATCTGAACGCGCCAGCTTGGCGTTTTAGTGTGTACTGAGCAAACATAGCTTTGAAGAATTACTCTCATACCAGTAACAAAAATGCATTTTACTCAACTAAATCTGCAACAGTAACAAGATAAATACAGTCAAAGCAACAACAGTGGTGAATGATTTCATGTTTAGATAGATGTACTTAAATAGATGTACTTATCTTCCTAGTCTTCCCCTCACACAAGCACTCTTGATGTAGAACGTCCTTCTAGCTAGCAATGGACGGCTGAGATCAGATCCTATCCATTTATTTCCAGACGCACATCTTTAAATATGACCATTCTGCTTTTCTTTCCAGTACTAACTTAACTGCTTCATGTTGAGCTGATTGTTAACAGGTGTTTTTTTCTTTTTAACTTGAAGATGTTTTATTCATTATTGTCCTGAGCTCCTTCAGTATTGAACTTCTTGGAGCTGAATATTATTGCAGAATTGTTAAATATCACCTGACTGAACATGGCTGTGTAATGGGCAGACAGCATTTGAAGATGTTACATATAGAAGACAATAAAATCATAGTACTGTTACTGAAATAACTGTTGTGATCTGGGAACAATGAAACATGGCTAAAACTAGGTTTAATAGTGTAAAGAAAAATGATAATGAAATGTTTATCAATTTAGTTGTCTGTTTGGACTTCCTGCTTGTTGATTACTTAGAGCTGAATAGAAATTTAATTCAGAGAAAATTTGAACAATCAGATGGTCCTTTATGAGCAGGACTTGAAGATAGTGGGGAAGAACTACCTTTGACCAGAAAGAGACCAGGATGCTTGTTACTGTAATAGCCTATCATCTGGTATGTAAGAGCCAGATTGAGAAAAAACAATGCATAGCTAAGATTCATGTAAGGTTCAACTGAGTGCTGATAGAAATATCTACTAAACTTTTTGTTAGTAAATATGTATACATCGTCATTTCCCTTGGCTAACTATATCGACCGTATAATGTAAGCTAATGTGGTGTTTGTCTTCTGGTGGAAAATGATGCCTTGATGTTGTGAAACTTAGTATACTGTAACCTGTAAAAAGCTTTATAAGTCAATACATAAATGTTTTGAGGCAAAGTTACTTGATAGAAATTAAAACAAAATGAACTTGTGGTTCTAGACTCATGGTTAGCACGTCCCGATGAACGCTGAGTTTTGGCTCCCTCCATATTCATTTTAATTTAGGCTTTGTTTTGTTAACTCTAAATAAATACCCAGAAGTGTTACCAAGCTGATGGCTGGTGTTTGGGGGAGGTGTGTATAGTGCAGCTGACCTTTGTTGTTGTTAGTTCATCACTAATTAAATGAGGCATGACTATACAACCATCTGCAATTTGTGTGTTAACTTTTGCTGTCTTTAACTAAACCCCAAGTTAAATTTTATTGGTTTTAACAACTTATGACCAAACGACAGCACAGATTTAACACACAAGTATAAATTCAATGTCAATCTGAATGTTAACTCTGCCACTGAAAAGCAGCTGTGCCTCAGAAAAATGTTTGTGTAACAACAATTCCAACCTTTTCTCTCTCGCTCTCTCTTGCACGCACACACACACACACACACACACACACACACACACACACACACACACACACGCACGCACGCACGCACGCACGCACACACACACACACACACACACACACACACACACACACACACACACACACTTCAATATGCACTCATTTATGCATGCTATCACCCACCTTTACCCCCTGCAGTGCTCGTGAAGGATGCACTACCCATACAGCTGCCACCGAGCGGGAGAGCTGGTGAGTGGGAAAATGGGTGGTGTGGAGTGACCCCACACTGCAAAAGGCCGCTGGGCCATCCTATTGACACCTTAACAACTCTCCACCACCATCAATCCATCCACAACTTCCCCAACTCCGCCCTCTTGACCGACACCTCACAGGGTGCAGGGTTATTCTGAGCCCAGCTGGGGGATGATAGTGATGATCTTGATGATGAGGATGGGTTGAGTGGTGGTGGTGAGGGAGGGGGTGGGGGGGCATTCTCTCCAGCCTGCACCTAGGAGAAGAAGCATCAATTTCGTTAACAAATGCATTACAGTCATCTTTATCTGGTTATCACGGCCACAGCTCCACTCAGCCGAGAGCAAACTGGGAGAGAAAAGAGACCTCCCAGAACGAAAGTGGGGGCGGTGGTGTGGGGGGGGGGGGGGGGGGGGGGGGGTCTACAGTAATCTGTGTAAACACATGGTGGCCTCCCTCCTTTCTTCTAGAATATTAATCAAGTTTCAGACAGGCTTGAGAGGCATGTGTGTTTGCCTGTTGATGTGCATGCATGTGTGGAGATGGCGAGATCTTCTCTATTTGCCATCTCGCTCTGGTGTACGTGCGTGTGCGCGTCATCATCTCATTCTCCCACCAATTCAAGGTGACCGTGCTGGCTGACGCCTGAGGGCCCCTAGGGCACCACTGACAGCTTTAGGTTCTAGTCAGAGATTTGTAGCCCCACCTATCCTTGTCCTCCCACCAGTACCCATAACACATCAGGGCCATAAAATAAAGCCCCACCCCCACCCTCCCAGGAGTGATGGCCAAAGAGGTTAAAACAAAAGAGGTGACAGATGAGAGCTGGGGTGGTTACAAAAGACGCTCTCCCCATTTGGGACACAGAGCCTTATGGAGAAAATATTTTGACCTTGAAGGTTAAAGGTCAAGAGTCTAAGCAGGTGAGGGGAAAATGAGTTCTGTGGCCTTGGTGTCACGCTTTACAGAGATGCTGCTGTCCCAGATGTAAACGTCTAGGCATTAGACAAGATGCACACAAATATAGTGCGTTATCACTGCGGTATATAACATATCAACCAATTTCCTAATGATGCCAATCATTGCCATTGTTGTTTGTCATTATTCCAATTTACACCATTCACATTTCACATTACTTCAAGCCATGGCTTTATACATGGTACTGTTTTAATATGCACACTTCTGTCCTGCTGTGTGCTATTGATGGCTGGTTGATGGCTGAGGATGAACTGCGCATGTATAGATCTAGTCAGTGTGATCAGTGTGATCAGAATTTTATGGAACTTTATCCATAAAAATCATCTAAATCAAATATGGCAAAGCATCAGTTTAAGAAAATCTTCTTGGGAATGTTCAAACAAATTCCTGGGCGACTGCTATTTTTAGATCACTCTTCTGACATGCACTGTGTGCTGTGAGGTTTCTCCACGGACCTCAGACTGAAAAACAGAAAGCATACAAGGAGAAGGAGCATTCTCATCACTTTTTCAACATTCACTGGGTTATGCACTTTTAATTAAATTACATCCTCAGAATGACACTTTTGTCAGAGGATTCAACTGTGATCTCATCGAAGTGAGATGCATCAGGCCTTAACTTGCCTTAACTTTGCTGTGTACAGTGCCATCATGTACTAGCTCAGAGTACGCCGAAAATACAGATTTTTTTAAATGCATACAATCTCCACTTGCCACCTGGCCTGATTTTCCTCCTCTTGACTCCCTGTGTCTATTTCCCAAAAATGATATTCACTTGTGGAGATTCAGCATGCATTGCAGAGGTACAACTACAAGAGGACATTACAGGACTGGAGTGATCTTAAAATAGCAGCAGCGCAGTCCAGGGGTCCGCATGAAGATGATCTTGAGTGATCAGCTGAATTTAAATCTCAATTTTTAAGCTGAAAATTGGAGTTTTTCAATTTATTTTCAAGAACTTTTTGCAAGCAGAGTGTGATAAAAAAGTTGATCTACACACACACACACACACACACACACACACACACACACACACACACACACACACACACACACACACACACACACACACACACACACACACACACACACACACACTTCCTCCCTCCTCCTTTGTTTATGGTGTGAGGGTATCAGCAATCTCGGCCTGCCTTTCACAGGAGCTGAGGGCTGTGCCAGGGAACAGATGGTGGTGGCTAGGCAGGAGGGCAGCAGGGCACAGAGGCAGCGGGCACAGCAAGAACACTGCCAATCCTGTGGCCTTGGCTGGGTGAGAACAAGCAAAATCCTGATGCAGGGTTTTTTTTTTTTTAAGTGGAACAAACACTGCATTATAATTGTGGTAAGAAAAGTTGCAACAGCAGCACATTCCTGTTGCAAATGGAAGAAAGCCAGTTTCTGTTTTGGTTTTTATAATGCTGGCAAATTAGCGCATGGTTAGAATTTGCTAATAATAATTTGTGCTAATTTGTTTCCTGATAAAACTGTGTGCACCTAAGAATGCGTCGTACCATTTCTATAAGCAGTCACATCATCATTAATCACTAGCACCACAGTTCCACTGGCAGCCACACATGTCCATGCCATTTTCCTCCACCATGTTTGACAGATGATGTTGTATGCTCCGGCTCATGAGCTGTTCCTTTCCTTTCTCTATACTTTTCTCTTCCTATCTGGTACGTTTTATGTTGTGGCTGTTCCCTCTATGCAAAGTTTTACAAGAACTACACAGGCTCCATCAGATCATTTCTGGCAAGCTCTAATCAAATTCTCTTCTTCTTGAGCAATCAATTCTGTCTTTCATCTCTTTATCTTTTTTATGGAATAATGAGGGGAAACGTATCAGCTGGAGATCCCTTGAATTCAGTTAAATATAGTTTGACTTTATATATCTATTTCTGTGCGTGTGTGCATGCATGTATGTGTGTGAGACAAACCTAAGTGTAACTGGGTTTCTTGCAAATGTTTTTAACAAGCTTAACGGCATTAATGAACAAACAGTGAAATACCCCAGCGGTGTAGCAGAGTCACTTTATCCTCTCAGTGTTTTTCTCATATTTCTGAAGGGTGCTATTATTTTCCTTTGCATTCAGCATCAGTCTGTGTACACCTACTGCAAGATATACCTTGAACCCTTGCTCATTGTAACCCACCTACTCTTTATAGTTTAGCTTTGTTACTCCATTCATTAATTTTCAGAGTGTCTTTGAATTCAGCCCTGTATAGGTTGATGACTTTAATTTCCATCAAATGATGTGGCACCCTTTCATTTTTAACACATTACCTCGTCCATATCGGTATAGATGTCCAGCATGATCTTTTTCCCATTGAGATCAAATGTTTTTCAAAGTATTCCTTTAATTTATTTCAGCTGTTTACTGCTTAGAATAAAATCAGCATCTATACTGCTGTGACATAAGACAACACAGTTTGTGATGGAGTCTGTTGATAGTCTGGGGGGGCTGGACACCATCTTTCGAGCTTCCTGAGGGGCTTAATATACATGGGTTTCCATGGATGCCCTCCGTGACCCTTAGCACACAATCCCTCTGTCTTTTGCTGTCACACAGGCTGATGAAATGTTCTTTAATACCCAATCGACTGTATTGACATCCCCTTGGGTAGCAGGATTCCCCCTCAGGGGTGTAGAGTATTGATTTTGGGGGAATGTGGGTCTGTGGTGCCCTCTTGACATGTCCCCAGTCCCACTGCTATTATTGGAAGATTAGTAGGGCTATTACACCTCTCAGGCCAGATGGATGTGACACTGGTAGGAGTAGCAGTCAGATGACCCTCTATGTGAACTTCTTGGAAGAGAATTAGCTGTAGTCATGGATTTGAATTTGAACTTGTCTATTTGTCTACAGGCATTAAAGAAATATCTTTTAAACCAGTAAAATCAGATCCCATGAAACCATCAAAAGAAATGTAAAAAAATGATGATGTCAATAAAGACGTATTAAACAGGACACAGATATAGTCTTTATAATGAGCACATGAAGGAATTGATCCACTTAGCAAAAACTAATTGAAAAGATATTGAAAAGAAACACTTTCTAATAACTAAACAATGCTGAGATTTAGTTAAAATGTGAAAAATATTCATTAATAAGGCATCTAGAAAACAACACCCCCTTATGTCTAAAGTTGTTTGAGAAACAGATTTAATCAATAAATAATAATAATAAAGGTGCAAATTACCAGTCTTGTGCACTGAGCATCACCATGCGTGTGTTAGTGAGTGAAAACACTGTAAAACAGCAGGCGTGTGCTCACTGCAATCAGCATACTACTAAAGTTCACCTTAAGTTTGTCTAAGACAAGAAGCTGTATCAGTCGAGCAAAAAAACCACAAAAATTAAAGCCGAAAACTTCCAAAAAACAAGAGTGTAATTACATCCACCAAGGACGTAGACTGGGGGAAACAATTATTTGATCACCTGTTAAATTTGTAAATTTGATAATTTAGGAAGTTTCAGATTTTTATGATAGTTTCATTTTAATGGAGAGACATCGACTATTAACCAAAAATCCAGAAAAACACATTGCATAAAAGTTATAAATTGCCTTACATATCATTGACTGAAATAATGTTTTGATCCCCAAGCAAGTCATGACTCAGTATTTGATAGAGAAACCCTTGTTTGCAAGCATAGCGTTAAGTGTTTTTCAAGAATTGTGGTTTTAATATTAATATTTATTTAGTATTTAATATTTAATTTTGAAATGTAATTGAGATTCTGCTTTCCACATGGAAAGTGCACAATCATGAAGTATGATAGGTACACTTGATGACTGTGCACATCACATGTGCACATATTGTCATGTTTAAGCAAATGCAAGATTTGGACTCAGCACATGGACGATGGTTTTAATGTGGGACCTGATTGCAGAAACACAACTGGCAGCACAGTGGGAGAGGAGCGGCAGAATTAGCTGAGGCCAAGGTAAGTAAGGCTGTAGCTCAGGCGGTAGAGAAGGTCATCTACTGATTGGAAGGTTGGTAGTTTGATCCCAAAGTCTGCATGTCAAATACCCCTGGACAAGATGTTAACCCTAAGTTGCTCTTCCATGCGTCCATCAGAGTATGAATGGATGTTAGTTAGTAGAAGAAAGTGCTTGTGTGAATGTGGCATGTTGTATTAAGTGCACTGAGTACTCTGGGAGAGTAGAAAAGTGAGACTTCCAGGCTGTGGAGCCTACCACTACATGCTGCTGTGTATAGCAGCTGGATAGCATAGCGGTAAGACTACACGCTGTATCCAGTCTGTAGGCTAGACCCCTCATGCTAGCCGAGCCTACCTCGGACACGAGCGAGACACATAAAAAAGAAGCCATACTGGAGGAGGATCCAAATGCAGGACACACAGAAATCATCAAAAGTCAGATGTCTGTGCATGCACACTTTGCTCCTCCTCCTCCTACTTTGCCCTGCTTGGTTTTATTGTACTGCTGTCATGTGACTCAGCAGCTGCTGCGTAGAGACATGTAGGCTGCAGTGAGCAGAAAGAGAAGCAGTATTCAGTAAACAAATGAAGAAAGAAAGAAGGAAATCCTTCGCACAGAACAAGACAGTGAGCACAGAAATAGAGGCCATTGGCTACAAAGGAGCATTAGGGCCACAGGAAAAAATATAATATTGATTTTTTTTTAGAATAGTATTAAATTAAAAATTAAATCAGATCAGCACTGAGGCGAAAGAGGGATCTGAATTATCCACAGCCTTTGAATACGGGTTTCCAAAAAATCCAGTTTCAAAACTTTACGAAACTCGGCGAAAACTTGTGAAAGGTGTGTTCTGTTGTGTGACATAGACAAGAAGCAAACAGACTAATCATGAAAAAATATAACAGGAAGTGTCTAAACAGAAAGTCAACATCATCCTTTAAATCATTTCCAGATGGTGCAAAATAATATTGATATGCAAAAACTCCATATGCAGTGCATTTTTATGAACTTTGTGAGAAGGGGAACTTCAGACAATGATCAGACCGGATTCTCGTGGCAGTATCCAGATTTCACATGTGAAAACATCAATATATAAAATAAAATAAATTTGATAGACCTAATTACAAATATTTCTTTTTTCTTTATCTCTTTAAATTTACTCAAAAGTAAAGTACTAGTGAAGCTTCAAGGTATAAAAAATTAATTGGATCAGTAAATTATCCTGTTCGATTGATTTAGCATAACTCAAAAGAGGAGTATGTGGGTACTAACATGTGGTTAAGATGTGAAAAAACATCAAACTTTATGAGTGTTTTAAAAGAGTCGTCACTCGTGCAGATCATCTAAATGTTTAGCTCAAAACTTATTTCCATTATTTGTCCCTCTTTCTTTTGACCTTCCATCACTTGAGATGGTGAACTGGAATAAACTATACCTCAGCTGAAATGGTGATTATTGGCACAGCGCTCTGGACTCTGCACCCTGCCCTGTGGAGCTGGGATGACCTCTACAGGAGGGAGGGAGGGGGGGAGGTGCTCTGTGATTGATTAGCTGGCCTGGGAGGACCACCACTCTCCCACTGGCTAGGGCATATGGAGCTGCGTGTCCTATGGACAGCTGCAACCGCAGCACTTGTCCTTGTTCTATATGTGTGCATGTGAAAGAACACCGTCTTGTTATTCCATATTATCTTCTCATTTTATATAACACCTTAGGATCTTTTAGAAAAGTTGCTACAGGTCTGACTTTACTGCCTGATTGAAAAGGAACCAATGCTTGCATAAAAATACTCTTTTTTTCTTTACTGTTAAAAACTGTCAAAAGGCCGGCCAACAGGCCAATACATATGAGGATGAATTTATTTCAAGCAGTATTATTACGGTGTGCATAGAAATATCTCTTTCATGTGTTTTAAAATAAATGTTTAAAAATAGTAAACATGCAAATTCAGCCCATTTATTTTTCATTATTGTTTGGTCAGTGTCTTTTAATGACTGCAGCAACAATAAACTACAGTTTTACAAAGGGATAACTAGCTAAACAAAACTGATAAATGTAAGTATTTAAAAGTAACTTAAGGCTGATAACATTCGATGGACAATCTTTTTGATCTGGTTTAACCCACTCATGTGCATGTTACACACGATAAATACACAGTATTATATCACAAATGTCCACATTTTAAAATAAATTAATATAAACTCATGTGGGAGAAATAAAATGCATAAAACTC
Organism: Rhamphochromis sp. 'chilingali'; assembly: GCF_963969265.1. Taxonomy (NCBI): domain Eukaryota; kingdom Metazoa; phylum Chordata; class Actinopteri; order Cichliformes; family Cichlidae; genus Rhamphochromis; species Rhamphochromis sp. 'chilingali'. Next base: position 38,508,118 of record NC_137935.1, on the reverse strand, counting down.
TTACAGGTCACTACAATGTTAACATCAGTCAAAGTGATTGTTGGTAGCAGATGAAGTTCTGAAGCTGCTTCCTAAAGAAACATATTAGAAGAACATAAATCTGAGACAAGAGCAGCCACAGATTAAAGGCATAACCTTTATAGGTTAAAAGTATCAGTATCTGTATTGGTATTGGCAAAACTGCTTTTAATTTACTTGGTATCGGATCGATACCAAAATTTGCAGTATTGCTCACCACTAGCTGGTAGTTTGATCTCTGGTTTCTCCAGTCTGCATTCACAGCTCTCTTTAGATCCTTCCCCAACATTTTGTCAGGTTGACTTCTGGACCTGGACTGGGACATTAAAACCTGTCGGTTCTTGTCTTTGTCAGTCAATCTGTTGTAGATTTGCAGGTGTGCTTGGGATTATCGTACTGTGGAAAGACCTATCTTGGACCAACCTGTCATGGTCCTCCAGTCTGCTTTTCCCCTACCTTAGTGTTACGTCACAGAGAGAACCATGGATTAAACTAAAGGACCCACTATCTGATGACTGTTTTCTGAATAGAGACTGTGGATTAATCCCAGCTTGAAGATTTTGTAAATGGTTAAACTGCAACGTACAGTACATATAAACTCACTTAACCTGCTTTCTGAGTCTATGTTTGAGTCCGTCCTGCCTATTGACCATCACACAACTGTGGGGCTGTCAGACATGATAGCCATCGTCAGATTCAGCAAAGGATAAGGTGCCAGGTGATAGACACTTTAAAATTTGATGTGTAGGCTCCGTCTTTTTTAAAATAGGAGAATATGAAGAATAAGTTTTATTAAAAAAACAAACAAAACGATCTATTTTTCATTGCTATATTTAAATTTATGTTTTGTGCAAGCCACAAGGGAGCTACTGAAGATGACCAAAAAGCCTCATGTAGCTGTGTAGTCAGTGTTTTTTTCTATAAATATACCATAAATACCCCTGCAGACCCCCCTCATATCGACCTCAGTCTCCTACCGATCAACCCATCACACAGATGCTTGCAGCAGCAACTTGTGAATGGGCTGACTTCATATTTTAATTTAGTATATGTAGTTTTAACGTGGCAAAATCATCAGAGGTGTGTAGGTGCAATATGAATCAGAGTAAGCCCCCACCAGCACCACAAAAAAAAAAAAAGATGATTTGTAGTGGTAAGTTCAAGTGGATATCTGTCTGGGGTTAAAAGTGAAAGTAATTCATTACAGGGAGATAGTGCTTACTGATATTCCTCATCTTGACGTTTTGCAGCGTGGCAGTTGAGGTGAGGGGGGGTGAAATGGCCTGCAGTGATCGAAAAGGGACTTGGGGTGAGCAACATCCAATGGCCCTATTGGAGGAGAAATGGCGATGAAGGGATAAGGGCCAAATGGATGGCTATATTTTACAGTGGGTCAGTTTGGATTGCGCTGTCCAACACTGTAATTATAAGTTTGGTTAGCAGAGAGGGAGAGAGAGGGTAGGAAGAGAGACAGTAGCCTTTGTCATGGCTGTAAATGAACAGCCAGGCTTAATTGAGTGGTAACCTCTGAAGCTGTTGTGCTAACACTGCAAAGAGATGGTGGGATGGAGGGACAGAGGGGTAAAAAAGAGGAGAGAAGTGCTGATAAGGACTTTTATGTTTGTCAGTTTACCTTATCCTTCTAAACCCTGCCCACTAGCAAAAACAGGCTTCCCACACAAACAATGAGCAGAATTACACTGCACAAAGCAACATTTTCATAAAAATAAAAGGACAAAACATATGAGTGGCTTAGTCATTTATAATAGTTTGACATGTTTGTAACATAAAGGTCCAAAATACACTTAATGAAAATGTAATTAAATATAATTCCAAGAAACTTTGTCACCTAGCAAATCTGATGTGAAGAATGTATGGTAAGATGGTGAGAGACATCTACAAAGTTGAATGCAGATGGTTTTCAAAGAGTGAATGCCTGTGATTATTATAGTTCAAGTGAAATATCTGGGTAATATCTTCATGAAATAAGAAAAAAAATATTATCTGGTAACTTCTCATTTGTCCAAAAGCAAATATTCAAATCAAATCACTTTTATTGTCACATCACATGTGCAGGTACACTGGTACAGCACATGCGAGTGAAATTCTTGTGTGCGAGCTTCACAAGCAACAGAGGTGTGCAAAAATACAAATAACATAAGAACAAAGCAAAATATAAGAATGGGAATCTGAGAATTATAACAATAAATATATGTACAAAAATAAGGATGTATGCACATTACTGAATATGTATACCAAATATATATGTACATACGTATGTGTATACATATATATAAAATAAAATAAGATTGAATATACAGCGATTAGCAGATGGATATTGTGCAAAAAGATACATATGGAGTGCATAATGTTGAAGTTCCAGTAGTAAGGGTGAGGCGTCTATGAAGTGTTCAGCAGTCTGATGGCCTGATGGAAAGAGTTGTCTCTCAGTCTGCTGGTTCGGGACTGGATACTGCAGAACCTCCTGCCTGATGGAAGTAGTCTGAACAGTTTATGCTGGGGTGACTGGAATCTTTGATGATCCTCCCCGCTTTCCTCAGGCACCGCTTCCTGTAAATGTCCTGCAGGGAGGGAAGCTCACCTCCAGTTATCCTTTCGGCATACCGCACTGCTCTCTGGAGAGCTTTGCAGTTGTAAGTGGTGCTGTTACCTTACCAGGTGGTGATGCATCCGGTGACGATGCTCTCAATGGCACAGCAGTAGAAGGTCCTGAGGATGCGGGGGCTCATGCCAAATCTTTTCAGTCTCCTGAGAAAGAAGAGGCGCTGCGATTTTCATCAATCTCAGCTGTGTACCAAGTTAGTGATATCAAAACAAAGTGAAATTGTAATTCTTTATAAACTGCAAATGTAATTGTTCTTCTAATCATAGGGGTGTAACATTTTTCCAGGCCAGTGTTGCCTTTCTTACTTTTTTGAACCAGCCCACGCAGGTCCCAACAGTTTAATAATCACCACAGAAGTAGATAAATACATAACAAAAGATAAGATACAGATGAGTCCAAAGAGATACAAATGACTTATCGAAGGTACAAAACAACCCCAGAGACACAAAATGACCAGAGAGATACAGAAACTTGCTAAAGCACATTCCTTAAATCTGGACACATTGCCAGTATGTAGGAGGGCACAACTAATCTGGTGCTAGGCTAACAAACTTTCATTTTGATACTGTTTGGTAGCTAATTGACAAGGTAAAGCCAGCATAGATAATCCACTAAACTAGCTAGTAGCTTGCTTTAAACTTTTTGTGTTCAACTGGGAAAAAGAAGAAGTTTATGCTGTTCTGCCCTTACTGAACAAAAGTCCTTGGTGCTCATTTGAGCAGGACACAAATTCAGCTGAGGGGACTTTATAGGAGAAAGCAATATTCATTATTGCTGTAACAATAACCGGTTTAATCGCTAGAGAGCACTCTTCTGTGGTTAAAATATATCCTAAAAAGTTACAGAAAGAACACTTTAACACTTCTCTGTGTGACTTCTCACTCATTCTCTCTTCCGATCTTCTCATTTTCTCTCTCTGTCTTTCTGCTCCCCTCTTCCTGTCTGTGTTTCCTTTTCAATTCTCCTCTGCTCTAATTTCCCCTCCTCATCCAAGCCTGTGTGATTGTAGTGTCTCATCACAATTTTGGCAGACATTTCTTTTCATTTTCTTTCCTCATCTCCTGTCTTATTTTTGGCCTCACCCCCCCCCCACCCAAAGCTTACAACCACCCACCCCTCCACCATGTTTTTTTTCGCCTTTTCTGCTCCATCTCATGCTCTTCCTGAAATCTTTTGGCTCGTCATTCACGGTAGCTTGTTTCTTTCAATGTTCCGAGGTAATGGTGGAATATAGCCTGCCATCAGAAAGAAAGGGGGAACAATTTGTTCCCTTTGCAGTGAACGGGGACGGTTGTGATCAAGGGTGTGATCTGCAAACGCACAGGCCTGCTCCCATACACACAAGCACAAATACACACAAAGCGATGATGATGAGGCCATTTCCTCCCTCATCTCCAGATCCTCATCTAACCACTAATGAAAAACATGACAATTACCCACAACTCTTTGCACCTCAGCTTTCAGCGGTAGTAATCTTGGCACTGATATGAAGTCAGCTTGTCGTTTTGCCTCCGCTGTCCCTTCCTCTTTCCAATCTGTCCATCCCCTCCTCCTCTTCTTTTGTCCATTTACAGGAGCTAGGCATCGTGACTTTTCAGTGACGATGATGACTGCTGCCAAATGGTTTTAAGGATGTGACTGGAAATGGAGATATGATATATCTTTACTTACATTGGCCAGTTGGGGACTGACAAAGGCTATGTTGAGGGTAATGAACAGTGGATTAAGAGTGAGTAATGAAGCACCAAGGATTATCATTTGGTACCATGGGAGCTGCAGGAATCCTTCATTTTGTTAGTGGAGTCTGTGCACGTGTAATCTGTGAACTCTGGTTCAGATTCAGTGATAAACAATATTATCATTATCTCAGATAAATAAAGGGTTTTTAAGGTGAAGGTCCTATGAAAATTTAAAAAAAATTAACTGGGCATATATCCGTGTGCACAAGATAAATTGAAAATTCTTAATTTGAATGAGCCATGGACAGTGTTACCTTGCTGTTTGCGTGATTACATATGAATGCATATTTGATGAGGCGATTTGGCTCTATGTAGCTCACATGACAGCGCATCGTTTCCTGACACTTTTCTACCTCTGTGCACCAGGTGACAGCAAGGTGTCACTTATGATGGCACTTTAATTAATTTTGTTTGTCCTGTTCACTGATAGTCATGGGCCACTGAGTATCCACGTTCCTGCTGTTGGGGCTGATACAGAGCAGAAAGATAGTGAATTATGTGCATGTGCACGCCTGTGTGCATGTGTATAGGGAGAACGAGAGAAACAGAGAGAGAGAGAGCAAAGGCTAGTCTGAGCCATTTTTACTGGTCAGCATTTTTTAGTTTTGCAAAAACAGGTGAACAGTAAGATAAGATAAGACAATATAAGATGTGATTTATTTACATCTAATGTTATTATACAATAATAACTCATGAAAGTAAAATAAAATACAGAAAATAAACAACAAAGACAAAAAAGTACAAAATAATAAGACGCTCAAAAAAAGTAAATATGAACGATACCTTCAATAATCCAACCATACCTGCATTAAGGCCCACGGCACACTGAATGCTTGAAATCTGTGCAAATATTTTGTGCATTAAAAATGTCTTTAATGCAGCTGTTTTCACCAAAGATGTAAGTTTTATTGATTTTTTTTAGCCCGACTCTGCTATCAAGAGTGGTTGGGCTGAAAGTGGTTGGGGTGCAGCTTCCATGGATAGTAAAGGAGGACATGCTGTGGGTTAGTGTGACACAGGAGGTTGCTAGTGATAAGGTGAGATGAAGGAAGATGGTCTGCTATAGTGACAAAAAAAGGTATTTTTCAAATCTTAATAAACAGATCTGACCAATCAGATCAAAGCATTTGGCAACACGCGCCCTCATAACTCAAATCACACACTGGTCTTGAATAGATAATCAAGTGGAACTAGTAAAATAATACTATTTTACCACAGACACACAGCTGGACACTGCTCCAGGTCAGTCGGCTTGCCGAAATGATTTCTCTGCCTCTTCAGATGTGGTCTCAACTCTGCTTTTAAGAGTTTAAACTGCCCCCCTGACATCCAGAAATATGTATAAAAGCCACACAAATCTCATAACATCTCACAAATTAATTCAGGTATTTTAAGAAGCGGCACCGGAGGTTGTGTTCAAATTATAGGGGGACCACACTCCTCAGCCTCCCTGGGAAAGTCTATGCCAGGGTGCTGGAAAGGAGAGTCCGGAGGATAGTTGAACCTCAATGCAGTTTTCGTCCTGGTCGTTTAACACTGGACCAGCTCTTTATCCTCCCGAAGATACTTGAGGGTGAATGGAAGTTTGCCCAACCAGTCTACATGTGCTTTGTGGACATGGAGAAGGCATTTGACCGTGTCCCTCGGGGTGTCCTGTGGGAGGTGCTTCGGGAACATGGCGTGTCTGGCCCATTGCTACGGACCATTGGATCCTTATACAACCGTTGCAGCTTGGTCCGCATAGCCGGCAATAAGCTAGACTCTTCTCCAGTGGGTGATGGACTCTGCCAGGGCTGCCCTTTGCCACTGTTTCTGTTTGTAATTTTTATGGACAGAATATCTAGGTGTAGCCAAGTGGCGGAAGGCTTTCACTTCAGTGGTCTCAGAATCTCATCTCTAGTTTTCTCAGATGATGTGGGTCTGTTCATCGGGTGATGGCCTCCAGCTCACACTGGAATGGTTCACGGCCGAGTGTGAAGCGGTGGGACTGAGAATCAGCACCTACAAATCTGAGGCCATGGTCCTCAGCTGGAAAAGGCTGGAGTGCCCACTTCGGGTCAGGGACGAGTTCTTGACCCTATTGGAGGAGTTTTAGTATCTCGTGGTCTTGTTCACGAGTGATGGGAAAAGCAAAAAAGGAGATCGACAGTCCTATCTCCTTTCCGGTGGGAACCTCAGCCATCTGGGAGGGGCTCAGAGTAGAGCTGCTGCTCCTCCACATTGAAAGGAGCCAGTTGAGGTGGTTCAGGCATCTGATAAGGATGCCTCCTGGGCTCCTCCTGGGTGAGGTGTCCCGGGCATGTCGCATGGGGAGGATGCAGATCCAGGACACCGTGGAGAGATTACATCTCTCGGCTGGCCTGGGAACAGTTTGGTTTTGCCCCAGACAAGCTGGAGGGGGTGGCCAGGGAGAGGGAGGTCTGGGCTTCTCTGCTTAGGCTGCTGCCCCAGCGACCTGGCCCCAGATAAGCGGAAGAAGATGGGTGCATGGAAACCATATTTAATGTAATAAAATTATATAACACCAATAAAAAGTGAAAATACCCTGGCAAAACTAGTAACAAGGATTGTAATCACAGCAATCTACTGTTCATTTTTGATGATATCAATTGCAATTATGGATTTTTATGGGTCACTTCACATAAAAAGGTGGTTTATTTTTTAAATCTTTACTGTGAAAAAAATTTAGGGGGATAAAAACATTTCATTGTAATTGCAATTCATCAGATATGATTCATAAAAAAGTCATGGTTATTTAATTAATATAAACATTGAAAGATGTCAATTCAACATTAGCTTGACTTTTTTTTAGTTACTTTAATTTGTTTAAGATTAAGTTTAATGTGATAATAGTGCTATAATAAAGCATTATTACATTTTGATTTGCTATATTTGTCTTTAAAAACAAATTTTAAAGGATAAAATATGTATTATAATCTCTGCACACTGTCTCACCATTATTCATTATTCATCTAAAATCTTACTTTTGTGAAAAAATAAATATTTGGGCTCCAGCACTGTCACTGAACAACATGAATTGTAAAATGATGAGATTTAGCTTTAAAATATAAACTCTTAGACAGATAAGACACATAGAGCATAGATAGACCACAAAAGAAAACAAAACAACAGAAAATAACTTTAACATCCTTGGTGACAAACCTAAAATTGTTTGGAATCTCTGACATTTGGTTCTACATATTAAAGCTCTCGGTGCTAAATGGCTTTTAATAACAAACAAAACAGAACAAAAATTTAAAATTAGTTTGGCCTTTTGCCAGTGTCCTTGTAACTAATAACAATATTCAATTCAATTTTATTTATACAAATCACAACATCAGTCACCTCAAGGTGCTTTATATTGTAAGGTAGACCCTACAATAGTGCATACAGAGAGAAACCCAACAATCATATGACCCCCTATCAGCAAGCACTTTGGCAACAGTGGGAAGGAAAAACTCCCTTTTAACCGGAAGAAACCTCCGACAGAACCAGGCTCAGGGAGGGGCGGCTAGAGAGAAGGAAGACAGGATAAAGACATGCTGTGGAAGAGAGACAGAGATTAATAAGAAGTGTGATTCAATGCAGAGAGGTGACTGAAGAGGAAATACTCAATGCGTCATGGGAATCCCCGAGCAGCCTACATCTATTGCAGCACAACTAAGGGTGGAGTCAGGGTCACCTGGTCCAGCCCTAACTATATGCTTTAGCAAAAAGGAAAGTTTGAAGCTTAACCCTCTCAAGGCAGACGTTGCCGATTTGCAACAGTTAAAAACTAACAACCTGATTACCCCACATACATATTTTATGAGGTTTTTTTTTTTAACTCAGAAGTACCACTGCAGGACTTGGTTGTGCATTAGCAACAAAAAGTTTAATTTGAGCCTGAGAGGGTTAATCTTAAAAGTAGAGATAGTGTCTGTCTCCCGAATCCAAGCTGGAAGCTGGTTCCACAGAAGAGGGGCCTGAAAACTGAAGGCTCTGCCTCCCATTCTACTTTTAAATACTCTAGGAACAACAAGTAAGCCTGCAGTGCGAGAGCGAAGTGCTCTAATAGGGTGATATGGTACTACAAGGTCATTAAGATAAGATGGGGCCTGATTATTCAAGACCTTGTATGTGAGGAGCAGGATTTTGAATTCTGGATTTAACAGGAAGCCAATGAAGTGAAGCCAATACAGGAGAAATCTGCTCAGGAGTGTTGATTCATTTAAACGTACATAATCATCCTGTTGTAACCAGGTTTCAGTAAGGCAGAGTAAATTGATTTATTGATCAGAGACATGATCAACGTGATCACTGATATGAGACAGAACAAGAAGTCCATTCAGATTCTGCAGGTAGTCCAGCTCCCCCAGTATGGCACATCGATAGGTGATGTTGCAAAAAAGTTTGCAACATCACCTATGTCAGGTTCACAAAACTTTTGTGTTAAGGGAAAGACTGACCACAGGCTGCTTGTTCTTTTCCCCTTTTTATAGTTTGCTGGGTTTAACTGGAAAAGGCATCTGTTTTATTTAATACAAAACAAACAAAGAAACAAAAAACCTCCAATAGTAATCAGTAATTAAACCTGTGTTCTACTGTGACATACTTTTTCATATATTACCAAGAAAAGTAACAAAATTTGGAATTTGCAAAGAACATGTTTGTAATGTGAGTCTGCATCTTAACTCTACACCAGAGTAGTGTGTTTGTACAAAAATTAATGGTTTATGTATGGCCTGTGGAATTTGTGTAACAACAGCTTTTTGCATTTGCATGAGCATTAGTGATCTGTCATAAAGTGTAGAATATTAACCTTTAATCAGGATTAATGCAGAAATCCCTGATGGAATACAGCAAATGTCCAAAGAGGAAAAAATAAACACCAAAATCTTTACATCTACAAAGAACAGGGAAGAAATGAGGGGACGGTACTGAACAAGCTGAAAAAGAACAAAGGATACAGGTTACAAATACACACAAGGGAATTAGGGGAGGTGTAGACACAGCTAGTGAGCAAGGCTTGGCTAAAATGATATGATACAAATGATAAAAAAAGAAACTCAAATAAAGGCAAGAAACAGGAGACAAATGACTAGCTTAAGAAAATAAGAAGTGATAAACAGTAACTGAAGCAAAGAGATACAGAGACAAGAATGAATAACATTAAAGAACCGCACAGAGAGGCCATTGAGGGAACAACTTAAACTCTATAATTAGGACCACATTAACTTTGTACTTTTCATGGGCCTCTATAAAGTGTTCAGTCTTACATTGTGACACACAAGATGAAAGTGGGTGGTTATCAGAATCAGAATCAGCATACTTCATTAATCCCTAATGAAATTATGTGGGTTACAGTTGCTCCAGTACAGTAACAGTAACAGATTAAACTATTTAACAATACAATATGTTACAGATTTACAGATTTAAGAAATAGCACAATATATACAACTCACTCAATAATAAATATCAAGGATTGACAGAGGTGATTATAAATAAATATCAAGAATACTGACAGCAACATTACTGAGTAGAATGGAGTGTGCGCAAAAAGGGTGTAACGATTGCAGTGTTTACAGTGTGTTAGATGGAGGAGTTGTACAGGGCGATGGCCACGGGCAGGAATGATTTCCTGTGTCGTTCAGTGGTGCTTTTTGGTAATCTCAGTCCTTCCTGTAAAGTGCAGTGGTGTTTTTAACCCAGTCCAGTTTATTGTCTCTGTGTACTCCAAGGTATTTATAGTCCTCCACAGTGTCCACGTTGACCCCGTGGATTGAAACAGGGGTCAAGGTTTTCCTCAAATAATGTCCCTCATTTCTGTGTAGGCTATGATAATCTATAGATAACCTTTAAAGGTTTTCACAGAAACACTGCAGCTATGACGTATAATTTCTGAACATGTGTTTTGTGTGGAAACAGCTACGTTGTAACAGATAGTAGATAACGGATACATTGTTCTCTTGCTAACCACCTCGACTACCCTATCCAATGCAGATGAGTTAGATTATAGTGTAAAAATGATTTAATAACTCCTAGGCATATTATCAAGGAAAGTTGTGATGGAGTGGAAACACTAAATCCATTTTAATAAATCAGGCCAGTTGAACAGGTGCAGGCCTAGCTAGCTTTCAGATTAGGATCTCTTTAGAAATCTCTTGGTTTTACAAATATGCAACCAATATGTTTAATCAGCTGTTTTGCCAACACTTCATTTTCCATTAGTGGTTTCAGTTACCAATGGTGTTCAAATCTTTCCATCTAGCTATTATTTTTTTGTTATTTATGTATTAAAATAAACATGGAACATTTTCTTCAGAATTATTATGTTTAATTGTGAGCATTTATACATTATATTTGCCGTAATCAAATTTTTGTTTTAGTGAAATGTTTTCATTTTATTGCTTCTTTTGGTGAAGTATTGGTTCTAAAAATTCCTCCACCACCTGTGATTGTCAGGTAATAGAAAATATTATTTCAAGAATGTCGGCGATATTCATTTAACTATGTAAATGATAACATTTTAAAATCCTTCAGCCAGTAAGAAACGGAAAAAAAGGTGAAGACATTACTTTTCCAGCAGTTCAGCAAACTGCAGGAAAATAAGAATAAAAGACAAGCAACAGGAAATCGTATGCTTTAATCTGATCTAATTTGTATTGTTAAATAGTGGAAGAAGAAGAGGTGTGTGTGTGTGTGTGTTTGTTTGTGTGTGTGTCTCTGTGTATCTGCTGTGTGTGTATCTTTCTGTAAACGTCCCAGCATGCCGCTGTTTTCTAAATCATGAAATGAATACTAATTACTCAGGCCCACCCCACCTTCCTTCACACTGTGCCTGTATTTCAATGTAAGCTACACGACTATATTTCTTCATGAATTCATTGTCATGATTTTGATGTTCACATTTTTAATAAAATCTATCCACACATGGAGAGAGCTATAGGATGCACTCAACTACTGGCAAATTATTTCAACCTGACTTAGAACAGTTCCTGCTACACCACAGCCAATTGCAGTTCAACTTTCACTATCTGAGAATGATGAACGGATATGTGTCATATCAAAGAGCTAGATTAGACATAGGTGACAATGAGCTAACATATGCACAACAGAGTAGCTCACTTTGTGTTGAACACTTGGGAAGCTTTTATTACATGTAGGGTAATTACATTTTTTTTTGCCATCAGCTCCATTTAAATGATTACTTTTCACTTGATGAATTTTGCATGTAGTGAAATGCACATATTGCAGGTTATTCTATAGTTATAGCATATTACAGAATGGCGATCTAAACTAGTACCATGGAGATGTACTTGTCCTTCAGATCGGGGAGAGACCGCTCTGGAGAAACAGATGAAGGGGAGCAGATCCACATGCTATAGTGCTACATTAATTATTCATAGAAAATGCAGACTATAGGGCTATGAGAGTGAAATGTTGTTGTGTGAAAAGCCAGGAAATAAGAAAGTGGAAGCAGAAGGAGGGGGCATTGATGTAAATAAATAAACAAATAAATAAATAATAAACAATCACAGCACCCCTCACTGCACACACTGCAAGGAACCAATCGGCACCCTGGCTCAACACCCTGGAAATTGTGTGTAATGAGTAGGAAAAGATTAGAGTGAGCTCTTGCTAGGCCGTAAATTGACATTAGTAAAAGAAAACTCTTACTAGGCAGGCTCAGGCTCTCATTTGAACCACAGAAGCAGGAGGTGGTGCCTGGGAATGAAGTGTATGAAGATGTTTATATTAGAATGAGACTGAAGCCCTGCTCTTGCGTGCAAATGCAGAATTTAATGTGAAAAGTAGACTTTAGGTGGTGACCAGAACACAAATAGCATATTAATATTACTGTGGCAGTAGGGTGGCATGGTGGTTAGTACTGTTGCCGCACAGCAAGAAGGTCCTGAGTTCAATTCCACCATCAGGCCGGGGCCTTTCTGTGTGGAGTTTGCATGTTCCCTCCGGGTACTTTGGCTTCCTCCCACAGTCCAAAGCCATGCAGTTTGTGGGGATAGGTTAATTGATTAATCCAAATTGCCCATAGGTGTGAATGCGAGTGGTTGTCCCTCTCTGTGTGTTAGGTCTGCCTCTTGCCCTTTGACAGCTGGGATAGGCTTCAGTGCCCCCTGTGACCCTGAAAAGGATAAGTGAATGGATGGATATTTTATGCATATAAAGTCATTCAGAGTCCCTAAATGTGATAACCAAATGACAAAGTCCAAAGTGACTTTAAGAGCTAACTCTCAAAACCCAATTCAACCAAGTTTTGGTTTTAAGACCAAGTTACACGTTTGGTTCACAACTATATACCAGCATGTTTGGATCGCTCTGCTTTAGCTTAGCAAGTTAAACCCATTGACTCATTCACTGCAATTGACGGCTATAGACGTCAATGGCAGTGAATGAGTTAAGATAGAGAACTATTGTTCATCTGTTGAATATCTGAAAATGTTTACAGGCAAATGCGCTTGCTTATATATCATATATACAGTGTATTCACTAATAAAAAACACAGCTCAAGTATGAACAGATCTCTCCTTTTAGTTCATACTTGAGTTGTGTCTTTTTATTAGTGAATTATTGGAATTGCTACTGAATTCGTTTTTTTTTAGTATTGTTTAGTGTTAATGTAATGTTTTTATTTTAAATTCAAATTCAAATTCAAATTTTATTTGTCACACACACACAACCATACACAGTATGACATGGGGGTGAAATGCTTGTAGCTGTACAATGCCCGACCATTAAATGACAGAAGAAAAGTTTTACAATATTTACAATTTACTACAAAAATTTACAAATTAACTTAGGAATTTACAGTAAAGAATGTGCAAATAGCAGAAGAGATTATAAAGATAAGGATTATAAATTATAGGAATTATAGGATTATAGGAAATGTGTGGTGGTGCGTGTGGTGACGTGTGTGAGAGTCCAGTCTTATAGTGACGTGTTTGGGAGAGTCCAGTCCTACACCTGGTTCAGGGCCCGAATAGCCTGGGGGAAGAATCTCCTCCTCATTCTCTCTGTTTTGGCCTTAAGGGAGCGGAAGCGCTTCCCAGACCTCAACAGTGAGAAGAGTCCATTGTTGGGATGGGAGAGGTCCATCATAATCTTCCTAGCTTTGGACTTGCACCGCTTGGTGTAGATGGACAGCAGGTCAGGGAGCTCTGATTGAATGATGCGTTCTGCCGAGTGCACCACCCTTTGCAGATCTCGTCTGTCCTGCTTGGTGCTGTTCCCAAACCAGGTGCAGATGTTTGACGTCAGGACGCTCTCGATGGTGCAGGAGTAGAAGTTCTTGAGCACCTTCAGTGGCAGATGAAAGTCTCTAAGTCTTCTGAGGAAGAAGAGACGCTGACGGGCTTTCTTAACCAGGGTGTTGATGTGACAGGACCATGACAGGTCCTGAGTGATGTGGACACCCAGGTATCGGAAACTGTCCACTCTCTCCACTGGCGTGCCACTGATGATGAGGGGTTTGTAATTCCTCGCCTGCTTTGTAGTGAAGTCCACGATCAGCTCCTTAGTCTTGCTGATGTTTAGGAGGAGGTTATTCTCCTGGCACCAGGTCTCCAGGTTCCTAATCTCCTCCAGGTAGGCCGTTTCGATGTTGTCAGAGATCAGGCCCACAACAGCAGTGTCGTCAGCAAACTTGACAATGGAGGTGGTGTCGGATGTGGCTACACAGTCATAAGTGTACAGTGAGTACAGCAGGGGGCTTAAAACACAGCCCTGAGGCACTCCAGTGCTGAGTGAGATGGAGGGGGAGACTTGTTTTCCTACCCTCACTGATTGGGGTCTGTCTGTGAGGAAGTTGAGGATCCACTGACACAGTGATGAGCTGAGTCCTAGATCCGTCAACTTGGTGAAAAGCTTAGAGGGAATTATTGTGTTGAATGCTGAACTGTAGTCCATGAACAGCATCCTAACATAATTCCCTCTGCCAGTGTCCAGGTGACTCAGGGATGTGTGGAGCAGGTGAGATATGGCATCGTCTGTGGAACGATTAGTCCGGTAAGCAAACTGAAGTGAGTCGATGGTGGGAGGAAGTGAAGAAGTGATGTGATCTCTCATCAGTCTTTCAAAACACTTCATCACAATTGAAGTCAGTGCTACTGGACGGTAGTCATTGTGGCAAGCGGGCTGTTGTTTCTTTGGAACAGGGACAATAATGGACTGTTTGAAGCACGTGGGAACCACAGCTTGGGCCAGGGAGAGGTTGAAGATCTCCGTGAACACCGGTGCTAGTTGATCAGCGCAGGCTTTAAGGACCCGGCCAGGGATTGCATCTGGTCCTGCTGCCTTCCTGGTGTTCACCCTCCTGAAGGTGTTCCTCACGGCATGCTCTGTGATGACGAATGCATTTTCTTCACTGGTGCACTCCGAGCGCGCGCAACCTTTTGTTGTTTTAATTTCTGCGGCGTCGAAGCGAACATAAAACGTGTTCAGCTCATCAGCCAGTGAAGCATCGGCATTCATCATTGAAGAAGCTGGTCGTTTATAGTCCGTTATAGTCCGCAGTCCTTTCCACAGGCTCCTAGAGTCACACTGTCGTAGCTGTGACTCTAGTTTTTCCCCGTAGCTCCGCTTTGCCTTTCGGACCGCGCTGCGCACGTTGTAGGACGCAGCCTTGTATAGGTCCATATTACCAGAGACAAGCCCTTCATTGTAGGCAGCGGTGCGTGATCTCAGAGCGTCGCGGATGTTTTTATCCACCCACGGCTTCTGGTTGGGAAACGTTCGGATGATAGTTCTTTCTGCTGTGTCGTCCGCTAGTTTCCCGATAAATCCCACAACCGCTTCCGTAAACATGTTGATGTCATCAGAGCTGCGCCGAAACATGTCCCAGTCTGCGTCATCCAGTGCGTCCTGCAGCGCGGCCACCGATTGGTCCGTCCAGCGAGCGACCTCCCTCCTGATTGGTGGTTGCTGCTTTAGCCTTTGTTTGTAAGCAGGTATGAGGAAGATGGCGGAATGGTGCGATTTTCCAAATGCCGGCAGGGGTTGAGCCTTGTAACAGTTCTTGAACGGGGTGTAGCAGTGGTCTAATGTCCTTGTGCCCCGGGTGGGGCAGTTGATGTGCTGGTGAAGGTTGTGAAATGTCCGTTTGAGATTCACTCTGTTAAAATCTCCCATAACAATGAGTGCGGCATCTCGGTGAAGTGTTTGTTGATGTGTGAGAGCCTCATGTAGCTCACATAAGGCAGTGTCCGAGTCCGCGTGAGGCGGAATGTAAACAGTGCAGGCAATGACCGCAGTGAATTCCCGAGGGAGATAGAAAGGGCGACACTTAACGATCAAAAGCTCCAGATTGGGCGAGCAAGAGCGTGTGAGTGGGGAGATGTTTGTGCTGTCGCACCATCTGTTGTTCACCATCAAACACACTCCACCACCTCTTTTCTTCCCCGACTCCATTGTCCTGTCCATGTGGTAAACCGAAAAGAACCCCGTCGACTGCACGGCGTGGTCTGGTATCGCTGGGTTCAGCCAAGTCTCAGTGAAGCAGAGGAGGTTGCAGTCCCGAATGTCTCTCTGGAACTTGATTCTGGCTCTGAGGTCATCAAGCTTGTTCTCGATGGATTGAATATTGGCTAGCAGGATACTGGGCATGGGTGCGCGGTGTGCGCGAGCCCGTAGCCTGTTCCTGATGCCGGCTCTTTTACCTCGAGGCCGTCGCTTAGGGTCGCGTCCTTTGTTCTCTCTCAGGATCTCCTTTGGCCAGGTTGGGTCCGGAGTTAAACATGGTGAAATGTTCGTGTACTGCAGACCAATAGAAACCAAAGTGTCTCTACTGTAGCGGATTTGTGTGTTTTGCATGATGCCCATGCAAGATTATCGCAGATATAGCAAAAAGTGACGAAAAACTGCAAAAAGTGGAGAAGTTAGGGCAGAGCATCCAGCACGGCAGCCGACCTCACCGGCGCCATTTTGTAGAAATGGAGTTTACATGAACAACTGAATCGTTTTGCTGTTTGCATTCAGGACTAGACTGAATTTCACTTGTTTACTTATTCCACTTTATGCTATAGGTCATAACAGTTTATTAGCAGCTTGTCTAACAAAAATCAAAAAACTTCTTTCAAACTGAAAAAGTCTGTTTCTGTCTTTGAAGACAACACAACTTTTTCCTGTCATTTCTTTTCCTAGTTTCTGTTTTGTTTTAGCCATAACTGTCTGTGTCTAAGTTTCTGACCAGTACACTGAGCACTGAAGGGGCAAAGGGAATAGTGCAAATCAGAACTAGTTGCATATATGCTTATGTTTCCTTCATTTTAGAGAAAAAAAGACTTTAGAAGTACAGTAAAGTAGCTATAGCCATAGTATTATGTATGTCTCTGATGGATTAGTGTTAACCCTGTACTAATGGCCAGTCAATGTACTGAATACTACAAGGGCAGTTCATTGTGTTAAACCTTTCTCGTGTTGAGTATGGAGCAGACATTAGCATCACGCTTAGTTACCAGAACAATGTTTTTCTCCCTCTTAAAACTCAAGTCACTGTAATCTGTTATATGTGTATTGATAGTAGAGCTGGGCGATATGAGATTTTTTCATATCACGATATGTTTTTTTCATTTCAGTCGATAACGATATCTATCACGATATAAGCCAAATAACTATATTTGTAAGATTTAAATGTGCCGTTGCTCACAAGTAAAATGTGAAATAATCAGCAGCTTGTTTTGATTTAAATATTTATTTCTCATAATAAGTTCAACAGGGTAGATGTACTTAAGGAACATGAGACTTTTTCAGATAAATAAAGGCAAATATTGCAAACTACACAAAAGGCAGCCGCTAAAGCGTTTAAGTTTCAAAATAGAACAAACAAAACAGACTAAATTGTCAATTCCACTTAGAAACAAAATATTAATTCTAAAAATAAATCTTAGTTTGTTTTACAGAATAACAGACAAAACTGACTAACTTTTGTCAATATCAAATAAACTGAGAACTAAAAGGAAATTCTCAATCTCTCCTTGTTGTATAGCTTAGCTTTTCAAACAGTTTTAACAGTTACTTTAGTCTGACAAAAGCCGAATGACGAATTAGCGCTTCCAGTCAGAGACTGAGGCTACGTCCACACGTACACGGGTATTTTTGAAAACGGAGATTTTCCGTTTTCGTTTTAAAAAAGAATCCCGTCCACACATAAAGGCAGAAATGAAGGAAAACGCTGCTATGAACATGCCAAAGCAGCAGGTGGCGCTAGATTCCTAACCGTACAGAAATGCTGGCCAATCAGAAGTCTAGAAGCCTCGGTGGGAAAAAGTAAACAAAGCTGGGGCATAGAAGCAGAACCGAGTCGTATGTGTGGAGGGACAGTAACTGTGTGTATATGTAAGCATTTAAACACTGCAGAGAGTAGAATTAACAGTAACAGTATTGTAGAAATTCATTTCACCGAAACAATAACGTGGCGCACAGTGTGACGCATGCACCAGTTTATTGTATTTCCAGACTTGCTTTCGGCACAATTTACAGTGCACGCTACTCTGTTTTTTGTCAGACTTGAAATAGCCGAAATACCTTCACACTACGGAACTTCTATGGCTCTTCCGTTCGACAATCTCTCCGGCATTGGAACCATCATCTGTTTTCTCTTCGGTCACGCTCGGTTGATTTTTCTAGTCGGCACACTCATTTCCTCCATTACCCGCTGGCTGCTTCCCAAACAAACACACGTGCGGCTTGGCACTTGTGCTGTACGTAACAAGTCACGCGACGTGACGCTGCGGCTGTGATTGGTTCGGCTCTGCGCTACTTAATTTGGCTGACCTTTTTTTTTTATTTTTTAAGAGGACAAGAGCGGCGAGGTCTATCGCGATAGCTTAATTTCTCTATCGAGTAAAAGTTATATCGCGATACATATCGTTATCGTTCTATCGCCCAGCTCTAATTGATAGTAAGTAACCTAACACAATTATTTCACATCTTCACACTGACCCAAAACAGACACGTATGTATTCAAACACACCACGGATGAGCATGTTGCACTCGTCTGTTTGGGTTGCACCCTTTATCCTGACTGAGCAATTCTTGGAACTATGCAGTTGGAATAATAACAGCCTCACTGGCTAATGATGATAATGGCACTGGAGATTACTACAACACAAGAAAAGAAAAATGGACCAGAGGGTGGATGGAAGGGGGGAAGGCATGGATATTGCTGAATAACAGAAGATTGCATAATTTAGTTTCTTTTTTTTTCTCTTTGTCTGTCCCATTCTTCCGTTCCTCTATTTCTCTTTTCATTTTATACACCTTCTGTCTGTCTTTACCTATCAGACTTCCTTCCAGCCAGCACCTCACCACCACCAATACCTCCTCTCTCACCCTATAACCTCCCCCCTCCTTCACCCCCTCTCTCTTTCTGGCTAATTTAAAATTTGTCAGACGCTTGCGTCTTCTGGATGGCTGGCCTTTGATATTTTGCTAGCTCCATTTGGCACAAACAAGCCTGCGGCCGTGGTGCATCCTGCTGACTGCTGCACTAGTGGCAGGCCCCCGCCATTTATCTTAGCCCTGGCCACCCAACGCTTACTCATTACAGGAGCCCCAGCACCAGCTTAACCCCCACCTTTCTGCCGACTGTGCACATGCAAACACACTTAAAATCAGCCAAATCTTGAATGTACGTGTGTGTGTGTATGAATAAACATAAGCAAATGCATATCAGCAAATACATTCATACCCCATGGACACATGGATACCAGCAAGCAAATGCAGAGATACATGCTAGCAAACACACAAATACATTCTGGGATCAGTGCTCATATTCTTTGTGGTCCCTACTGAGGTAAATGGTGACATTTCAACATACAGTATGAGCCTATCTGCGAACATTTTATAATAGAGGTTAAATGCTGCATCTTTTCACCTCCTCCCTGGCTCTCAGTACCATCTCCATCTGTTTCATAACTCATAACAGAGACTGTGTGTGCTCCAGCTTTGAGGTTTTCCTGCTCCTTCTGTCCAAGAGTTTGAGAACTTTGCTAACTGTTGTATTTGTGTGTTAATGTTGATGTTTACCCACAACAAATGTGTCATTCAGGATGCATGTCTATTCAGATCTATTCTGCTCTTTCCTCTCAACTCATTGGCTTGTGGATTTTCGAGTACCATTGTGTTGAAGGAACACATATTGTTTTACTCCCAAATTTTAAATGGAGTACCATGGTCTTAATCTCCTAGGACCTGGCGTCCACATATGTGGACATTGTATTTTGGGTTGTCCAGACCACAATACTAAATTTTGCTCTACAAGGGCCTGATATCCATTTACGAGGGCATTATACTGCCACTGTTCTATAGAAATTTAAAACGAATGTCCTCATATGTGGATACCATTGTTCTCAGAAACTACATCAGGTAAAAAGATAATTCTTTGTTTTTACATTCATCAGGTCCCAATCAGCCCAAATAGCAAAGAAAAATTAAAAATGCATGCCAGAGTTCGGGTCTTAGGAGGTTAATATAATGTGGCAATAAAGATATATAGATATCTCTGATTGTTTAAATCATGTCGGATAACTGCTAGACCTTTTGGACCGTGGCAGTGGGTGAGAGTGACATATTGGATAGAGTGCATAAAAGGTAAACACTCTGCTAAAAGTGCCTTACAATACTGTCTTAGAACTGCTGCCTGCTCTTCCATGATTGTCAATAATGTCAAATGCACAACATGTATCTATTTTAAATAGGTTTCAGAATATTACTAACAATATCACTATCAGTCTTTTTCCAACCTATCCCAATATTTAGAAAGGGAGACAAGGAAAATGTGTGATAATCAGAGAGATAAAGAAAATAGACATTAGTGATGGGAGAACCGGCTCTTTCGGCTCGGCTCACTAAAAAGAGCCGTCTCTTTCGGCTCTTCAAGTTGTTTTGTTGCTTTAATTAATTTATTATCAACAACAATATAAATTATGCACAAAAGGAATTATTAATGTAAAAAACCATGGTTTTACTTATATATGTTTATATATAAATATATACGGTGGCCGTTAAAGACAAAGCAGAGAGAGAAAGAGAGCCAGGGACAACAACAAGAGACAACATCGTCACATTAGAAAGGTATAGTAATCATCCACAATTATTTTCATTTGCGGATGATAAAGGATTCAGAAAGTTTAATCATGCATCATGGAATCCTATGTATGCAATTCCAAGCAGGAAAACACTCTCCCAAAAAATCATCCCAGGCCTATATGACAGAGAATGTGCATCTTCTTTTTGTAATTTATATTTTATTGTGTTGTGGTTTGCAGTGTTTTGTGTTGTTTCACTTTTAATTTGTTTAAAAGGAAAAAGCTGAAAGTTTAAATAGTTAAAAGTTGAAATGTAAATAGTTGGTTTTTGTATTTTATAATTTATTTATTACATTTTATGTGGAGTGAATAAATAAAAGTATATTTACGGTGGCCCCCAGAGACAAAGCACGTACAAACTCTAAGCTCTAAGAGCCGTTTCGTTCACGACCGACACATCACTAATAGACATTAGAAGGGTAAGTATACAGCAAAGAGAGAGGTGGAAAAGGAAAAGGTTTATAGTGAGGTGTATGTGAAGATGGACACCAAGGAAGAACAGCAGGATTTGTATTGACTGGCTAATTACTGTATTTTTCGGACCATAAGGCGCATTAAGCGAAACCAAACAGTCAGACAAGTCAAACTTCATTCAACTCATTCTTCTTGCTTCCTCCACTTCTGTACCATTGATTCATTAATGTTGGATTAATGTTGAATCTCGCAGCTGCTCTGTTCCCATGTTGTTGCAGTATATTAATGACTAACCTTGAACTGTGGATGGATTATCTCAGTTGTTCTCCTGACTTAAGTTTGGTCCGTTTACAGCATCCTGCCATGCCATTGCATTTGTCCCTAACCATCGGGAACCCTCACGTTAACTTTTATCGAGTGGAAAAAAGTTACATAGCTAACATAGCTGTGTCGCTAGCATTCGCGTAGCACACCATTATATACCAGCTAGTCCAACTTCAGTGACCCTACAAAAGTCACTGCTGTGTAGTTTTGCCTTTATTTATGTTGGAAGTGATCAGTGTTGGGTAAGTTACTTTAAATTAGTAACTTAGTTACATTACTAGTTACTTCCATCAAAAGTAACTCAGTTACTTCAAGTTATTCGTTACTTTCAAAGTAACTAGTTACTAGGGAAAGTAACTTTGGTTTTACTCAAAATTCTCTTGTTAATGTGTTTCTTCCATAACTTTGCCAGTCTTCTAGCTTACTTACTTGCCACAAGTGCACTGTGCCACCTACCAAAGGAAAAAATAATATGCACATTTCCACGAGAGAAATCCCACGCCTGGACCGTCATTGACCGCTGCCATGATTCTAGCCTACGTCACAGCGTCATTTGCGCTTTTTACATCCAACACAAAAACTGCAGTCATGGTGCTTTTGATTGTACTCAGAACTCAGAAATTCTGCCTTCCGAATAGGAAGATGTAGGTAACACCAGACTGCAGATGAGCTGCATACAGGGCTGGACTGGGACAAAAAACCAGCTCGGGCATTTTGACTTTATGATATTTGCCATTATAGCAAATATCATAAAGCCTTTGAATGAAAACAAACACTGTTGTGACAGTGATGTTCACTGTCTTGATGGTATATATGCATCAATCTATCAATCGTTTGTTGTAAGACTCAGATAATTATTTATTAAAAGCTAGACATTTGAAATGAGAATAAGAAAGTATTTCTTTGTGCCCCCCTCTCCCTGTTAATGCCCTACATGGCCCCCTGGCAACACTTTGCTAGACCCGCCCCTGCACAGTTACCAGCTGTCAGCGACATAAAAAAGGATCCTGGTGTTATTAGTCTCTCAGAAACAGTTCATAACTTCCCTTCAACTCATTCATGTCACCTAAAAGGTAAACCTGTTTCTCCATCACCTGTTCAGCTCTGATGATTCAGTAAGGACATCTCCTGGTTTCATCTTCATGTTTCCCTCTCACCAGATAACCAAACCGATATCATGACCAGCAGCTTTACAGCTGTGGCTCCAGCAAACATCAGCTGATACTAGAAATTAATATTAAATAAATTCTAACAACAGCTGATCAAGCTTAAGCATGCTGCTGTTGTTTAGCGCGACATCCGCTGGTTTCCTCTTTCTGGCGCAAAGTGGGCGATAAACAAACAAGAGGGAAAAGCTGATCAGCTGATCATTGATCAGTTTCATGATTAAAGTAGCAACAGGAGAGGGAGGGGGGAGAATGAAAGGAGAAGATGCAGCTGTGCAGCAAAGACAGAATAACTCCAGCTTTGTGCCTTTTTCATTGTAGCTGAAGTCCAGGACAAACTGTTCCTTTTCACCTCAATACGAAACGCGTAATAATTTCTCTGAATACGAGACGATTCCGTTTTTTAGGGAACGGTTGGCAAACGGTTCAACATCATTAACATCATAGCACCCACCCAGCTGTATAGAAACCCCGTCATGCTAGCTAGCACGCAGTACGAAAAAGTCAGCACAACGAAAATAAACTCCAACTAAACTTGGTTTATATCTGACCCAGATAGACTGCAGGTCATAACTTCTTATCTGAAGTTCAGTTCACCTGACACTCGGATGGGCGGCCGCTTCTCTTGCCTCCCTTTTCCTTCATGCACCTGCTGGCCTCCACCACCTGCTAATGTTACTGAATCTGTGGAAGCTCCGCGATAGCCACCACACGAAGTAACGAATAACGAGCCTATCTAAATCCCAGTAACGAGTAACGCGTTCCTGATTTTGGCATAATAACTAGTTACCGTGCTCGTTACCACAATAATAACGTAGT
Source organism: Rhamphochromis sp. 'chilingali' (assembly GCF_963969265.1). Taxonomy (NCBI): domain Eukaryota; kingdom Metazoa; phylum Chordata; class Actinopteri; order Cichliformes; family Cichlidae; genus Rhamphochromis; species Rhamphochromis sp. 'chilingali'. Next base: position 38,484,927 of record NC_137935.1, on the reverse strand, counting down.
TACTGTAACGCGTTACTTAATAACGCATTAGTCCCAACACTGGAAGTGATAGCAGAGCTATACGTTTTAGTTTTTTCAGAAATCTCTCAGTCAGAACATGCTATATCATGCATGGAAACTAGTGAGCTAACTTCCTCCTAACTTCTAACTCCGTTAAATTTAATAAATTCTTTTTTTATGGATGCCTGGATGTTAAACTTAATTGTTACACCTGGTAGAGCAGCAGGTTAGACTGATTAAGGGCAGAAATGGAAATATGCTAACAAATAAAAACAGCGTGTTGAGAAAATGAAAGGGGTACTTTGAGGAGCTTGAAAATTTAGCATATTAGAGTGTCAAGGCCGAGTAGCCGTTGAGTTGTGGACCCAAGCAGACGCACGAGTGGCAGGACTAAACTTAACGAAAAGTGAGTCGTTTACTTAGGCTGGTGGAAAACATATGAACAAATGGCCAAGGTGAACAAAGGCGAAACTAAACAATAACCAAAACTGGGAGAATTAAAAAACCCTGAACACTAAACGTGAACGTCAAAAACCAAGACTTGAGAAATATGAATTTCAGGGACATGAGACGAGGAAAACAGACGACCTGACAAAGAATGAATGACAACTGACCGCATGAATACAGACAAGGGAAGAGGAAGCACACGGGGAACACCGAAAACTTTTATGGTCCAAATTTTGAACATATATAATGATCGCTGTTAAGTTTTTTTTTTTCACATATCAAATACTTTTCAATATATAGTTGAGATGATTGACCTTTCCCTTTTCAGAGCATTTTGTTTTCACATGTGTTTGAATATGAATATCTGAAACACTATTAAAGATTAAAAGCCTGCAGTTTTGACTGGTCTTTCCTGCCAGCAAAATGAATCAGCATGTGTAATTTCAGACAGATACATCAAGAAATGTCAGAGTATTGGCTAGTTAAAATATGTAAAATTAAACGAATGACTGAATAAATAAATAAATGACGTCATCCTGCAAAGTCCCGTACAGTAAACGCTGAACTTCTCTTTGCATTAAAATACAACCATTTGGAAATTGTCACTAACTGTTATTTACAATGTGAAGTTTATTGTGCAGTGCAAGGGCGTAGATTTGGCATGGACGGAAGGGACATGTCCCCACCAATATCCAGCGATTATTGAATTGCCCCCACCAATAATTTGATCTCTTCGAGTAAAGAAAAACAAACCCGACAGAAAGAAAAAAAAAAAGATCTGTCAACGTCTCATTCACCCAGCGGTGCAGGAAGAGTTAAATTAAGTTCTCTACTGGAGTCCTACCTCATGTGACAAATATGGCCAATGTGATTGGCTGTGCCTTTCAGGGAGCTCGGTTTAGTTTTAGCAACAGCAAGCCTGCGCTGCCACGACCTGCAAGGAGGAGAGGAGGACGGCAGCACAAAGGAAGAACCTGGATATAAAAAAATATTTTTCAAAGAAACCTGTAAGTTACTTAAAGTCAAGTTCACTCACTCATAAAATGTGTCCGTCATAATAACGTTACAGGGTATGCTATGCTATGCTATACATCCCCCCCCCCCCCCACCCCGATTTTTCGTTAACATAACAAAACAAAAGCTCATAACAAAAGCTCAACACTGTGCCTAGCATCCTCGAGCACTTCTGTTGTTTTAAACGTGTTTTGGAGTTTTTACGTGCTTCTGAGTTTTTACGTGTTTTGGAGTTTTTATGTGTTTTTTATGTGTCGTTCACGTCAAAGACTCGACTCTAAGAGCCGTTTCGTACGTGACCGACACATCACTAGTTAGTATAACACAGGAGGTTGCTAGTGATACGGTGAGATGGAGGAAGATGGTCTGCTAAAGGGGGCAGGAAGAAAAAAGGTATTTTTCAAGTCTTAATAAACAGACCTGACCAATCAGATCAATGCGCATAACCCAAATCACACACTGGTCCTGAATAGATAATGAAGTGGAAATAGTAAAATAATACTATTTTACCACAGACACACAGCTGGACACTGCTCCAGGTTAATCGGCTCGCTGAAACGATTTCTCTGCCTCCTCAGATGTGGTCTCAACTCTGCTTTTAAGAGTTTAAACCACTTGACCATCTCTTATTTCTTAATATTTTGCTTCTAAGTAGCCATACTTGTAATTTTTTAAAGTGCTCTTGGGGAATAGTTCTTCAGGCTTTCTTAAGGTCTTTTTAGAGTTTTCTTTGGACATTGGCTTCTCTTTTACAGATTTTCAGTCCAGTCCTTTTAGCTGACCATTTTCAAGAGAAATCTTTATTCTACCAGTGTTGTCTACACATAACTTAGCAAGGAATCAATTTTACAATTTATCTTTAGGTACTTCATTAATAGCTGTATGTTATAAAAACACAGTTTGTTCACATTTCTTTAGTTGAATCTATGAAAAATGCTAAATGTCACACAGTTTGAAAGCCATAAAATAGTACTTTTGCATCAAAAAGTTGGTGTTGGCAGCCATAGGCGGTGGAGCTAGTGGCGGCGTGGCATCCGCGGGTGACTGGATGGACACGGTGGAGCTGGTGGCGGAGCCCCCAGCGGAGACGGTGTTGGCTGGACAGACTCTCTAGAGCCTCCATTGGAAACAGGATGGGTGGAGATATCTGACGGACACTAACCACTCCCACCCAATAGGTGGTACTGGTGCGGAGGTCAACTGTGTCCTGGTCCTGGCCTCACCCTGGGGACCATCATGGGTGCCGAAGAAGACTGGATCCCAGCTACATCCACCCTGTACCAGTACTGCACTGGTACAGGTGCAAGGAAAGGCGGGAGCACTGCTGCCCTGGAAGCAGGGACAGGCAGAGGAGCACAACCAGTCCTTATACAGTCCAACACCAGCGTATTTACACAGGCAGAGTCTAAACAAACCAGCTGGGAAGCAACACAGTCTGGGGGTGAAGCAACACCAAAAACAGTCTCTTGAGGTGCAGCATGAACAGTTTCCACAAAGACTGGCTCAAAAGCATTGTGAACTGGTTCGAACATGTATGGCTGTGGGACACAAAACTCGACCTGATCAGCCAGCTCCGGGCACTCATTCCAAGTTTCTTAGCCAGCTTAACAATGGAGGCTGCCACCTTGTTGCCCTTCACACTTGCTTGCCGAGGAAACAAAAAGGCAGTCACTGACTCTGGCCCTAGCTGTACAACACAAGGAATTTCTCATTCAGGAGCAAGTCTACTAATGTCCAGTGGAGTTGGCTGAAAAAGTAAAGAGTCCATAGGAGCAACATGGCTAACAGTCTCTGTATTCACTAGCTGTCAACCATTCTGCATTGTTTCATGTTTGGGTGACTCGAGTACTGGCTCAGACAACACACAAGGGGCATAAATTTAATTTGCTGACTCTGAAACACAGGACCCACTCGTGGTTACATCAGGAGCAGACAAAGAAACGAAAGAGTCACTTGAACTAATGTCATTATGGGCTAAAAAAAATCTGTCTCTGGGTTAGCCCATTCAAATTGAGGTGATTCATTGAAAAACAAAATGGTGTTACTCATAGTAACATATAATTTGAGCCCCAGCCACAACTGATGTGGGCTGGGGCTGACCGTGAGAATGAGGAAGGAGCTGGCAGGGCCGGGCTGCGAAACCTCCAGCGGGAAGGGCTGCAGCTGCTGCTGTAGGGTGCAGGGTGGTGAGGAGAAAATCCTGAACCAGAGGATGCAGCGAAGTCAATAACCAAGGTAAACTAGAAATGAGTCTCTGAAGCCTGAGCGTTATGGCTTCGCAATAATACTTGTTTAGAAATTCCAACCACTCGCTGCATTTCTTTAATATTTAAAGAAAAATTTAAGAGAAATTTGGGTGTAGTGATGGATGCAGACCTAAACTTAGAAAAACACATTAAGACAATAACAAAGTCAGCTTACTATCACCTCAAGAATATTTAAAGGATAAAAGATCTGATGTCTCAACAGGACCTGGAAAAACTAGTCCATGCATTCATCTTTAGTAGGCTTGATTACTGTAACAGCATCTTTACAGGTTTACCTAAAAAATCAGTCAGACAACTACAGCTCATTCAGAACTCTGCTGCTCGAGTCCTCACTAAGACCAAAAAAGTGGACCACACCAGTCCAGCTCTGAGGTCTTTACACTGGCTGCCTGTCCGTCAGAGGATAGACTTTAAAGTCCTGATGCTGGCCTATAAAGCTCTGAATGGTTTAGGACCAAAATACCTCAGTGACCTCCTGACGCAGTATGAACCATCCAGATCCCTCAGGTCATCTGGATCCGGTCTTTTATCAGTTCCCAGAGTCAGAACCAGACATGGAGAAGCTGCATTCAGCTTTTATGCTCCTTATATCTGGAACAAACTCCCAGAAAGCCTCAGATCAGCTGAAACACTCAGTTTATTTAAATCCAGGTTGAAGACTCACCTGTTCTCAGCTGCATTTGAATAAAGCACCAAATCCACACATTTAAGCTTAAATTTCAAAACTTACATTTTAACTACTGATTTTATCTACTGTTGTTTAAATCAATTTTAAATCATGCTTTTTATTTGTTTTTGTTTTTAATGTCTCTGTAAAGCACTTTGAATCACCTTGTTGTTGAATTGTGCTATACAAATAAACTTGCGTTGCCTAAAGAAATTATAATAAAGCTTGTCTAAGAGATTTCAGGCTGTGATGGCGAATAAAGGTGGTCAGCACAAACACTCACCTATTATGGATAAAAGATGTATATAAAAAATTTAAAAAATAAATTTATTATTTTGTCAATTATGTTTTGAACAAAATTGTGTTACAGAAGACATGAGTGAGATACTACATATTTGAAAAACAAAAACAAAAAACAAACACAAAACATGCTTTTGAAGGTTTTTGAGTCACCAGGGCTTCTAAAATGTCTCTCTAGCTAATGTCAGCTCATTAATTGATTTTCTGTGTCACTATTGTAAATTAGGATGCTTTCACCCTAACCCATTCTTGACCACCCTAGGGGGCATTTCTCCTCTGCACTCCCATGATTAGTGCCTCTGTGCTGTCTTTTAGTCCAGCTTTGTCCAGCCACTGGTAGGATTTCGGCATTTCTGGATGTCAGACACTTCATCTATCTGCCAGGGGCCTATCCTTCAATGATGGCTCCTCCTCTTGCTCCTCTTCTTTCTTGTGTTTCTGCTGCTTGAGATATTCACTGAGCTCACGGTTGGTTGTGGCCATCTTCCTGATGTACTCGTGGATGTTTGTTGTCCCATCTGGAGAGTGACACTCACTAGCCCCTGGCCTCCTTCCTTCCATTTGGCGCAGAGTCTCAGGGTGTTGGATTTGGGGTGAAACCCTCCGTGTATGGTCAGGAGCTTCTTTGTATTGATGTCAGTGGCTTCTATCTCCTCCTTTGGCTAGCTTATTATCCCAGCAGGGTACCTGATCACCGGCAGGGCGTAGGTGTTGATCACCTGGATCTTGTTCTTACCATTCAGCTGACTCCTCAGGACTTGCCTGCATGTACTTGGTGGTTGCACCTTTCCTAGCGGTTTGTGGTTCCCATTTGCCTGTGGGATCCTCAGGTACTTCTAGCTGTCCTCAATGTCTGCATGGTTCCCAAAACCCTAAAAACGGAGTCAAGTCGAGCCAAACCGAGCCGAGCCAGATAGGTACTAGTGGAAAAGAGGCACAAAAAAGGAACCCAATATCTAGCTGTATGATTGTTGGTAAAGTATGGAGTTCAGAAATATATATACAATGTGATTGCACTAATGGGCATTTTGGTTGAAATGCAGCACTATATATGTAACACAAAGTGAAAATCATTCTTTAATGAGCCTGAATGAGAGGAGTGCAAGAGTATCATGCACAGGTCAGAAAGGTCAGATTTACAGACACATATCACACACACACATTTTTGTAAAAATAATATTTCAAGCAAATACACAACATTATGGTTGACAAAGAGTTAACCCCACTATATATCCAGACAATAATGCTGAAGAAGTATTGAGCAGGAGAAAAAGAAAAATACCACTCTGGATATGAAATTCCTTCTGGTGATAAAATTTGAATCATTTGCTGTTATGTGACTTTAGAGCAAACTATTCCTGAGTTGTCAGAGCTTTTTCAGTAGTAACACAGTTGACTTCTCAGATACAATGTGAACAATTTATTTTATTCATCTGATTCTTTAACATGTTAATGCATTTACTATGTTAGTGGTAACATTGCTGGCTCGACCTGGTAGGTTTGAATGAGCTGTTGCAAAAGCTGTTGCACTTTTCCAGGCACTGTTTCAATTACTGTGTCAGTGAGAATTCAAGATATGGTAACTTAGCCTGAAGCCTGTTCGAGACTGCAGTATTCATCCATATCTGTTTACAGCAAGTCATTCTTGCTAATTTGACCTGGACTTCGCCTTTCAATATCCATTCAAAGACACTTTTCCAGGAAGAATGAAGTGTCTATAAAAGTGATGTATGTCTCACCATAGCACAAAATGACCACAAGCCTCTTGCCCTAATGACATTCAAAAATGACAGCACAGACACAGGTAGACATGCAAAAGTTCTGGTGTGCATGCACACACCACACAGAGTTGCACACACATACCTCCATGACTATCTCAGCCCCTCCCATCAGAGAAGTGAAGCCTTTTAATTATCTGCTGATTACCTGTTAGATCACCTTAGCTAATGGAGAGCAGCTCCCTGGGGAGCCATCCAATCTAACTCTCATCAGACACAATGGGCTCCTCTTCACTGGAGAGAGTAGAATCTGTGTGTGTGTGTGTGTGTGTGTGTGTGTGTGTGTGTGTGTGTGTGTGTGTGTGTGTGTGTGTGTGTGTGTGTGTGTGTGTGTGTGTGTGTGTTTGAGAGAGAGAGAGACAGACAGAGAGTCCCTTTGAGGCAGATGCTAAGATTAGTACTGAAAATGGACTATTTATTCTTTCTTACACTAAATTACCATCGCAGCCTGCTTCACATGCACTTATGCACACATCCACATACTTTTATATTCTTTTTTAGTGGCAAGCTTCCATTTGCATGAGAGTTGTAGTTGAAAACACTAGTGATTATTCACCCGGAGTGTTTCCATGCAGCACAGAACCTGAATTCTGCACTTATTTGTTTCACTGTTAATTTGCTTTTGTGTGCATTGTGTGTTTCATTCACCTCAGGTACGTCATTATAAAGTACCTTTTTAGAACAGGGGTTCCAAACGAAGTCTGGTTAATCTAATCAAATTCTGAATGATAAAAAAGTAATATTTGCAGATTTGCAAGAACAAAAAAATTCATACAACAAATTAAAATAAACCAAAAATAAAATAAACAGTAGAAAAAAAGAACTTGGGGGGTTTTGGTCAAAGAGTCACTTGATCCAGAGTCTTAGAAGAAAACCTTTAGTTAGGTTTCTAAGAGATTGTCTTTACTGGAAAAAAGGAACGTGAGCGCTCATCATGACGAAGGACTGGGACTGTGTTTATGAACCAGTAAATAAATGAAGTGTAAATCTTTGTGTGCTTTGTTCTCAAAAATAAAATAAATTATTTGTTGTTAAAAATGTACCAACTCATCAGTGAACTTGTGTTAGTGGATTATAAAACAAATCCTTTTAAAAAGATGGAACCAAAACTTTAAAGCTAAGTACAACTAACTGATCTGTCATCTCTTTTAGATACTTCAAAATGCTTCATAGTTGTAATCAAGAGAAAAAACAGGTATTTAGTTTATTTTTAGCATAGTTTACTTACCAAGATGAACCAACAACAGCAACAACAACAACAAGTCAACACACAGCCAGCCAGGCCAGAACGTAATCTCTTCAGCAAGCCCCAAGGCCACCTCCTAGACCTGCCCCAAACACCTCGAACCACCTAGAAGGATTCCAGGAAGTATCCTGGTCAGATGCCCACATCACCTAAGATGACTCCATTCGATAAAGGAGATTAGTGGCTCTACTCTGAGTCCCTTCTGAATGACCCTGTTCCTGTGTGAGGGTGAGCCCAGACATCATTTGGAGGATGTTCACTTCAGTTCCTTGTATCTGCTGTTGTATTCTCTCAGTCACTATGCACAGGTTGTGGCCATATGGGGGAGTGGTCTGTAAACTGACAGCTTTGCTTTCATGCTCAGCTGTTTTTTCACCACAACAGACCAGTACAGCATCCACGTCACTGCAAACTCTGCACTAATCCATCTGTCAATCTCTAGCTGTATTCTCCACTCACTCCTGAGAGACCCTGAGATACTTGAACTCCACTTGTGGCATAAATTCATTTACAACCTGCAGTAGATATTCCACCCTTTTCTGGCAAAGAATCATAGCCTCAGATTTGGAGATGCTAATTCTCATCCCTGATCCTTCACAGCTGCAAACTTCCCCAGATTGCAGATTGTCATTTAGAGATAAGATCCTGACACTTCTTGCTGGTACCTTGAAATTCTGTCTATAGAAGTTTGGAACAGAATCAGTGAAAAAACGAATCAAGCTCTCACTATGGTAGTACAGGGAGTGGAAACAAACAAAAGTTCTCCAACCAGACGATGAAGGCATCAGTGGAATCTTTCTTCTTGAAAAGGGCTGACAGAGTACCCCCTACAGCCCCTGATCCCATATCATATTTTAATTTGGAATCCATGGCAAAGATTAACCGAATAAACATTTCTATTTATTAAAAATGCATCAGTGGATTTGGGTCCTTTTGACTGGGGGGTCCTCTGGGACCCCAAATTAATTGTATTCTTAAAAAGCACTAAACAAATCAGAAACCAAACAAATGTGATGTGGCATCATTAGGAACAACTTGACTGATAAAGTCATAAAATATTGGAAAGATAGGAAAATAAAACCCACCTGTGAAATATGATAAAATATACCTCCGGGGTCTGCATGGACCCCGGTTGGTAGGAGCGCTAAAAACAGCAGGACAAAACAACAAGCTAATGAGGATGTACCCATCGAGCCACAGTTCCCTGACATCCTAATCCAGACCTGGAGCCAAGTGAGTCAAATTGAGCCTGTCTGGAAAAAAGTCCCGGCCTGGCGTGGGGGTTGGGGGTGCGGGGGTGCGGGGGCTTACAGGTTACAGTGTATCGCCCCTGGCCAGGGACAAAATGAAAGACTCCTTTTCACCATGTTCCCTCATCAGGGATAGACTGGCTTGCTATTAGAGTAATGGTGCTACAAACACAGCAGCATGCCAAGATGAGAGAGGTTTCCCAAAGACGCCTGACTGCAGCATCAAACAGGAAAGACACACGGGACGAGAGATAGAGGAGAAGGGAGAGAGCGAGTGAGAAAGGGAAGGAGAGAGAGACCCTGGAGTGGTGCCAAGTTCCCAAGGTAGTGTACAAGTATCTTTAGAAGCCGGGCGTCTTGTTAGCTAATACATTACACCAATCACGGCCGGCTATCTTAAGCTACAATTAATCTGTGCGCTGGCACAGGCTGATAGGACAGCAACATGCTGTTTCTTAATTAAAAGCAAACGGATTAAAAATGATTAATAACGGTATTAAATATTCTCATGGACTACAAGCACAGGGAAATCGGGGGGCTTTCTTATGCGGGCTTAAAACGAAGAAGTCATTAACGGCGGGCCCAATCTCCCTAAGCCAGGGCTTTACTTTGTTTGGGATCACAAGTTGCTTACTTCATGAATATGCATTTTGCCCCTATCAAGTCGAGACCAAAAGGCAATATCGTGGTGTGGCTGTGGTGTGGTATTTTTCCCCTCAGTAGCTGTGAAACTTTGAGTTTTTGATTTGTGACATTTCGTAGTCTGCCTTTGTAGCTGAGGCCTCTGTGTTAACTGGTTCCTGGACACAGGCTGATAGCGCTGATGACAAACGTGTGGTTTCTCTGTATATGTAGAAGCCTGAACATAGGTGTGGCACATTTGGGATAATGCAGTGTTTTTGCATATTTGTTTCAGAGGTTTCTCTCTAGTTAAGAAAAATATTTAAAATATATTTTAAACTTAATAATTAATAGGGTGATTTGCAACCATGTTTTGCATTTATAGTACGAGTTTTTTTGTTTGTAAAGTATACTGTGTATACACTGGTGGTGAATCAAAGCTTTGGATTCCTCCAGTGAGGAAATCTGGTGGCTCTGTTATTCATGCTAAAGACTTGCCCCAAAAGAGGGAGTACGTTTTGGAAGAATGTCCCATCACAAATTTCATTGCAATGCTTTATTGAGCCTACATGCAAATAAGTCCACAGGGAGGGAGGCAATTCCAGAGACTTTCAGAATGAACGCCAAGCCACAATGATCCTGTTTGACAGGACTTGGTAGCCCTTCAGGGATTTTAAACGGTCTTTCCTTGGTCTCACATGGTCAACATGACTATACATTTATGCAACTGTGTCAACATTTGATAGCGTCACAAATTAGTATAGAGATGCTATTGTTTAGTTCGGTTTGTTGCCTGTTTGTTTTACTTCAGTCCTGGGCCTGTAAAACAGCAATTTGGGATAAAACATTTTCTTTGTTTCTGTGGCTTTTGTGTGCCTCTAAAAAAGCTTTAACCCTCTGGAGGCAGGCGTTGCCGATTTGCAACAGTTAAAAGCTAACAACCTGATTACCCCACATACATATTTTATGAGTTTTTTTTTACTCAGAAGTACCACTGCAGGACTTGGTTGTGCATTAGCAACAAAAAGTTTAATTTGAGCCTGAGAGGGTTAATGAGGAAAAAAAAAAAAGTCTAGATAAAAGATATAAACTATGGAACAGGACAAACTAACGTGATGGTTTTGTTTTGTTTACCAGATAAACCAAATGCATATTAATTCAATAAAAAGCAAGCTTTCATTTCTGATAAAAAATAAATAAATGAGGAAGTAACAGTCACAGTAACATCAGAGTTGATAGTGGAGGTTCTACAGCATCTAACACAGTAGCTACTTTTTTACTCAGTGACATCACTAAATGTTGTTTATTCATCTCAGAGTTTTAGACAGCACCGAATAAAAACATATACAATCAAAGAAAAGCGTTTTTCATGTTAGTACAAAATGTTTTGGAAAACTCTTGAAATTTCAAATGTAAGTCCTTTTTAATAAAAAAAACAAACAATTCTTTACAACCACACAAAAGTTAAACTTCGTTTATGGACGGCTTTGGAGGTAAAAGGTATGTGAGTACTGGAGTGACATATGTCCTGTGAAACTCTAATCAAAATGACATGATTTCATAATTCAATTCCAAGCCCTTTATACACGTCAGGAAAGCCCCATTCCCTCCAACAAGAGGCTGTGTATAGCATCATTGTGAGCCTGCGACTACAATTACTGCTTCTAAATTCAGCATTGCTGTAATCAGGCCCTCTGGTTCTGTGCAATTTAAATACTTATGGCTTGTGTCCAATGGCTCCTGTGCCAAGCCCAAGTGTTAGTTGTAATTGACCATACAAGTCTTTTCTCCCCTTTTCTCTGCTAATTTCACAAGTGCTATTTTTAAAATGTCAATTATAAAGCAGATTAATGTATCTTAATGCAACATTAGATGCATTTTGGTGTGAATCACAGGGCAATCACATGGGTTTGATTACATTTCTGAGCATAAAAGGCCTTTCTGCTTCAGTTTTACATAGCAGGAGGTATGTATTTGTTGATTATGAATATTACTTAACCAAATACGCATAATTCTTCATATGGTTCTCTTTGCACAACACGCACCTACACTCTCACGCAACACCTCTGAATGAGAAACAAGGTGTTTGATGTTGTTGTTCCAGGGGGAGGTGGACTTGTTCAGTGGTGAAGAGAAGGAGGTAGCCAGCATCCAGGATTGTGTTTAGAAACAAATGACTTCAACGCTTCTCAAATTGATTTAATTTTGTTCTGCTGCCACTCTCTCTGTTCGTCTCCTCTCTTGTCTCTTAAACATTTCAAATTCCCACACCTTTCCTTTTGTCTTTTTTCCTTACCCTTTCTCTCTCCTCCCTATTCCACACTACTCCTTTTTTTATTCATTATCTTTTTCTTCTTTGGTCTCTTTCCCAGCACTTGGGGGGAAAGTGTGTTTCATGGTTATCAGCTTTGTGTTTGTCTGAAATGGGGAACAAGCTCAAGAATAATAAACAATTCCAAATCGTAAAGATAGTTGAAAGGGATTCTTATGATAAGATGTCGGTGCTTGTGATGTTTATTCTGGGTGTGCATGTTTGTATGCTTAACCACTTGTGCATGTGAAAAGATTTATGAGCTTGTGCTTATTTGTTGTAGTTTTTTTGTTGTTGTGTACATGTGTTTCCTTTGGGTCAGTTAGCCTCTGTTAAAAGCCTTTGCTGGGCACCTGCTCTTCTGGTCTTCTCAATAACATTTCCAAGGTCAAAATTAAATTTCCACTTCTATATTATTTCCTGTTTCTGTGTAGAGACTGTAATTGTTGCCACGTTTGTCACCTTTTACTACAGGCAGAAGATAAAGAATGGTGTGCTTGTATTCAGGACTGAGATTTGCACTCTCTCTGCCTATAGGCACACTATACAGCCCGACCATTAAGGAAGGGCAGCATACAGCAAAATCAGTTTTATATTTGCTAAGCAAGCAATTATACATTTTATACAACCTCTAAGCTTTAGGTTCTTGTGTATATACATTAAACTTCCAGCATTGTACTAAAGGAATAGATTTTGTTTATTGAACTTTGAACTAAATAGTTATAAACACAGCATGCTTTCAAGGTGAAATGTAAGATTTTTGGTCTAAATCACATTGAAAGTATATGGCACTTTAAAACATTTCAATAAAATTATCAACATAATATAAAAAAATGCATGTTATGGCATTATCTCAAGGCTGTCCATGTATTGTGTTGCAAAGGACTAATGAAGTTAACTAACCAGCTTTATTCATTAACATGGGAAGCCAATGAGCCAATGTAGCATATACAGTTGGCTCTATAATATGTTGCACAAAGACCAACCTCTGTACACCACCACATGTTCAATGAAAAAATGAAGAAGAGGTTGAAGTACATACCTTAGAAGTTTACCAAGAAATTAGTTTTTACTCCAAACCTTTGGACAACCAAGAGTAACTGCACCGGAATGATGGGAATGTCTTATGTTGAACATGGCAGAGTCAATATTATGACATGAGAACGTATTGCTGCCAGTGGAACCAATACGCTAGTGTTTATTGCTAATGTGACGACTGATAGAAGTAGGAGGATAAAGTGTAAAGGATTATATCTTGCTCAGATTCAGAGAAATGCTGCAAAACTGATCAGACAACTCTTCAGTGTGCAAATAGATTATCACCTAAATCATAGTGCAAAAGCAGCCCATGAGTTTCTCAAGTTAAAAAAAGTGGGATATTCATCAGTAGCCAAATCAGTCACCTGATAAGAACCAAATAGAAGATACATTTCAGCTTTATAATACGTGAATGCAGAAAGACTCACAAATAAGCAGCAAACGAAGGCTGCAGTAAAGGCCTAACAAGAAGCAAGCACAATATTTGGTGATGCATGTGGGTTCTAGACTTTAGGCCGTCATTGACTGCAGTTTAAAAAAGGTTTAGATTGGCAAAAAACTGTGGACTTGACTACAGACCACCCACATTTGAACAACAAAAATGTGGTGCTAAACAGATTTTTCTATGATTCTGTGATTGAAGGACAAAGTGGAAGAAGTGAACAGGATTAAACTAAAACTTTGGTTTGGTTTTAAAATAAGCAACTATTGATCAGTGTACAGTAACACTGGTATCTATATTACTCTACCAATACTCTGTCTCTGTAGCACTAAAATATGTTTACAATCAGGTAAAAAACAAACAAATGGCCAAACACTGGAAGACAGAAGGACATCAGAATATTTATAATTCCACTATGTTCTTCATTGTTTTTGTCTTCTTAAGTATCAAGGCATCCAATCAGAGAAACTGACATTATAAATTTGTAAGCAAACACACGCAAAGTGACAAAGTGCCACTCTGGATGTTAGATGGTTCTGTGGATTGATTGGAGAGGCAGAGCTCAAGACCCTGGAGACGGAACAGCCGGAGAGAGAGATGGAGCTTAATTGATGATCAAACACCCACCAGGTGTTAAAAGCTGTTTTCACTTCATCTGTGTGTGTGTGTGTGTGTGTGTGTGTGTGTGTGTGTGTGTGTGTGTGTGTGTGTGTGTGAAAGATTTTCCCCACATGCACCTTTTGTTGTCCGCTCAGTATAAGTGAGTGTCTGCTTACATGACAGTGTGCGTATATGCTTGTGTTTGTCTGTACTTGCAGTGTTTCCATAGAGGCCAGACAAGAGATTTCAAAGACCTAAAGAGGTCCATTCAGACCCGAGTCTTTCATATTGACCTCAGGGTGACAGGGGGACAGAAAAACGCACGATCTGTCTAATCAAGATAAAAGGAGGGACACTACACACACACACATGCACACTGGGCAGTCACCTTCAACAATGAGTAGTTGAAATTGTTTTAAATTCAAATCCAACATCTACAAACACATTTAGACCAATTTGTCTTTTATTGAATGGCTAAATTCTCCATATCACTCGTTATTTGAAGAGTAAAAGGACAGATTTCAGAAAACAGGATGACGATATCACCTCGTGTGGCACAAAGGTTGCACTGTTGTGCAAGTCAGGCATCAACTTATATTCAAGTCATTGCTCTGTACCATCCACTAATAAAACAAACAAACAACCAATAAGATTAAAAAACAGAAACAAAGCAGAAAAGTTGTCAACGATTTTATGGATTCCAGGCAACTATCACCTCTGTGCTCTGACACGTACATGACTGATGAACACCTTTAATAGTTCAGTTTCCTTTCATTTTTATCTGGCAGTAATATAATAACTGTTGCATGCCTTCCATTTCAGCTGTGGCCGAGGAGCTGGGCCACGTCTTAGTGTAGTTGTGTAACGTGCATGAATGAAAGTCACCATTTAGGCTTGTGTGTTTAATAAAAGACTTAATCTGCATCACTGATATGTTGAATCAAAGGCAGTAATTCTACCACAGAACAAGCTCCTGATTGAGTTTTATATTTTTCATCTGTTTTTGTGTTTATTTAATTTTCATTCAGTTTATTTTTCTGTAGGTTTGCAGATTGGTTTTGGTTGTTTCAGGATGTAAGAATTAGTATTACAGCGCACAATGTGAAAGCCTTATGTTGATGTGTAAATGATATCTCGAGGCAATGTGTACACGAGACTAGATTTTGATTTTCCTTCTGCTTTTATTACAATATTGTGTTTAGGGTGCATATTCACCACAGCCTGTGCGATTCTGCAGTTTTGTCTATCTTGCTCACCTTCTTCACTGCAACCTTGATTGGAAATAGCACGGCACTTTTATGTTTAAAATACATAAATCATAAGCAAGGCGAGCATCAAATGGAAGAGCAAGGCTGAACCTGTGGACATATTTATAAATGAGATCCCTGGAATCTACAATCTTCTGAAGATGCTTTGTTTTGATGGACCAGGATATCAGCAGCAGATTTGTCAAGTATTTTTGCTACTTTTGGTTACTTTTTTGCATTACTTTAATCAGCAGCAAGTGTATGCTCTAAAATATGAGCAAAAAGAAAGGTATAGCCTCCCACAACAGTTGTCATCAAACCAAAGCCATCAGTATTCTGCCTGCCTAATGCTTTGCGCCTTGTACCCCGAAGATGATCAAAGTGCCATTTTTCTAAATTTCAGGCTTTTTAACATCAACAGTCTTAGAAAGGATGAGTCAGATCATGCTAAGATGATGAGAGAAGGGAGAGTGAGATTGAGAAAGAGTGTGTGTCACTCTGCATGCGTGTGCGATGGGGGGACTAAAACATCTTTGTAGTCGGTTACTTTTATTTTTTCCCCCTTTTCTTCCAAACTCTCACACTGGGCCTGCAGATAGGTCAGCTCCATTTCCAATCCGCCAGCCCACAAATATTTAAAACAAATTGAATCGCACACCCAATACCCATCACAATTACGGCAGGCACAATAACTAAATTAGCAATTCAACACAATAATTGGAAATGCGGCTTGCCTGGACCCGCAGGCCTCCCTGGAGGGCTGGCTGATCTGTGGAGGCACGTCAAGCCCACTAATTCCACAGCTAATTACTGATGCACGGCAGAATGAAGTTGTTTGTTTCTCAAATACCATTTTCAGTTCACGGTGAGGAACACAGGACCATGCTGAGATAGACAAAAACAACAAAGAAGTGAGACAAAAAAGTGTAGTCATGGCTCTTTTTTTGTGTTCTTCTTGTTGTCTTGTTCATTTGCAGTTGTTTGTTTCACTGTTTCCTGATGATGAATATCAGGGCGTGTTGGTGTAAGCAGGGCCGATGAATGTAGACTCTCAGGCCGTTAGGATGGGATTTAAGAACTGAAGTATTTAAAAACCATTCAAGAATGTTAATGCCACAGTTGTTTACATATACTGCAAGACTTTGGTACTGAAAATATAACAGAGCCATAAGATTCTTAGGAGTCTATAAGTCACACGTGTTATTTTGTGGTTTTGTCGTATTCCAGTGTTCCCTGACTCTTTTTCACGTCCTCCTACAGCTACATTACATTCTCAGTTATATATTTTCTCCTCGGCTACGATTGTTTGTGATTTAACACTTGTATTGTTGGAATCAACAGATCTTTGCCATTCATGAGGACTGCTTTCTACTGTTTTAGGCAGTAATTCAAATGTTTGATAGAGCTTGCCTCATCACCCTGGTAGCGAAATGAAGAAGCTGCTTTAATTTTGTTAAAATTGTAAAAAGGCTTTTAAAGGTCATAAATTCATAATATAATGGCCTCACATTTTCAACTCCTGTTAACCTGCATGGACGTCTTGTGGATTAAGCTAAGCATAACTGGGGGGTTCTCCAGTGTCATGCAAACCTGGGGCCATGTAACACTGCACATCTTACATTTCTAGCTGGTCTACAGGATATTATGGCTGCACGTGAACAGCTGGATCAGCAAGCAGTGCATCCTGTATATGTTATAGTTTGGGACAATGTGAACTTTCACTGTGCTGTCCCAATACGTGTGGTTCACAAACAACCAGGACTTCATAAACGTTTTCTTTCCACCTTGCAACCCCCTTCCTGAATCCAATACAGGAGTTTTTCTCTGCATTGGAGGTGGAAGGTCTATGACCGGCACCCCTACACCAGCGAAATTTTATTGGACGCAATGGAACACGCCTGTGATGACATAAATGTGGATTCTCGTCAAGGCTGGTTTCAGCATACCAGACGGTTTTTCCCACGTTGCCTGGCAGAATAGGGAGAGTGTTGCCTGTGATGTGGATGAAGTCCTCTCAGACCCCACACAACGATTTGAGGGTTTGGAATGAATCTGTGAATTACAGTTATGTGCTTTTCATTTAAGTTTTTTATTTTATTTTTTGTTATTTTTTTGTTAAATACACTTACATTAAACATGTCCTGTTAACTACATGCCCTGGATGCTGTGTCCTCAGTTATTTGATGTTGTGTCCATTGAATGTTCTGTGGTGAATATATTTTCACTTGCTGTGTTTATGATGTGAACACATTGTTTGGTTTTGAACACAGGATATATAATGTAGTTATGACTTTTGGATTTGTGTTTAAGATTTTGAGAAAATGGGTGAAGGCTTCAAGAAATGTGTTTCACAAGTTCAGAAAAACTGTAATAGATAGTCTGATAAATATTATGGCTTGCTGTGTAGATCAGACATCCCAGAAATCTTCAGTTTTGATGAATGATAATACATACCAGTAATATGTAATTGTTTGTATTGCACTCATACAGTTTATGAATATAGCCTGCTAACTAAGCTAGCTAGTGTTCGCTGATAAATCAGCCCTTCCATCCCACGCTCTCACTCCCGAGCAGTGTTGGTCAAGTTACTTGAAAAAAGTAATCAGTAACTAATTACTGATTACTTCCCCCAAAAAGTAATCCCGTTACTGTACTGATTACTTATTTTCAAAAGTAATTAATTACTTAGTTACTTAGTTACTTTTTAAAAACACGATTTACAACCTGAAGAGGTGATAAAGTGATAGATCTTTCAGCCCAATTCTACTTTTTCTGCATAATCCATCATACAAAATGTAATCAAATGGAAAAGTCCCTTTTTAAAACTTGTTTTATTAGTTTTAATCTTTTAACTTTATGCATCAAGCAAAATTTTAATTAAATGCAACATTCTCTGACTTGAATAAATTTGTTTAATATTTAAACCTATTTTCTGCACATTCCAGCAGAATGTGTGTGTTTTTGGTGTGTTTACACTCAGTCTTTCAAATAGATGCAAGTAAAACACAGCAGAAAATAAATAAAGTCAAAGACTAGCGGTCTATTTTCACCTGTAAAGCAGGAGTAGGGTAGGCGGAGGTTTATCCTGGTGCAGGTGTGCCGCAGCGGTCAGTTGAAGAATCCGTGAGTTTCTCTGTGAGTTTCCCATCACGTCGTAGCGCACTCGGTGGTTGCTTGGATGTTTAGGGGTTTTTTTCGCTGTAAAAATAAGTTTTCTTCCCACGCACAATGCTAATGGACACTAATGTTTTTGTCACTTTTTATGGAATCAAACTCAAAGTAAGGTCAGTACTTCCACGCTTTAAACGCTGCACGCTCATACTCTCTCCTGCACTTGATATATTATCCATTGTTGATCTGCACACAGCTGTTGTCACGAACGTCGCACTTGCTTACGTCACTGTCATGAGACACTCTCGCAAAAAAAATCGCGGTTTTAGTAACGCAGTAACGCAGCGTTCCTACGGGAAAGTAACGGTAATCTAATTACCCGTTTTGCAATTGTAATCCCTTACTTTACTCGTTACTTGAAAAAAGTAATCGGATTACAGTAACGCGTTACTGCCCATCTCTGCTCCCGAGGCGTAATATTTTAGGCTAGGTGACAAATCGTCAACATGTTACGCTTCCGGGCACTTTTTTCTTTTTTTAAATTTCCATTTGCTTACAACACAGTGAGGCTACAAGATTTCAAAGGATACAGGATTTCTAAACAGACCAGGGGGCTGTAATAGAAAGCTTTTCGGCCCATCTTTAAGTCGGGCAATTTGAAACAGACAGAAACATTTTATAGAGGCGTACTCAACACGTCATACAGAGAGGTTCACTTAATAGTTTCTGAATGAATAATGAATAACATTCAATCAAATGCTAAACAAAAAGTTCATCACTTAACCCACTCTGAAATCATGAGGACTTAAAGGATAGATATACTAATATTCATTTAAAGTGGCACATATTCTTTAAACTGTGCATCCAGGTTCTATCCTCGCGTATATTCTATACCATCATTACAATACTGCACAGGGGAAGAGAACAACAGAACAAATCTGGACGTTTATATTAAACTGCATGCATGTCAAATTGCCACGGTTCAATAAAATGATCACTTAAGATGTAATTTAGTAGTTCAGATGAGGACTTGGCTGTAATCTGACAGAGGCATACAGTGGTGCAGCAGTGAGGTAGGGTGGAAGGGATCTGTCACTAGGGTTTCTGGGTGTCAAGTTGAAGCGGGAATTAGTGGCCAAATTGACCATGTCCCCGCATCAGAATTTCCTTGCCAATCAGCCTTGAATGTAAACAACAGCGCAAAAAACGAACCCCTATGAGTCTGCCGCGTGAGCGGTCAGGGGGGTATTGGGTTGGGTGATTGAGGCTGCTGCTAATTTGGATCCTGTCCTCATAGCCCCGCTAACTAATCCTCCCCATCTCTGTTTATCCTCTCAGAATCTCATTGGGGAAGCAGACGTACATTAACAGCTGGAGCCATCTGAAGGGCTCTCTTTTGAGAAATCGCTGGGCTTGCATGCTTAGAGCTTAGCTGGTGACACTCCCAATTGAACATATAGATTTCTTGCAGAGTATGAGGGTCTAAGGATGGTATGATAGCCTAATCTGATTGCTTTAGGGCTGGAGGGGTTATGGAAAAAACAGAGTGACCCTAAACTGTCATTGTTAGGTTGGATGTGCTGTCATGAGATCCAGTGTGTAACACGATCCAGGGCCTGAGCAATATTCATCTTCCCATGCTGGAGGCTGGTAGGAGGAGAAGTTTGAGGGAGATATTATCCACTATTTTACACTGTAAAATGCTGTGGACGATTACAGAAAGTCTACTGAATTTGCTACAATTAGGACTGAGTTTGGACAAATTACAGTTTTTCTGAATTCCTCAAACACTAAACTTCATTCTCTAATGCAAATTCTCTAAACTTATTTTCCAATCAAACACTCTTTTGTCCAAACCTTAAACACTGTTCAGGTACTTAGACACAATTTGCAAAACTCATACACTCTTTTCTTCAAAACCTTAAAATATGTTGTAATGTATATAAATCTGCAGTTTGTTTACTGTAGATACACGATTTCATAAGTCTGTCTTTCTGTATCACTTTCAGTCCACTACTTATTTTTATAGAGAGTGTTTGAACTGGATTCCCTGGAAAGGCCCCATGAATATATTTCCATAGATGAAGCAGGGTCAGTGTGGCAAAAAGGAGAGGCAGGAACATAATTGTTCAATGTGCCATTGTGGAAGTCCCTGGCTAGTGTGGTGGCAACGTCCCCCTTTGAGCAACCATAGGTAACTGGTGGTTTATTCCCACATTGCCTGAGAGAATAGGGAGAATATTGCCTGTGATGTGGATGAAGTCCTCTGGACAGACCAAGATGAAGAGACAAAGACAAAGACATGAGGATTTGGAATGAACTGTGAATTACAGTAATGTGCTTTTCATTTATTTATTTTTTAAATTTCATGTAATTTTTTTTAAATTTAATTAAGCACTTCACATCACTCTAATCACAATAATTTTTTGTTAAATACACTTACATTAAATATATTATATGTTATATATATATGTTAACTACATGCCCTGGATGCTGTGTCTTCAGTTATTGGATGTCGTGTCTAACGAATGTTCTGTGGTGAATATATTTTCACTTGCTGTGTTTATGATGTGAACACATAGTTTGCTTTTGAACACAGGATATCTGATTTTGACAGAAAAGTCTGGAGTTTGTGAATGTAGTTACAACCTTTGGGTTTGTGTTTAAGGTTTTGAGTAAATGCGTGGAGGCTTCAAGAAATGTGTTTTAGCAATTCAGGAAAACTGTTATGCTGATAGTGATGACAAATGCAGTCTGGATTAGTTTTATTTTTTTGTTTTGATTTAATGTGTGGGCCTTTTTAGTATACCTTCCTGTCACTTTTCATGTGAATATTTCTAAATCCTAATTTAACATGGTCCTCAGAGTTTTCACTTATTTGATTTCCATGTTCTTACCCCCACACAACTGGTCAGGTGGAGCAGGAAGGAAATATTCAGCAATTAGTTTTAGAAAATTAGAAAAATAGTCACAGACTTAATGTGGCCTTTTAAAGTGAGTTTGACAGCTCATTCTTAACCTCTAAAACAGCTGACAAAGCAATTCCAACTCAAGACCAACTTACTACATTTGGGCTTATAACAATATTACATGAAAAAAACAAAACAAGTAAACAAACCAAAAATCATTTGGAGTTTACAGCTGTTGTCTCTCAGGGAGTGTGCATCCTCTTATGTGCCATTCTGTATTGCATCTCACATCCTTCACTAAGACTTGCAGGAACTTACAGTTCTACAGATTTTTAAACATATGTTTTAAATACATGAGATTGTAGTACAGTTTGGGAATCTTAAAGTCTAAATGTTGTAAATCTAACCTTGCTAAGTCCTCTAAACTGTCAAATTACTGCACTTTGGACACAGTTTAATTGTAAATACAAGAGTACTTTACATCGAAAATAATAATATTTTGACAATTTTATCGTTGTTAAAATACTAAAAGTCAATCGTTATCCTGGTAGCTTTTTAATGACAAGTTATGATCAATGAGCTGATTCAGATTTTAACTGTGGAAAAATTATCTTTGTTGAGAAAAAAGATGAAGCATTATATTCTGATGGACTAATACCAGCAATGACCTTCAGAGTAAGTCCTATTCTTTCATTCTCATCTTCTTCCTCTGACTGCGTGACCTAGACACCAGCCATACAATAAGGTCACACAGGTTGTCTGTCTCTCTTTTCTAAGAACGTCTCAGCTAAAAAAGCCTGGTAATCATTTCGCCCAATTCGGAAAGTCATGCGACATGCGTGCATACACACACTCACAAAAACACACACATCCAGACACACACAGAGCAGCAGCAGCAGCACCCTATCTTCTTCTATTCCCTCTCCACAGATTAAAATAACCTCCACTCCCGTCAGGGAGGAGTCAAGCTATTTTAGAAATAAATATTCCCTCTGCAGACAGACAGGACAGACTGGGATCTGTGTGTGTGTGTGTGTGTGTGTGTGTGTGTGTGTGTGTGTGTGTGTGTGCGTGCGTGCGTGTAGGTAAGATGGTGTGCCAATGCTCAGCTGTGTCCCCCTGATGCCTTATCTTGCCCCCCAAACCCCCACACCCCTTGTTGCAACACACATGCACACACACACACACACACACACACACACACACACACACACACACACACACACACAAACACACGCACGCACACAGAGTCTTTATCACAACCCGACATTTGCGCTCTGGCTGGTAATCAGAGCAGCGAGCGCCTGCACCCTCCCCTCATCCCCTCTCTTCTTCCATCCCCCCTCCCACTGAGGGAAGAGGCGCATTCTAATCTCAACTGTTGCATATCTAATACTAATTGGAATCCTGCAACTGGGTCACTCTCATTGTTTTTCAAGTATTGTCAAGTCGGGGATGGGGGGTTGAGGGGGGTGACATATGAAACTGAAATTACACCCCTTTACACTTCTCGACACCACCCCCACCCTTTCCCCTCTTTAGCTCGAGCGCCCTTGATTGGATCCTCTCACTCACTAGCATGTATGTACGCGCGTGTGAGACAGAGAAAGATGAAGATAGAGAGATCAAAGAAAACAGATTACTAACACGCGCACGCGCAAACACACACACACACACACACACACACACCCTTGCTAGCTAGTTGCATTCATGCATTCATAAGTGAAATGAATGAGGATCTGTGTTTCTTTTATAGAAACAGAACAGGTATGGAATATTATGATTTTAGGTTCTAGACAGCACTCCCAGTTTAATTCCATCATTATCTCATTTATGAGATTATTACATTTATGATGCACTCTGGCAGTCACCATTAGATCTTCCTCCTTAACTGATACAATATCTACATTTTTTCATATCCACTCTTTCTATATGCTCTTGGACATGTTTTAATGATTTTTTTCAGCTTTTCTATTTTTATTTATGTCTGCAATCTTTTTTTATCAGAAAATTAAAATTTTTTATCTCTCTATAACACTCCAGTGAATGTTTCCCATTTGTGTAAGATAAAAGAAAATTATGCAAATCTGCCCATACCTGATACAGAAACCATTCCTGATTTCAATTTTTCTGATGTCTGCTTCTTGGCCATTTACTCGTGGACATCTTGACTTCTTTGTGGCTGTCCTCCCTGGGCATTCTGTTCTGACAGCTTGTGCATCTGTAATTTTATCATGGACCTCAAACATGCAATGACTGAAAATCAAAAGTCATTCTGACCTTACTATAATGTTGAGGATCACTAGAGATCTGGGTCCCCAGAGGCAGTAATCGAGGAGTCCCGTATTATCAGTGGTATTCGAAATCAAAGGTGGCAAATCATGAGCTCTTAGTTGTCCTCAACATTCACAGGAATGTCCAGTCCTGTGAAGGCAGTTATATTGTTGTATTGTAACACTAAGGTACGTAAGAGCACATTTAAGAGGTATATTTTAGTCTTTTCTGAATTTTGCTGGAGAACATAATGATTGTCGCCAGCATGATGATGATAAAAAACGTTTATATAGAGAGTTTTGTAAAGATTTTGTGCCACACATACGATTTTCAGTGACATTTAGTGCCATGTATGCACTACTTTTACTCTTTATTCTTTATCTGTTAAAAATGTGTACTTTCCAAGCACAAGCTGAAGATTACTTTTATGAGACTATTAGACATTGATTTAGATGTAACAAAGTTTCTGTAGATACACCGAAGGCACATTTTTTTCAATCATTTTTAAGTATGGTGGCCCAGAGAACTGAATGCAGAACTACAGAAACTAACAACAAACACAGTGCTGGGTTGGAAAACAAGCCCTGGTTTCTACCAGTTGAAGCAGTAATCGGTAATCACATTAAGTCAGTTACATTTCTGAGATCTGGCTAAGTAGCAGAGGGGGTTGATAATCAGTTTCAGCTGCTTTGGTGTTGATGAAATCAACAACAGACATGGTGACTGACATTTTTCACTCATGATCTGTTTTTCGCTATTGGCTAGGGTCACTGTTATTACTGGTAGTATGAGGCCATACCTGGACTATCCAGAGGTTGCACAGGCGGACCCACTCCTTGAGTAAGGCACATCAATAAGTAACTGTGCCAGAAGGTTTGCTGGGTCTTCCAGCATGGAAGAGATTTCAGGAGAGTGCAAGGAGGAACTGGATGAGCACTGCCAGGACTCAACAAAATGACCTTAAGTTGGCCACTGGCGTGAATGTCACTGACCAAACAATCAGAAACAGATTTCACGAGGGTGGCCTGACATCCTCTACATGTCCTTTTGCTCACTGCCTGGTACTGTGGAGTCTATTGGCACTTACTATAGAATATTAGAATTGGTGCTTTTCAAAGATGAGCGTATCTTCACCCTTCTGGAGGGTCTGTAGCTCAGGATGTAGAGCAGATCATCTACTAATCAGAAGGTTGGTTGTTCAATCCCTGGCTGCTCCAGTCTGCATGCCAAATATCCTTCAGCAAGACACTAAATCCTAGTTTCTCTCTTATGTATTCATTGGCATATGTGTGAATGTTTGGTAGAAAGTGCTTGTATGAAAGGCAGAAACAGTTTATTTATCATGTACCCTGAGTCCATGTGACAGATGTTTCTGGAGAAGCTGTGAAGCCTGTTACATTGTGCAGCATGGACTGGGGAGGCAGATCAATGGAGGGATGCACAGATCTCTAAAGGCTAGGAAACAAACCCCTGATTGCTGTTAGGTATTAAGATGAAATCCTTGGACCCATTGTTACACTTCATGCTGGTGATATGGGTCACTGTGAGGAATCCTGATGCACGACATACTCCCGTGCATCACGTGGCAGGAGTATGCATTGAGAGGTTTTGCACAGGATCATTGAAAGCAGCTGGTACAGGGGCATTCATATAGGCTAGTTATTTGCACAGAGGAATTACAGAGAAGCTAGCTATGGGCACTGGGCAGGGTTTCACTGGGAGAAGAAAAGATAGACAGTTCCTGGCGGGCCAGAAGGGTGAGCTAAGCAGATGTCTAGAGAGTGAACTGAACAGCTGAGTAGGCTTTCTTGTGTTAGTGAGAGCATGCTGGGAGGTGGGCACTGGTTTGCTCGTGAATGGGCGCAGGAGGTCACAGGAGGGAGGGCAGGCGGGGGAATTTACTAGAAGACATTTCCAAAGACAACCAGCAACAGAACAGCTCTTCAGGCTCACAGGGCAAAACTGCAAAATGGACTGGTTCTTATATAGTGCCTTTCTACCCTGAGCACTCAAAGCCCTTACACAACATGCCTCATTCACAGATTCACAGATTCACTTTTTTCTCTAAGGTCTTTTTTCAAAAAGAGATTGTTGTTGGAATCGACTGTTGGAACACATCAGAAACACTGACTTTAACAAGATGGGGCATTATTACTGCACTGGTTAAGCAAACAATCTGGCAGAGCAAGAACTGGGTCTTAAGAATTAGTGGACTGATGAGGAGAATGTGGAAAACAAGAGCAAACAGTGCCAACCATGAGACAATGTGGCTTCCCTTTGTTCCTAATACATTACCTAGTCCATATGAGTACACATATCCAGGATGATTTTTTCCCATTGAGATCTCATTTTCTTGAGCAGTGTACTTTGCTCTTTGTAAAATATGCTACTCTGTTGAAAGTAGACCTGCCCGTGTTTGTGATTGGTCATGATGATGTGATTGCTGCTTCTTCGGGATGCCTTGGGTTCATTTGCTTTATAGTACAGGGTCATGCTGAATTATAAACAGCAACTCATTAGCTAATGAAAAATGGATGCAAGTAAGTTTACATAAAAAGATGTGTTGCTGTGGTATTAGATACTCCATCTATTCCATCTGAACACCTTGTGGTGGTTTTCCTGTGGGTACCATTCACCGCTACCTGTTCTGTTGAGTTTCCACTGATATATGTTTCTTGTCAAGTGAGGATCGTCAGAACTCAAGGTAGGAAACAAATATTAAAAATAATGCATATTTCTAATAAGCTGATAAGCTATTCCCTTGCACATACTCTTTACTGTAAAGACCCTTTCCTCTAAAATTATTTATGCCTGCAGCCTTTCTCCTCTCTGATGATTAATTGAGTAAAAAAACTGCGGACTGAACCTGCCTCCCCATGCTGGACAGCTGCAAGTAGAAAACCCTTTTGTTTTAAGGGGTCGAGGGATGTAATGCTTACACTAAAACAGATAATCCTCATCCACTAGAAGTGTCCATTTTCCTTGACAGAGGGATAATGCTCTGTACCTGCTGTTATATCTACTGCCATCTTCTTGTGATCGATGCTGTGGCTCATGCTTGCCATTTAACAGATATACACCATTAACTGTACCATGGCGTCCAAATCTAACCGGAGGTGCTTTCCAAAGGCCAGTAAGTAAATTGAAATGTCTTTCTAAAGCTTGATCTTTAGTGGCCTTTAAATAGGAGAGAAATATCATGGCACGAGAGAGGGGGTGAGATGAAGCAAAGGTAAGAGAGAGGAGCAGTAAGAAGGATATAGTGAGGGCAGGGAGTGAGAGGAGTGCCAGCCTCATCCAAATCTATAGAGGACTATAGAGGATAAAGGAACGTGTAAAAAATATTCAAACTAGAAAGAGATGAAGTTGTTATGGAGAGAGCGAGAGACCGATAAAGTTCCCATAGTCTATTTGTGTGTGTGCGTTTGTGTGTGTATATTAGCAGCCATTTATTTTTGCTGCTAGTAGAACATGGAGTGGTTCATATCAGGTCCTGGTTCTGTCCTGCAGACTCATTGATGAATGTGTGGCTCGGTGACATTGACTGGATCTTATTCTGGGGTGATGCTGTAGTATGCTTTTAGGTCTAACGGCTACTTGGCATTGGTATTGTGTGACCCCTCTTATTCAAGACCAAGGCCTAAAAATCTGTGTTTCGTTCATATAACACCAAATGGTTGAATGACAGTCAAGCTGAGTCTGTTATTCCCATTGTAGTGTAGACTCTGGATATAAAAAACTCCCATCCCGCCCCCTGGGGCGGTCTATCCTTCAAGCTTGGGTCCTCTACCAGGGGTCTGGGAGCTTTAGCTCGGTCATTCTCAACCACCCTTGGGGGCGTCTCCCATTTTGACCTCGAGACTTCCAGGCCATACTCGGCACAGATGTTTCTGTACACTATGCCGACCACTTGGTTATGGCGTTCCATGTATGTTCCCAGCTAGCATCTTGCACCCTGCTGTTATGTGCTGGATTGTCTCAGGGGCATCTTTACACAGCCTGCACCTGGGGTCTTGCCTGGTGTGGTAGACCCCAGCCTCTGTGGATCCTGAGAACTTGTTCCTGTGCTGCCATGATTAGTGCCTCTGTGCTGTCTTTCAGTCGAGCTTTCTCCAACCACTGGTAGGATTTCTTTCTTTTGTGTATATAACACAATGAACTACATAGGGCAGGACTTTACGGTGCAGAGGGACAATATACAAAACAGTGCAAAGGCAACCCACAAGTTTTTCAAGGTCATGTAGTACAATGAGTGAGACAGGAAGAAACACATTATTCCAGATTTTAGGCAGTCGTTGTTTGCTAAAGGCTGTCAACAAAACAAGGATTAAAAATTATAGTTGTTCTTCATGCGCCTGTGTGGGTGCGCCAGCTTTCTCCTACCGTCCCAAGATGTGCTTGTTCAGTTAATTGGTGACTCTAAATTGACCAAAGGTGTGAATGTAAGTGCGAAAGGTTGTCTGTATTTCTGTGTTAGGCCTGTGTTGGGCTGGTGTCCTGTCCAATTTGTAGCCCACTTCTTGGCCAATAACAACATATGACTGACATTATGTAGCATTCAGACATTTAGTAACAATTTAAAAGTATCAGGCACTTGTTGAAAAACATGGAATCTTTCTGTTCTCTATTGCTGACATCTTTTTGGAGGACACAGAACATTTTTTAAAAACATTTATAAAGACTTGCACACACTGTGGGCAAAATTTAAACAAAGGTGGAAATGAGGCTTCAGTGGTAGAATGATATACAACACTAGGCTTTATTTGGTCTCTCAAGGACCTCTAGAAGTTGTTCAGTAAATCTAAAAATCATGCATCACTCCCCACATAACTCACTCAGTCTGTGAGATATATTAGATCAAAGAAGCTGAAGAAGGAATATTCAGATTTCCGTCTCCCACTCTTAACTTTTTAATTGTCGTCTTTAATATTAACTGATTTGGATGAAAAAAATGTCTCAAGTTATATGCTTTTCCGTTAAGTCAAATCTTCCTTTCTTACTCTTAAAATAAAAAACGATTGCAGTGTTTCTCTCCATGTGTCTCTGTCCTGCTCTCCTTCTTGCTGTGAGAGAAGAGAAGAACCAATGGGCCCTATCGGCCCCTGAAGACCAGCGCCAGCCGCCTATTGCTCACCGAACCTCATTAACTCAAGCCCCTGCACACTCCCTGTTAGTCACAAGTCAGAAAGCATACAGTTCAGAAAGCAGAGCAATTAAAAATGCAGCCTTGCATATTTGTGTTCCATTTATGCCTAGAGAATAGAAACACAGACACCCTAAGGTGTGACTCTAACTGGGTACTGTGGTAGAATAATTCTACCACAGTAATTCTAAAACACACAGCACATTCCAGGACCTCCCATTTGGTGATCTCATACGGGAATCCTTTATGAGTTGGCACTGCATAATAAATGTGTTCAAACTTTGGAATTGAGTACAATTAGAGAATGTAAAAGCGAAACTGTTATAAAGAGGTTTTCAACACTACTATAATTAAATAAATTATCGTGAAATTACCCAGTTTGTCATTTTGCAGGGGACCTAGCAAAATCCTCCTCTAGGACCCTCTACAGGTCCCTAGACCCCATTTTGAGAACCATTGTCCTTTTATTATGGTGTGTTTCTCTCAGGGACAAAATCTTGTGAAAAGAATTTGTGTATTAAGTATTTGTGTGTGTGTCTGTGTAAATCTTGTTTCATCTGTACCAGTGTGAACAAAGCATGTCCACACATACTCCACTAGATGGCAGTGTTGTGTGTTACACACAGCAGTGGCGCATGGACTTCTCACAGAACCAGAGCATAGGAAGTGCACACCTAAACCTAAGCAAATGGAATGATACATATTTAGGACATTTGAGCACTCACAGAATTTTCTTGCTACAAGTCTAATTCAACCAATCACACACACATTCATGCGATGCTTTTATCTACGACTAAGCTTCGTGTTAATCTGACATTCATACTCTGAAGGATGCACTGGGGGCTTCATGGGGTAATAGTGAATATTCAAATTTCAGTCTCTTCAAATCATAATTTTGTGTTGAACTGTTCACCTTAAAACATCGGGACATTGTCGTAAATGTCATACTTTTCTGAATCTGGAGGTAACAAATCAGATAAAAAATGTAGCAAATATATATTTGAAATCCATCCTGCTCAGATTTGTGCAATTAACACAATTTGACTACTGCACTGTTCTTTAATTAGTAATTTGTTATGTTTAGAAGATTTTTGCAATGCTCAGTGACATTGAAACCTCAGGTGATGCCGAAATTGTAACTTACGATGTGCTCATTTGGCTGTTCTCAGGCCAGCAAATCAAAAATCAAGATGTGTGTTTTTAAGCCGCCCTTAAAAACAGTTTCATTCTTTGTGCTGTTCACTACAAGGAATTATGGACCAAGTTCAGAAATGTTAGTTTTTATAATATATATCCCAGCAAAAAAAAAAGAAAAGAAAATAAAGCTAATAATGCAGAGTAGTAGTATTTTAACAAGACCGGGCATTTGTCTCAAGGGAGCAAAAGTGAGTAAATCTTTCTGAGGCACTGCGATCGATAGAATCCATCTGCAATGCAAAGATACAAACAAAACAAAACAAAAAAAACAAATCTGGGCACAACAATAGTTTAATATGATATGTATATATAAATGTTAAAAGAAATAATAAATGTTTAAAAATCTAGATTACTGTAGCAGAGTTTATTAGAACAACAACTAACTGGCTGTCCCTTTCATCATAGTTGTATGCTTCTACCTCAGTATTGTAACATTACATACAGTTGCTATATTTTGCACCACTCTATATTTATCTAACAGCTTAGAAACAATAGTTACTTTGGAGATTAAAACCATTTTATTTTTGGAGACTGCAAAAGCAGCTCCACCTGACCAGCTAGAGCATTAACACTCAAGTCAGTGCCCCTGCAAAATACACCGAGTTATATCATCAATATTTACTTTGATTTTTATTTCAATTTTTTGGCCAATAATGTAGCAAAATTAGGAATAACAAACGTTGTTGTCATAAAGCAGTCTTACAAAGGGGTATTGCGCATAATCAATTATCATCTCATTGCTGCAGTTTATTGAAGTAAGTCATTCTCATTAAAAGTTACTTTTCCTACTAAACATACATAACACCATTTGTCAGATACTGTACGACTGAATACTATTGCAGCCACTCTGAGCTGGTGCTGATATGACATCTAAATGGAGTTCACTTTATTAACACCTATGATTGTGAAAGAGCGAATGATGAGAGAGAGGGCAGCAAAGAGAAAAGAAGAGTTGCCTCTAGAGGATTCTGTTCTCATTAGACTCTTACTCCATTTATTAATAGCCAGTCATTGGGGTTGCAAGGAAATTTCCGTTGCCTGCCACTATGCATGTAGGAGTGATTTTTCTTTCACTCAATTGGCTTACCATTGCACTATTTGGCCTGGATCTGAGTGTGTGTTCTTTTAAAGCAAATCCTACTCCCTTTTGTTTCATTCTCCTACTCTCTGTCTTGCACACTTCAGTGGAAAGCTGTCAGAGTTATTGGGAAAATAAGAGTGGTGTACAAGCTGATAAAAATGTCCTGCTATTCGTTGTCAGACATGTCAATAAGGTGTGTGTGTGTGTGTGTGTGTGTGCGTGGATGTGTGTGCGTAAATGGAGCTGGGTTTTTCTTTTCACTGAGCTCATTTAATGTGTTTTATGAGGACTGGAGAAGTCAGAATGCAGGGATAGATTTACCTGCTGTTTTCACTTTTTCACCTTTAATTTGTCATTTTACACAGTGTGTAAATCTCTGAATTTAAGGAGAAAGCCGGTGTTTGTCAATATTTTTCTTACAGTCAACAAAGCACTTAAAAGAAACCTAAAACAACAATAAATTAGCAATCACAGCGCAGTCTCTTGGAAGGGCAGAGTTTATCCACCTCCTTTTTTTCAGTCGATTTGGTGAATGTGGGCCATTCATAGGCTTTCCAGTTCTGTCATGTGAGCAAGCTTGCTGGGAGCGGTATTGTGATAATTAGTGGCTGCATGATCTCGGTGGCTAATATGCACTACAGTACATCAGTAAGCTTCTAATGACACAGATTTCGCTGAAATGTGAAGATTAACTTCAGTGTGTCATTTTCTGCTTTTGCTTGTTATTTCTGTACTTATTAAAAAAACAAATTGAGAGGTTGTGGTTTAGCGTACTGGTTCGTTCAGGCAGCCCATATGGGCTAACGCACAGGCCTGGGCCTTTAGTCTGTGTGTTCCTGCACACGCTCTCTCCCAGCTTTTTATCAGCATCTTTTTTCAGAAAGGCCTGATGTACGGTCATAAGAGAAAAATTCTGTCAATTGATTAATCAGTTCATTTTGCCAGCTCGTTGCACTAGTTAGTTTCATTATGGAAAGAATGAAAGGTTTAGTAGGAGCCATATATGTTTAGAGATTAGTCTTGTGTTATGTATTAAAAAGCTTTAGGAAGGAAGTAGTACAACTGGTTGGATGGTGGGATAAATACCATGGTTTTTGGATGGTTTAGGCCTGTGCATTGACTAATATATAGTTAATATCTGCAGTTTCATCTTATAAGATAAAGTTTGTGACAAGTGTGGCCACAACACTTTACACCAAAAGAAAAAAAGTGTTAGAATATGTCAAACATTGTAAGTAAGAATCATAACTGAGGACAGCATATGTGCTTTTCTGTTCTCTCTTGCCATTACTAGTAGTTTATCACCTTCATCAATAGCAGGGTCAAGAAGATGATGGCAATCTCACATGCGCACACCCTGCACGACCCAACTCAGTGCATTGTAAATTTTACATACATTCATGTGTTGTCTATCTCTGTGTTTGGGGACATTTAGATAAAAAATGTTAACACTACAGACCTCTCACATTTCTTCCTTAAGATAAATTGTATTATATATCTCCAATCACAAGCAAAAATACACAGGTTGCTTGTTCCATTATATCATTTCTGAGCTATTTTCAACTGTGACTGCACCTCTACACACACAGACACACACACACAGAGAGAGAGAGAGAGAGAGAGAGAGAGAGAGAGAGAGAGAGAGAGAGAGAGAGAGAGAGAGAGAGAGAGAGAGTGGCTACCTAAGCACCATAATCCACAATCTGTGTTTGAAATGCAGGGCCAGGGTCGAGGATTACAATAAACACTGATGATCAAATAATGCAGGAATTCTTATTCCACTGGAGCGCCTGATTGTCTCGACTCCAGAATACTCAAGAAGGAAAAAGGGGAGGAGGATAAGGAAATGTGAGGATGAGGACAGGATGGGGGAATAGAGGGAGTAGAGAAAACATAAGAGCGTTGAGAGTAAACAGCATAGAAAGCAAAACAAGGGAGAAAAAAAAATTGTGTTTCGCTGGAAAACCAAAATTCTAAAAGTAAAACAGATGCTTAGCAAAGTGTTCACGTATGAGGCGCCGGTGGGAGGTATGTTCACATGGCTTCCAAATGTGATCCTCTATTAGCCCAATGTGTTGTGCTGCCTATAGCTGGTTGTATGCATTTACACTGGAGAAAAGGCTCGAGCTATTTAGCACTGCAAAATTGCCGCAACCAAAATTATAATCAGATCAGCTTAAATTAAAGCAAAATGAAGAAAAAAACTTCAATGAATGTAGAAATTACACACTCCAAATAAGGAGGACTGCATTAGCATTAACAAATGCTAAACAAACCTACACTTCAGATACAGACGGCTCAGGCAAAACGAACAGAAAATAATGAAAGCACCACTAATGAACACAATGACTAATTATGTACTGAAGTCAAAATTGCATGATTTTTAGCAAAGTAACAAACCAACAAAAATAGTGTCGGCTCATTTAATGACCAGTCAGTATTTTCTGGATGTACTGTTCACCTACATATACATGCATGTATTGTTGTGCAAATATGTGTCTTTTTGTTTTTTAATCGTACATTTGTGTGTGCAGTGTCATGTCAGAGTGTTTGTAATTCAAAATGCAGTTTCATAAACATCTACTTTAATTCAGAGTAAATCAATGGTGAGCCACACAAAGACGGGTTTCTATTTAGTCAGACTGTCATCAAGTCATGTTGCTGTCTTTGCTGTATTGTGGAGGATTTATTATTTTTTTAGCTTCATTCTAAAACCAAAAATTGAAATCGATGAAAAGCAAATGCCAACAGACTGAATGAATGCTTGATGCAGACAGGAGGAGCCATTTCGTGCATTATTACCCAAACATATTACAAGAATTACTAAAACTGTAAATGTAGAAATAAAACAAAACAAATATATAAACAAATATATATATTGATATCAGGTGAAATGAAGATGTGTCAGGTATGATGGGGGTAAAAACAGAAAAGCTTGGTTACTAAAAAGGAGAAGCAGGAAAGAAACGCCCAGAGATGACAAGAAGAGACGTGAATAAATAAAAAGGAAAAGACGCAAAAAAGACAGAGCCCTGAAGAGGACTGAGGAGGAAAGCGGACGAGTCATCCATCTCTCCATCTCTACGCTAACGTGGGCCTTTGCTGAGCCCCGGGCTGGCTGCATGACACGGACAACGTATCCACCATCTGTGTGATCTCTGATCAGATAGCAAGAGGGTGTGTGTGTGTGTGTGTGGGTCTGTCAACCTGTGCATGACTGTGTGTGGCCCTCTGCAAGTGTGGAACCTATTGTATGTCTGTGTGTTAGTGAATGGGTAAGTGAGTGTGTTTGTATTTGTGTATGCCATTTTCTCAGATTGTGAACATACTCTATAAAAACACAGAGGTGTGTGCATGTAATTGCATGAGCCTGTGTGTGCATGTGTGTGTGTGAGCGCGTGTGTGTGTGTGTGTGTTTGGACCCCTAGCTCTCTCCACTGGGCATTAACATTCATGGAGCCAGCGGGGCATGTCAGAGCCCATAATGACCCCAGAGAGAGGGTCCTGGGCTGGGGGAGGGCCAAGAAGGTGCCTGGGGGTTTGGGTGTTGATGGAGGCCTGGAGGTGGGAGGAAAGGAACTGCTATATCGAGCCGTCTGATGCGGTTTGTGTGTGTTTATGCATTTATTACAAAAGAAGGTATTGCTAAAGGAATTTTGTGAGCTAATAAATCCACTTCATCAACAAAACTGGAAGCTGTTAACATGTTACTGTCAGGGAAATGGTTTCTTTAGTGTTAAGCAAGTTCCAAAGCATCACGGAAAATGGACGACAGATCCGACTAACTTGAAACATAAGCTTCGTAGACATTATGGTCAGACATTATAATGATAGTTATTAATCTCTTATTAATAATCTACTATCAGCTAGCTTCCTCATATGCAATGATGGAAGTATGACTGTCAGTTACATTAATGCAGTTAAAACCCTTATCATGGGGTTTTAAAGGTTCTTTTCAAATATCTGAAAAAAATATTATTATGTAGTGAGTTTTGTATTTTTAGGTAGCTTAGAGAAATGGTGTAAGTATTTTGCGTTATTTTATGTAAAATATATATTTTAATATATGTAATGAAGTCAGGTAAAAAAGTGGAAATTATAATCCTTAGAAAAAGTGCACAAGTCCTAAATTTCCTTGAAAGTGTAACATGTGTAAACATAATTACACATTAGAAATATGTTTACATTTATGCACGAGTAGTGTTTTTTGTTTATGGTGGCACTTTGCTGATATAGTCTGGATCTATTTATCCCTTTAGAGGCTCACTGCAAATCAATATGAAGGTATTTGTAGCAATCACCATTATCCTATGATTAAACATTTCTATCCTGATGCAGATGGTCAGCATGACAGTAGCCTCGTCCAGATAGTTTGATAAATATGAAAATAATGTCAGTTATGTTTTATGTACTTAAAAGTCAATGTCAGCTGTGTTGGGAAGATTTTTACAGTGTTTGAGGAAGACTCTACGTCTTAAGCGGGGTTGAATTTCAAATGTCCTTCAAGCCACTAAAACTACATAAAGAAAATGAAAATAAGCAAATTGTGTCACATGATTTCATGTCGGTGACTGAATTGAAGTTAAACAAACAATTGTTTCTATTGCAGTGTTCTGATGTCTAAGTGCAATGAGGAGCATCAAAACTATCAATATATACGGTGCTGTGAAGGAGTATTTATCTCGCTGTTGATGTTTTTGCTTTTGCATATTCGTCATATTTAAACGTTTCAGATCTTCAAACAAATGTTTTTATATTACATAAAGATGACCTGAGGAAAAATGCAACTTTTAATTTGATGATTTCATTTATTGAGGGAAGAAAGTTATGCAGACCCACCCAGCAGCGTGTAAGCAAGAGCACTCAGAGAGACCACCTCCCCCCGAAGGACAAGAGCTTTACCAAAACATTGGTGTTTTATGCTGATGAAAGTAATAACAGTAAGTAAAAAAACACCTTAATTTTTGTAGATGATCCAATGGAAAAACACTATTTCTTAATTCCTGATTTAAGCAGAACTGACTTAAATCTTTGTCTTCTATAAGCTGTAAACACATCCCCCGGGAGGCCTAGTATATTGTTCTGAACTTTTTATGATCTATAAAACATTGTAGGTAATGTGAAATTTTACTGATTTTCAAATTTGGTATGACCTTGACCAAGTATTCAACAAAACTAAATCAGCTTGAGCTATTACTGATATCCACCATCACACAAAATGTGAAAATGATATTCAATGCAATGGAATTCACTCATTAACCTATAACTTAACACACAATAGAAATCATATTGAATCAAACCATTCCACAGTTAAACCCATATATTTTGCAAACAAATCTAAATGAAGTTATAAATAATAATTAATTTCAAAATGATTCACACACTCCTGACTTAGATAAAACACAAAACACATGCATAAGGATAAATAACGCAATATTCACACAACCTCCACACAACATTTCCACAGCATTTGTGCACAATACACCGTTACTCTTAAACATGATGTTATTAAAGTACAACATGGCGACAGAGTACTGCTAACACCATGCTTATAAGAACAGGCTTTTCTCTTAAGATCTTAATACTATCAAACTAATACACATTTTCTAAAATTGTCAATTGCTTGTCTCATTAACTCACACTTGTAAAAGTACTTAATATACCAATCCTCTGGAAAAGACATACTGCTGTGATACTGACTTTGTTAAGAAAAATTCAAAATTTAGGGGGTTGATTGTAGCATTTTCCAACCTACTACGCCTTCACTGTAGCTGGAAAACTCAAAGACCAGTTATATTTGTTGTTATCTGTCGTCTACCCGGGCGTTACTCAGAGCTTTTGTCTGATTTAGTGTTCAGCTTGTATAAAATAATCATTGTGGGTGATTTTACTAAAAGTCACTGCCTCAACAAGGCTTATTAGACTGAACTGTCTTCTCTCAAAATGTAGCAAAAAACATTTTCTGGCACAACTTCACCTGCTTCCAAGGTGCATGGAGAGGATAAAAGAATTCACAAAGCAGGAACTCCAGCAAGACTTGAAGGAAGATGACCCTGATGAAGGCCACAAGCTGAAACGCGTTGGTCTATTATTAAAGTTGTTCATCTTCCTTCAAGTGTTG
Source organism: Rhamphochromis sp. 'chilingali' (assembly GCF_963969265.1). NCBI lineage: Eukaryota > Metazoa > Chordata > Actinopteri > Cichliformes > Cichlidae > Rhamphochromis > Rhamphochromis sp. 'chilingali'. Next base: position 38,447,863 of record NC_137935.1, on the reverse strand, counting down.
CTGGAGTTCCTGCTTTGTGAATTCTCTCAAAATGTAAAAGAACCCACCACTTCAATCACGCTCTAGATCTTGTTTTAACAAATGGCATAGTGTTTCCTGAAAACCCTCTTTGCTGATCATTTCCTGATAACATTTTAATTTACAATAATTGATTACACAGCAGTGGTGAGTAGATTTCATCACAGTAGATGTCTTTCTTAATGTCACAATCTGGCGAGGGCAGACTGTATGAATTGAGAAAAGGACCCAAAACGCAGACTCCAAGGAACAGGGAACAAAACTTGAATGTTAACAAAAGGTGAGCCGTTTAATATGGCTGGTAGAAAAGGTACAAACAAAGGGCAAGGCAAACTGAAGCAAAATTAACACAAACCTAAACTGGGGAATCTAAACAAACAATAAGAAAAACCTAGACAAGAAACTTGGAAGCATGGCATGGCATCGGAAACATGGCGTGGACAACAGACGACCTGACAATCACACACTGAAAACAGAGGACTTAAATACACAGTAGGTGATTAGGGGAAGTGGAGACACATGAGGAAACAGCTGACTAGGATAAACATAATGATGCACAGGCAAGAGTAAAACTAACCGCATGAGCACAGAACACAAGACCCCTTTTCAAAATAAAACAGGAAACATGCAGACTTAGACACAACAACCAGAACTTGACAACGTAAGACACAGACATGAAACGCATGAAGAGCAGGGGAGATTTAACATGGTTGGAAACACGAGGGGGAAATAATAAGAACTAGAAACACTTAGGTATGATAATACAAACTTGATAACATAAGACACGCAGCATGAAACACGAAGGGTGAGGGGAAGCTTAAATACAGGAGAAGAAAACACAAGGAGTCTAATAACCAAATGAACTTAGATAACCTAATGAACAAAATAAACTCAAACTTAAAACGCTGGGTCAAAAGACCCAGGACCATGACACTTAAAGTGTTGCAACTAAGGTTAAGGCTATATTTCCTCCACTGTTGTCATCTTCAGTGCCTCGTACCAACACAGTGCAGAGCAGCTAATTGAACACTACTCCCACAGAGGAAAGTTATCTTGTTAATAAATTTACATCTTCATTGTGCACAACTCTGCCTACTATAGCTCCTTTAAAATACAAACCCTCAAATCAGAAGTACTTGACACCCTAACTCTCAAAGTATAACTCATCAACTAGATAACTGATAAGCTGGAGAGGAAATGGCATCTAACTAATTTAGAAGATCATCATTTAACCTGGAAAATAGTTTTAATCCAATAGTATCAATAATTTCAACTGATACTCAATGCCTGCAAATAGTTGTGTCCTAATTTTATGCAGCCATTTAGAACCAGATAGAGCATCGCTGGTGAGAAACATCATGAATCCGTTAATGCAGGCTTTAACTTTTTGTTAACACCATGGAAAAAAATTTGAGTTCAGATACAAGTGTTGGAAATGAGCTTTCTTCGAAATGTGCATGTGGTTTTCCTTAGCAGTAAGGTGAGGAGTTCAGCAATTTGGGAGGGGCTCAGCGTACAGCCGCCGCTCCTCCACATTGAAAGGAGCCAGCTGAGGCCGGTGCACCTCCTGGGTGACAGGTTCCAACTGGGCATGTGCTACTGGGCTTACTGTGCCTAATTGTGACACAGGTGACAAAAATAGAAAACAGTCAGGAAGGAGGCAAAGACTTTTTCACACCACTGTATATGTAGTTTATATATTTGTTATATTGTATATATAGTTTGGTCTCTCTTTTCTTTTTTTAACGTATTATTGAATTGTTATAAAATAGAACAGGTCTGTGTATGTATGTGTGTTTTGTCCATTTACTTGGACTTAAGGGCAAACTGTGTAAGAGAGTTTTGGTCAAAAGTCAAAGATGGGAATATAGACATGCATATTCAATTTAATACAAGGAAAACTGAGAAAAGCCTCAACAAACATATGACACCTATAATTCAAGAATTGTAACTATTATGAAACAATTGTGCCAAAAATGTCTAACAGAGAAACTGAAGCATTTCAATATGCTTATCATTAGAACCCACTGCAATATTGGGGGACTCCCATTAAAAACAATATTCACAATATTAACATTGGGAACATGCAAGACATGAAACCAAATTCATGAAATAAATCATTTTAAACAGCAAATCAAGCAAACTATGATACTTAATAAACGTTTCTTTTTCATGTGCAAATAAAAATCTGTCTGTGGTAGCCTTCGAATATGCACACTTTTTTCTATATATTCACCTGGGCTACTGGATGTGTATACATACAAGTGTGTACCTTGCATACACATCAGTGAGCTTTGTTCTTTGACAAAACATTTATTCTGCACACACATGCATGCATGTGGAGCTTGGTGGTCATCCCCCAACCTCCAGCCTGGAAAGGTCAGTGCCTTCTTTGATGTTGGCCCCATAGATCACCATTATTACTGTAGTCTATTGATTCCTATGGAGATGAGACCTGGAGTTGTGGTTCTGGGTGACTGAAGCTGAGGTCAGGGTCTGCCTCCTCTGCCTCTGCTTCAGAATATAAAATCCAGCTAACTGCTACCTATTGCTCAGCATGCTGAGCTTGTCTGAAGGACACACAGGTACATATATAAAAGAGGCATGAATACACATACACATGAAATAGAATGCACATACACTGTAGCTACAAGTACTCAAGTAGACTGCAATTCTGTGGAGTTTCTATGCTCATATACTGAACTGAAGATGCTCAAATACATTTTATACATGTTTTTGTGCTGAGATTTAAAAGCTTTAAATATTTCCAACGTTTAGCCTTTAGGCAAGAACAACAAGAATTCTGCATTCTTGGAATTTTTAACCTAAAAATGACCATGATTCCATTTTGGGGGGGAAACACATTCATACCAGACACTACATTATGATTACAGCAAAGAAATGAAAATATGAGTTATGTGATCCAGTACACTTACCAACTCTGCAAAGTTTTATTGTGTTTCTGAAGCACTTTAAAGTCATTACGACGTGGAAGTGTTTTATACTTCCAGGCCCTGAATCCAAAAGATACAGCAGCAACCTGTGTCTATGTTCATGCATATGACCCTGACCCACAACCCAAAGTGCTTTGCTACTGTTGTTAAGCATTTTGTCACAATGACCCCCAGGTCAACCCACTTCCTCTTCCTGCCTGTTGCTGCAGCGACAGTCAGCAAGGGCCTAGCATGAGTGCTGCTGTGCTCACATCAATCATGCTCACTCTAAGATGGCAACCTTTTCCACCTTTACTAATGCTCCCTCCTCATTTGTAGCCTTAGCCAATCTGCTCTGAATAACCCTCAACCCCCTCTCAGCAACATAACCTTGTACAGGTTAGTGTTGCAAAGATAGTCAGGCGGTTGGCACTTGAAAGAGCCTTCTTTGTCCTTTTATGACAAACTGAAAGAGCAGAAAAGAGAGTGGACACACAAAGAAATCAAGTGGTGAAAAAAATAAGCATTCTTATCTTTTAGAAAAAGAGTATCTCCAGCTTTAGCAGGCTCTAGTACACGAGTTTGACCAAGGAGCTGAGAAATATTCTCTTTTGCTACATTTGGATTCTGTGTTTGGTGCTAATTAGGGCTGTGCAATATGACCAAAATCCAGAGGTGGGAGGTAACAAAGTAACAAAGTATTCTTTGTTACTGTACTTAAGTACAATTTTCAGGACTACTTTTACTCCCTACATTTTTAAACAAATATCTGTACTTCCTACTTCTTACATTTTCAAAACAAAATAGTTACTTTGGATTAATTATATTACATATTTTGAGTGTAAAGGAAATCAGCCAGGACATGAAACATGAAACATCTGCTGACATCTGGCTGAATTAAGTGGTGTAAATCCACAAAGAGCAAAAAAGGCAGCTGTGAGAAAATTTACTGGCGCTCTCAACAGAAATTATTGTGAGTTTGGGTTATTTTCCCCACACTGAACCATTACAACCAATTTTAGGGTTCCCCCGCCTGCTAAATCTCCCACTTTAACCCCCGACTGTACAAATTTTTCTGTTTAGAGGCAAAGTCATCCTCTACGATAAAGGGAACATTATTTTCCTTCTTTTTCTTCTGATTCAAGCTGAGTATAATTAGGAAACAAAGCTAGACTAAAGTTTGTATTCCCATCTGCTGATATTATCATTTTGCTAATATAACACAAGGTTCAGTTAACTTTGCACAAAAATAGAAACCTCCTCCAAAGAGATATTTCTTACTGTTTTTTCCTGAGTTCAGAGCCTGTACTTTTTTACTTTTACTTGAGTAAAGAAGTTGAATCAGTACTTCAGCTTTTAACAATAGTGTTTGTACTCCTACTTGAAAACAGAATCTCTGGACTTTTGCCAACTCTGCCAAATTCTTGTATCCTGACATAAGTCATTTTTTTTATCCTGATAACAATGTATCTCAATATAGTGCATTTTCTATAAATATACCGAACAACTTATATAATCATCACATGGGAAGCACTATTTTTTAATATTTAAATTAAATCATCAAAATAAAAAAAACTGGGCAAGTTGTTTTTTTTTTTACTTTAGTCCCCTATTTTCAGTTCCATCCATCCATTCGCTTCCGCTTATCCTTTTCAGGGTCGCGGGGGGCGCTGGAGCATATCCCAGCTGTCATAGGGCGAGAGAGAGATATTTTCAGTTCCCTGTTTGCTTTATTAGTCAATTGACTAACAAGACACTTCATAGTCAGGTGAGGCATGTTCCCTTGAATTTGGAGCTCATAATACAAATGATTTTGACTTATTTCTAAGTGATTCCTTTCACCCACACTACATCGCTACTTAACCTTAGGGTTCCTCACCTGTCAAAGAAAACTTTAACCCCTGACAAAGGTGGACGATCAAGTAATTATTTTCTTAAAAAAGCTCACCTCACAATATCTAGTCAAGTCAAAAACAGTATTGAGTGGTTAGGCATATCAAAGTCTACAATGCCTTATTGAATGTAAATGCATAGGGCTTACAACAAAATGCAAACAACTGGCTACACTCAAGATTTAGACTTCCGAAGAGACTATGCTTAGAGAGCTCTACAAACCTCATCTGTCATCTGACCTCATCTGTCAACCACTGTAAGCCCTGTTTGCAGCTGCTGAAAGCAGCTTGCAGAGCATCTCACGGGAGGAAACTCAGCATTTGTTGATGTCCATCTGTTCTAGACTTCAGATCTTCTTCAGTCTTCTTGTTTTGCCTGGTTATGGGGTCACCATAGCTGATCATGTGTGCTCATCTCATCTACTGCTAGACTCTTCTTCTGTCACACCAACTTCCTGTATATCCTCCTTCACTATATCCACTACATCCATGAAGACTTTTCCCCCTGCTTGGCAGCTACATATTCAATATCCTTTGTCTAATGTATCCATTATCCCTCCTCTGCACATTTCAAACTACCACAAGCTTTACTCTCTAGTTTTGTCTCCAAATGGTTAGATAGTCTCTGCTCTCTATCCTACCATGTCCCTTCTGGTTACGCACAGCGCTGAGCTCCTGGACACTCGGATGTACAGCCTGGTGACATCAGATGAACTGAAACATAATGTTCCAGAGGTGTTCTACTGGATTTAGGTCAGGTGAGTGTAGAGGCCAGTCAGTGGTATTAATTCCTTCCAGGAACTTTTGCTACATAAGGCCAGGCATTATTGTGCACCAGGACAAACCCAGGACCCACTGCACCCGTGTTGGGTCTGACAATGGGTCCAAGGATTTAATCTCAGTACGTAATGGCAGTCAGGATGCCGTTGCCTAGCTGTACAAGTTGGTGACTGCCCATACTAAACGCTCACAAGCAGCATAACATTCTCCAAGGTTTCTACAGACCCTTTTACATCAGTGACATATTCTTAGGGTGAACCTACTCTCATCTGTAAAAACTACAGGGTGCCATGGATGAACCTGCTAATTCTGATATTCTATAGCAAATGCCAGTCAGGCTCCATGGTGATGGGCAGTATGCACAGGGGTCGCTAGAAGATGTTGGGTGTCGTCCACTCTTATGAAGTCTGTTTTAGATTCTTTGGTCAGAGGAATTCACCCCAGTGGTCTGCAGGAAGTCATTTTGTAGAGCTCTTTCTGTGCTCAACCTGTTCCTCCTTGCAGGACGGAGCAAATACTGATCCTGCTGATTGTTAAGGACCTTCTACTGCTCTGTCCAACTCTCCGGAGTAACTGCGTCTCTTCTGTAGTCCCCTCTAGGGTCTTGAGAGCATATGTGCTCCTTCTGGCAATGTGCCATCTTGGAGGACTTCGACTACCTGGACTCTACCTCTTTAGAGTCCAGGTATTGCCTCATGGTACCAGTAGTGACACTGATTAGAGTGAAAAACAAAAAAAAAGTGCAAAACTAGTGAAAAAACAATCAGAAATGATGAGGAGGGAAACAATGTCAGTGATCTCGACCTGCAAAATCATTTCTGTCTGTTGTTAGTTTCATTAACATCAAAGCAGCTGAAACTGACGAACAAACCTCTCTGCTACTTAACCGATCGGATCAATATCCCAGAAGTTTAATAATCATGATGCTATACTCTGATTGCAAGTGCTCCTTTAATTTTTTGAGCAGTGTTTTCTAGCTCCACAAAGACACTGTGCAACTTCTTCTGATGCTACCTATACTTAGCCATCAACAATCAAGAAGCAAACACACATTTTTTACATCTATATTATTCTTTCTCAATATAAAGACATTTTGCCGCTGTCTGACACTTTTCTTCTTTACAGTAGCTCTTGCCCATATTGATGGTATGGCTAATCAGCTTTATACCTTTACAGTTACTGCAGCTCTGCACATCATCCTTGCTCTTCAAAAAGCCTTGCTCTTGAAATGTACTGAACACAATCCTAACATTTAAAATGAGCTTAATTTGTACAATTTTGTTTTTAAATGGGACAGTGTATAAAAATAGTGTTAATTCTGTAACAGTGAATGCTATAGTTTTATTAATCACTTGAATAAAAGCTGAAAATCTGCACTTTAAAACAGCTTTTTTTTAAAGCTCAAGCTCAGCTAAATTTAAATTTAAAAAATGTGTGTACATGTGAAGAACATATAGACTCATGCTTTCCTTATGTCCTCGTGTTAGACATATAATCCTTTAAGAAGTTCTAAAAACAATAAATATTGTAACACATGTTGTTTAATGTGCTTTCCTTGCACCGAGTGCACTGCCACTAAAAGACAGAAATGGGCAAAACACATGATTTTGCATATAAAATGCTGTTGCACATTATCTATGAATATTTGCCCATTAGATCAATATTTGTTTTGAAGCCTTCTATCAGCTGAAGGAAACACACCTTGTCAGTGCCTAGGCTGAAGCTGCATCCAGTATGACTTTCCCACTGATAATGAGCATTTCCACACAGCAAACAAAAACACAATCAATAGTGCGCATTCTATCTGGCTACTCAATTTCAGCACACTTGTTTATTGGCTTTGACATGATGGAGTGGCATTGTAAGCTGCCTATTGAATAGAGCTGAAAGAATACTGTGCTTGAGGGTCAGAAGTGTGCTTAAGAGAGCAAATGCAGTTTTGCGTAGTGGCTTTTGTTGCGATGACACTATTCCCTATGCTGTTCATAAGTGGATGTGATTCTTTTGTATTTATTACATTAACAAACCTTAATTATTTTGCAATTAAACACTAAGTCACAGACAACCATTATAGAGAGGTTAAATCAAATATAAACTAATAAAATCAAATTTTAATAGTCTATTTAACAGAGATAGGAGCCTTGAAGGTGCTTCATTTAAAAAATGTGTTGATTTTATGCTGTAACTATAACTTACAAGTAGCTTATGGAATTGCCAATCACCATATATCAATAATAATAGTTTAAAAAAAATCAAAAATTATATATGTTTTTTACTTGCATGCACATATGCCTGTTTTGGCAACATCTACAAAACTGTACGCAGCTTATGTGTGTATATGTATGCTGCTTCAGTTTCAGTCTTTACATTTATACTATATGTGGCTCTATGCACACACACAGAACTAAAGTACTGATATGAAGCTGAAACGCTGGTTTCCTTCCATTCTGACACATGATTTCCCTGGGAAACCTGCGATGTTACCTGAGAACAAAGGGGGACCTGGACACAGCCAACGGTCTATCTCCAGCACATGCCACTGTTAATCAAAGACAATTAAAAAGGGCCCTGCCAGCAAAAGCAGCCATGATGATTTATGAATAAATTACAGGGCTCATTTGTATGCCATAGATCACATTTGTTGGGCACATTCACCCCTGTGGAGCCAGGAAACAGTTAGGCAAAATTTCAGCTAAGGGCACATACTACATAACAAGGTGATTGAGAGGTGAGATTGTGGTGCAAACTGGTAAATATGAGAGAGGAGAGAGATGAGCTTTTTTCAGTTCTCTTTTGTCTATGAACTCGTGCAAATAAAGGTTAGATGTGATTTTAAGAACAACAAATTGTTTTGTTTTCCAACACACAAATTATCCACTCAGGATGGCCAAGAAAAAATGTTTTGAAAGTACCTGATCCCTTTAGTATTCTTGGTGATTTTACTTCCTGTCTTTTTCTTGTTCCTCAGATTCGCTGAATTTTTGTGGTTTAGGAGATTGAGGAAGTACAAACTCCAGAGTCTTATCATTTGATATTTAATGGTCTTTATTTTGTGCATGCAAAATTAACCATCATCAAAAATATTATTTTACTGATGTTGCTTAAGGATTTGGACTTAATAATGTTTAGTTCATCAGGAGCAAGAATTTAGGGAAACGAAGTAATGTGTATTAAGGTTATGCACCTTAATATCCTCTAAAAATGGAACGTGCCAGAGGAAAGGGACCTTTGATCAGAAGGTCACTACCCCTGGCGGCACGACCATTGCCGAGAGCATCTGTAGTGCCCATCACCATCTGCCAAAAGCCAAACCACACAAAGAAAGTCATTAGTGTGCTTAGAGCAGGAGAGAAGCCCCTAATAACATTATACTGAGGCCTCTTCAAGTCTTTTTAACACAACACAAGACTGGCAGCTGTCACCGGTCTTTGGCAGACAACTCAAGTTTTCCAACACATTTTCAAGACGACACCTGACATCATCCTTGTGTCAGAGGCACGCTTAAGCTCGCCATGCTGTGGGAAGAGAAAGAGAGGTACCAAGACCTACAGTAGTCAGTGACTACCACAGACATGGCCGGGGTGTGAGGTGCTTGCCTGTGGCGAGAGTCTAGAAACTTTGCAGGTGAGTCTCTGCATGGCCTTTTCTCCACTCTGGATCACAGGTGAAAGAAAGAAGGGCCATCATTAACAGCACAGAGGCAGTGGAAAAAGACTCCACGTGGTTCTGGATAAATTGAGGAGCATTGTGCTGTGGTTAAATCTGGCTGGTCCCTATGGTGCAATGCCTCAAAATCCAGTGGTAGAAACTTCGGAGAGGCACCCTGTACCAGTCATGGTAAAAGACATCATTTGGAATTATTACAGCAACTTCTGTTTGAGAGTTTTCCCGGGTTCACACATCAGAGTGGTACAGGCTGGAGAGAATCATGGTTACACCATCTCAGTGATCCCATTTGATCTGGCAACAAATTTTCTGGTAAAAGCAACTGAAAGCAGAGTTGGAGGCCCTGCCATTGTGCATGAAAGGGCGTGTGAACAACATACTTCTCTGACAAATTCTGAAGAACTATGTAAATTTGAATGTTCTCATCTGTTGTAGTAACTGTGGGTCAACAGAAAGTATGATTCTGTTTAGCAAAGATTGCCTACTGCAAAAAACATTTATGACCAAAAAATACAGTATTGGGAGACAAGTCATGTGGTGATTCAAAAATGTGTAGTTTTGGTCATTGCCAGAGAGCAGAAATGACGTGGACCTGGTACATCTACGCCTGGTTTTCAGGCGTAGATGGTGACCATTTAGCGCAGATATGTCAGGAGGTTTGGGAAGAGGGTCCATTCAAAGACATTTTACTAATTTAGTGTCCAAAAGTTTTGTGTATTCTCAGTGTCAGGTGAAGCTTGGAAATTGAATAATTTTCACCACAGGCATTGTGGTATGGGTTAAATGGAGGGGAAATGAGATCGGGGGGAAGCACTGGAAAATTTTGCCTGCCAGGTTTCTACTTTTATGAGTGAGGATCGTCTTTTGGTCGCTGACAGCAGTGTCCCATCTCCCCACAGTACACTCACCTGCTGCAATTCTCCTGCTCTTTCCCTCGGGTGTTAGTGAACCCTTCAAATTTGCATCAGGTTGAATCAGTGCCTCCTATCACATGTCCCTTTTCCCATTGTTTTGGTGTGGCTTCCTTTCTGGAAGCAGAACCTCTCTGTGTTGAACCAACCAGCAACTCTAGGCCCTCAGGCAACAACTTTCATGAATGTGATCATCCATTCTAACGCACATAGAAACAAATGAGAGACTCATTTGTGTAGTCTTTTTGCCTAGCAAGTCTCCTCGGCCAGTATCAGAAAATCCACCACACTCTTCCTTCCCTGTCGAAGAATAAACATTCAGTGAGCTGCAGCATTTAAAGTTAATAATAAACTCAACATAGGAAGTAATTTAATTGAAACTAAGCAACACTTGGGCAAACCTGAGCGCTCTACATCTCATCGAACTAACCAGGAAAACAATTTGTGAATAGTCGAAAAATAAGTCTGACTGACCTGTTTATACACAAGATGAACATTAGGCTAGGAAGCTTGGGCTTGAGCCAACTCACCAGAGACTGTTTCTGGCAATCAAACATGTCACCACTGTCGACACAACAATCTGGCAAGGACTGAGAAAAATCTTCAACCTTTAGAAGGCTGCTGATGACAGTATGAACCACAGATGACTTAGTCAACTAACAGCTCCCAGGTGTGTCTCAGCCTCCGATGTATTATATCAAAGATCCCTCACACAAAGAGAATTTACAATAAAATCACAAACTGCACATGCATTGTGGCAATAATATCAGTGCTATCTAGCCAACCTTTTTACTGTGCTGTGCTAACTTTATTGTCAACTTATTCCTATGCTGTGTGTTTGTGTGTGTGCCTGTGCATACTAAATGCACAAATCTTACAAATACACATGCCTATATGTACATTCTAATGTATGAATCCTCTGTGAACCCAAATGCTCTTATAAGAGCCATCACTCTCTGTTCTATTTTGATCTATTTATTTCTATTGTATTTTATTCTGTTACATTCCCAACTTTGTTATTGTGTGTTTTCTGTTGTGTATTTCTATCCTGCTCCCACCCGCCCCTCTTCATGTTTCTGTGTGTGTGTTATAATGACAAGCTACAGTCACAATTAAAAGTTTAAGACCACTTGAAAAATGGCAAACAAAATCATATTTTGCATGATTGGATCTTAACAAGGTTCCAAGTAGAGCTTCAACAAGCGACAAGAAGAAATGGGAGGGAGGCAAAACAAGTTTTTGAACCTTTAAAAGGCCAAATCTGTGCAAAAATATGGATTCATCGTCATTTTCTGTCAAGTAGTCACACTGTCACAATGTTCTAAAACCGTGTGGTTTTTTAAAAAGTGGTATATAATTAACATTGGATTGGATAAGCCAAGGTGATGGATACATGTTCCCTCCATTTATACACAAATTGGTTTGATGTTTGAAGGTACACATTGGTGGGAAGAAATTTGCTTGAATTCGTGTTTAAACCTCAAGTACTGAAGCTATTTTTCAAGACCAGAAAGTAAACAAATGATAGGGAATAAAAGTAAAAAGTTATGAAAATAATTAATTGTCAAGTAAATTACAGATACCTGAACAGTGATGCAAACTCCTCTTGTGAAAGAAAGAAAAAAAAGGGAAAACAGCTATATTTTAATTTTTAAAACATTGCTATAAACAATAATTCATTTTTCTGTTAAAACAGAGAAGAAAAAAAACAGATAAAACACTAGCTTACAGGTTAGAGATTCTTAGCGTGTCAGAAAGGCAGTAATTACATTGGTGAGTGAGAGTTTGTACCTGGGCAGAAACTTGTCCCAGGCCTGCTGGAACGGCCTGCATTACAACACTATTACAAATGGTGATCTGATAAAAGTGATGGAGCACGAAAGGAAGGTTTGTAACCTGGGTCAGTGCTGGTGTGTGGGGAGGAGCTGATGAACATCATTAATCTGCTGGTTGGCATGAATCATTGCTCACAGATTGGTCAGTAGGTGCCTCAATCATCAACAAGCCACTGGGATCTGATGAGCATGACGAAAATGAATGAGGACACCTAAGTTCTACCACCGTGGTCAGCGTGGTGAATCAGACTAAACATTTAACAGTGTGCTGTCTGTGTGGCATGATTACTGAGTGACTTGTTGAGGTGGGAAGTAACAAAGTACAAATACTTTGTTACTATACTTAAGTAGAATTTTCAGGTATCTTTGCTTTCCTTGAGTAGTTTTTCTTTCTGACTACTTTTTACTTTTTACATTTTTACGCCTGTTCCTTATAATCCTTACATTTTCAAAACAGGCTCAATATTTTTGGTTTAAGTCATTTGAGGGAAGTTATTATTTCTTCAAACATCAAACCGATTTGAACCGAAACATTAACACATGAAAGGCAATCCTTTGAAGCAAAGCTTCAAGCTCTATTTGTGAAGAGCACATTAGATGACAAAAAACAGCTAGCTAGTACAGCTGGGTAATATTTTCATAAGCTAAGATGGACTTAAAATTACAGCGCTACATTTGGTGGTGCTAGTGTTAGGCATGTTAGCACGTTACCTTCAACACGTGGACTGAGTCAGACTGAGTCCACAGGTGAACACTTGGAGGTTCAGCAGAGCTCCTTCACTCTTCACCTAGCTGTATCGGGCAGAGTTTAAATCCCGAGGCTGAATTAACTTTGTACAAGCACACGCTCTTTTCAGCAGTGCAAAGCTATGAGCACAAACAGAAGTGTAGAAAAATCCAGGTAGCCAGCCTGTGTCTGTCCAACCAATCAGAGAGCTCCCGCGCGGTTAATTTGCATTGCTCCGGGATTTCAGAAATGAGATAGCTAATCCAATCGCTAACACGATAGCCAATCCCAGAGCTAATCCAATAGCTAATATGATAGCTCATTTGTGAGCTAACAGGAAAGGGAAATGGATTTTCAAATGAATAGTGAAATCGCCATTTTAAATGTCAGAAATAAATCTTTGAGTTTTGAGTCCATTTACTTATTTCTGTTTTTTAAATTGTGTTTTAAAAACAATTTTGAAAATTGACTTTTTAATTTGGAATTCCAAAATGGTTTGTGAAATGAGGTTTTTATTGAGATTTTAATTCTTTAGCTTGATAAATTACTTTAGTAATGTTTGAATAAATATCTTTAAAAAATGAATTTACAAATGCATAATTTATTGTACAATTCGTTATTTAAGCACAGAAGTCTTTAGTTCGATGCACGTGGCTCTTGTGGTCCTCCATATTATCTAGGTGCATTTATTCTATTTAGAAAATTTCATGTAGAGTCAGAATGCAGCAAATAATGTAGAAAGATGCTTAAACCGCCTATGGAAAAATATATTTGTACTATATAGAATAACATCAGTGAAAAGGGAATATGAACTGAGCTACATTTATGACTCTAATTTGGAACTAGGTTCCTGGTTTGGCTATGTCCTACTTTTAAATAGGCTCTAAAATCTGCCATACAAGATTTTTACTAGAATAAATTGTCCAAAAGATAAGAAGAAAGAGCAACTGAAGTCAAACCAGAAGCCCGTAGCCAGTTTTATGATGACTTTCCTGTGTAGCTGCACTGGATGGCAGAGTAAAACTAAGAAAATGGAGCTTTATGGTCATATTGGAGTGCCTCATTGTCTGTACATACATTTTATTGGTGTGACTAAATGCTCCAGATGCTCTTCTCACACACAGTGATGCAGTAAAAACTAAATTAATAGCCATTATCATTCACAAACATTTGGGAGGCTGCAAACAGATGGAGAAGGCTGCTGTTGCTGCTGCTGAACATTTCAAAGATAAAATATTTTCCTTGATGAACTAAACTGCTTGGTATTGGCAATACATAAGTGATAAGTGGATAGGGAAGGTAAATCGGTGTGACACTATAGATTAAGAGAGAAAAAAAAACTAACCCTGAGGATTATTCTGTTAATTTTTGTGCTTTAAACCAGATTCACTTGAAAAGGAGCTGTCTTTTTAAAGCCAAATCAGAAAGTCACATTTTACATCTAAGTGCAGTGAATTGGAGATTATGTATCTGAATTTCAGGAGCGGGACCACGCCTCCAAACACGCTCCTTTCGGTTGTCATCTATATAGGTTCCCTCCAGTTCTGCAAACTGTTCATTCTCATTTACGTGCCCCATCCTCCCTCCCTCCTTGTTCTCAAGTCTTTAACTTCTTCACTTCTATTTAGTGCATGGGGATCAGCCAGGCCCAGGAGCTGTGGCCAGTCCCCTTCGAGGCCTTCCCCAAACTGCAGCTTAGTTCATGTCCAAGCATTCGCCTTTACCTACTAAAACACTGTCAATCCTAAAATGAGGACGTGGGCCCAGCTAGAGAAATACAGTATTGTATTTCTATGTGACATCTATTTCTGTACCAGAATTGTAACAGCACAATCAGTTTCATCACACTTTTGATTGCATTATGAAAACACCACACATTACAGAAACATCTAGAGCAATTCTGTTTTACAGGTATGAAAGCTCGTATTAACCCGTTTAACCCCCCTGTTTCTACAAACCGGATTGCAAAAAAAGTTGGGACACTAAACAAATTGTGAATAAAAACTGAATGCAACGATGTGGAGATGGCAAATGGCAATGTTTTATTCAGAATAGAATGTAGATGACAGATCAAAAGTTTAATCCAAGAAAATGTATAATTTCAAAGGAAAAATATGTTGATTCAAAATGACACGGTATCAACAAATCCCAAAAAAGTTGGGACAAGTAGCAATAAGAGGCTGGAAAAAGTAAATTTGAGCATAACGAAGAGCTGGAAGACCAATTAACACTAATTAGGTTAATTGGCAACATGATTGGGTATAAAAAGAGCTTCTCAGAGTGGCAGTGTCTCTCAGAAACCAAGATGGGTAGAGGATCACCAATTCCCACAATGTTGCGCAGAAAGATAGTGGAGCAATATCAGAAAGGTGTTACCCAGACTTTGCAGTTATCATCATCAACTGTGCATAACATCATCCGAAGATTCAGAGAATCTGGAACAATCTCTGTGCGTAAGGGTCAAGGGCGTAAACCCATACTGGATGCCCGTGATCTCCAGGCCCTTAAACGACACTGCACCACAAACAGGAATGCTACTGTAAAGGAAATCACAGAATGGGCTCAGGAATACTTCCAGAAACCATTGTCAGTGAACACAATCCACCGTGCCATCCGCCGTTGCCAGTTGAAACTTTACAGTGCAAAGAAGAAGCAATTTCTAAGCAAGATCCACAAGCTCAGGCGTTTTCACTGGGCCAGGGATCATTTAAACTGGAGTGTGGCAAAATGGAAGACTGTTCTGTGGTCAGACGAGTCACGATTCGAAATTCTTTTTGGAAATGTGGGACGCCATGTCATCCAGACCAAAGAGGACAAGGACAACCCAAGTTTTTATCAACGCTCAGTTCAGAGGCCTGCATCTCTGATGGTATGGGGTTGCATGAGTGCATGTGGCATGGGCAGCTTGCATGTCTGGAAAGGCACCATCAATGCAGAAAAATATATTCAGGGTCTAGAACAACATATGCTCCCATCCAGACGTCATCTCTTCCAGGAAAGACCCTGCATTTTTCAACAAGATAATGCCAGACCACATTCTGCATCAATCACAACATCATGGCTGTGTAGGAGAAGGATCCGGGTACTGAAATGGCCAGTCTGCAGTCCAGATCTTTCACCTGTAGAGAACATTTGGCGCATCATAAAGAGGAAGGTGCGACAAAGAAGGCCCAAGACGATTGAACAGTTAGAGGCCTGTATCAGACAAGAATGGGAGAGCATTCCTATTTCTAAACTTGAGAAACTGGTCTCCTTGGTCCCCAGATGTCTGTTGAGTGTTGTAAGAAGAAGGGGCGATGCCACACAGTGGTGAAAATGGCCTTGTCCCAACTTTTTTGGGATTTGTTGACACCATGACATTTTGAATCACCATATTTTTCCCTTAAAATGATTTTCTCAGTTTCAACTTTTGTTCCGTGATTTATGTTGCACATCGTTGCATTCAGTTTTTATTCACAATTTGTTTAGTGTCCCAACTTTTTTGGAATCTGGTTTGTAGTTATAGTTTAGTTTAGTTGACTTTATCATATAAAAAGTGGGCTAGAGGTCAATTAATATTTAGTAGATAAAAAATAGTAATTTCTACATAATAAAAATGTTAATGTGCATTTTGAAACTGCAGTGACCTGAATAAGTTTCAGGGGGAATAGTTTCCTGGCTTCTTGCTCTCTTCCATTTCAAGGGCAGAACTATCAGGTTAGCGGATGAATTTTTTTTCTAATATTTTTTTTTGTATGTTTTCTGTTTCCTACTAACCAGCTGACCTTTAGAGCAGCTAATGCAGTAGTGCAGTGCAACACCTCCACTAATTATGTGTTTTTGTTAAGTAAAATACTGTCACTATATGGTTCAAACCTGGGCCTGCCTGGGCTCTCTCTGACTTCCTCCCACATTCCAAACAAGTGCATGTAAGGTTTTAGCGATTCTAAATTGGTCATTTATGTGAGATGGATAAAGTGCTTAAAGTGAATGCATAGTTAATGTGGCTTGTAGTCTAACATCCTTTGAGAGGTCAATTAGACTAGAAATGGAATATAGTGTATAAGTGCCACTTCATTTGAATTCCTATGACAGCATCAAGAAAAAACTGAACATTACAGAATTATAGAAGAACCTAATTAAATTGCCTCCCAGTATACACTGTGACTCATTACTCACTTTGTGTAGTAGTGTTTTACTGGATTATGCCTTGGTATTGGTATTGGATTTGGTATTTGTGTTGTGATAGTTTTTGATCAAAACTTTCTTGCAAATGTGATGACGAACAAATCAACATTTATATTATTTACTTTTTTGCAATTGTTACTTTTTCAGGATGATGTGTGATGATCTTGCTTCACAAATAATTGACTTCATAAATGATTAAAATCAAGACAGATAAATAACCATGGAGCCACGGCAAAGGCCATGAAACTTCTGACTTGTGTGGCTGACTTTCCAAGAGTGTGGAAGTCTTTAAGCGGGATCTCAGATACCTGTAGCAAGTCTTGTAAATTCCTACTGTAATGGAGCGGACTGTTGAAGACTGTCCCTGAAAGAGAAGACACTCATTATTTTGAAAATGTCCATTTTTTACTCTGAAAACTTGAAAAACTGTAGATAAAAATTGAAGAGTTACATAAATCAGTGTTTACCTGGTATTCTTTTTAAGCATGTAAAGCTATTGATCCCCATTTTTTCTTTGTTGATAGTGTTTGATCTGTTCAGCAAATCTGAATAATTGTTGTAAAGATGTTGAGAAAATATAAGCCAGTTTCTTCCAGTAATGAATTGCATGTGACTCAGTTCACGTCAAATGTTTAGTAAATACAATTTAATTCATTCTAATCCAAATAATATAATTTACAGTTTTCTTATTAAGTTAGTTTACATTTAGTGTGTTTTGTGTATTGCTTTTTAATAAAAGGTGTAATACTTACTCTCTACTTAGTTGATCATTTATGACTTTGTTACTATATTTCATGGTCACATTTTTTTTTTACTCACGATGTTCATTGTTTAATTGTTTAATATAAATATTGGTTTATTTCATGGTAAAGGTCGGATTTTTTTTTCACATTGCCAAGTGGTGAAAAATGTTCATCTTTCTCTGTTAGTGTTTAGCCACGATAAACAGACTGGGTTTTGGTGGGAAGAAAGTATTTTTTCATTTTGATGCTGTGAATTGGTTTAATAGTTTGAAGGCTTTGTATGTTTTTGTTCTGATTTACGTTAATAAACTTTAAAACACATTTTTTTCTTAAAGATTTATTGCACTCAAATGAACCGTTATAGTCTCAGGGCAATGGACAGTGATGAGGACACCATGGGCACCATGAGCTCATTGAGATCACATGAGGTTTGCTCTAACACATGATGGTTTTTGGTGGTGGACCCACAGAAACTGTGAGTTGGTGAATACATGTGTGGCAGTTGTCTCAAGGGTCACAGTGCTTTTTCAGTTTTTTCATCTCCTCAATACTTCTTCTAAGGTCCTATGAAAGTTGCTGTGATTGAGGCTTGATTCACACTGACCAGTCTTCCTTGGGAGGAGCAAGCTTTGTCAGTAACTAAACTTTAAATGCCTGAATTTAAAAGGTCAGGCACCTTTAGGGCACACATTTCCAATCTTATCTCCTCCGCCTAGCAGCATCTACTGTAGATTTTGTCACAAGCACAGAAGTTTCCATGCTTGGACTTTAAATGATTATTTGATTTCTCCTCTAAGGACATGCTTGTCTTTTATTAGTTTGGTTTGATTGTGTTGTTTAATCTATAATTGTGACTTAGATGAAGAGCAGACCACAACTTTGTAACTATTAATGCCTCCAATTGAAAGAGAACAGTTATTGTAAAAATGTTGGCATTTAGTACAACCAAGGTCCAGTTCACTTTCAATGCATTTGTCAAAAGACAGGCTTACCAGGCCTTTCTGAATAACAAGGCCATTTTCTTTCCACTTACTTATTTATTATGTCCAAGATTTTGTCATGCCAGAGGTGTACATATCAAGTCTTTAAGCTATACATGAACAATGCAATTAGGACTAGATAGGTAACAATTTTAAAGCCTTTAACCATAACTAAAGGTAAACACCCCTTTGGTTTCTTTCCCTGCCTCTCCCTGTGCAGGATGAGCTGCATTTAAAGAATCAATTAAGGTGAAGATGGAGAACATTGTGAATGACCTTTCAGAGAGGGAAATTAAAAGAGCACCTCCAGCTCTTGGGAAAAAAAAGAGGAGTGGATAAGAGGGTTCTTTCTGGCTGAATTTGCCTTTTAAATATACTTACAGTCAGTCTTTTGTGGGAATTTATTTTGTAGGAAACGAATGAGTCGGCCTTATAGATGACATTTACAGGGCTGGTTGTTTGAAGGCAGGTCACGGTTTACTTGCTTTACTGTACTAGATGAAAATTGACTGAAGCCTTAAGTCTGGTCAGTTCTTAAGTGTGCATCACTGGGCATGGCCAGACTAATGTATTTTTGATGAACCATCAATACCAAGTACAGTTTTGTTGACAGTTAAATCAGAGGGGTAGAGGTACATTGAAGCCACCTGGTGAAATGCACATGTAGTAATAATACTTAAGTTTCTAATAATGCAAATGATGTTGATTAATATTAACAATTACTTGCTTATCTTTCTGTTATCACTCATGTTTATTATTTGTCTTTTGCCATCTTCCAGGATGACACAGGTGTAAATCTTCTGACTCTCACTCATACCACACATTAGGAATTTTTAACTCTTGGGATAAAATGCTAAACTAGCTGTCATATCTATTAATTACACAAACAGTCTTTACTCCTCTCTTAACAATGTTTTTAGTTTGTAACATATATTATGGGCATTCTTGTCGACTTTTATTATAAATTAATTTACATTGATTGGAGCTGACTTGTTTTCTGATACGCTGCATATGTTAATCCCAAATGATTTACTTCCAATTCTTCATAAGATGGGAATTTTATTTCCTCTTAGATGTTTTAATTTTATGCTAAGAAAAAAGTAATGGTATTTAGTTTTTTAAATTGTATATGAATCCTGTTAGTGATATAAAGAAAAAGTGGAAGTAATTGGGAGTGACAGCAGCTGATCAGCGGTGTCAGGTCACACAAAATTCAGAGCTACAGTGGCTTGCAAAAGTATTCGGCCCCCTTGAACTTTTCCACATTTTGTCACACTACAGCCACAAACATGAATCCATTTTATTGGAATTCCACAGGAAAGATCAACACAAAGTGGTGTACACGTGAGAAGTGAAACGAAAATCATACATGATTCCAAACATTTTTTACAAATAAATAACTGCAAAGTGGGGTGTGCGTAATTATTCAGCCCCCTTTGGTCTGAGTGCAGTCAGTTGCCCATAGATGTTGCCTGATGAGTGCTAATGACTAAATAGAGTGCACCTGTGTGCAATCTAATGTCAGTACAAATACAGCTGCTCTGTGACGGCCTCAGAGGTTGTCTCAGAGAACATTGGGAGCAACAACACCATGAAGTCCAAAGAACACACCAGACAGGTCAGGGATAAAGTTACTGAGAAATTTAAAGCAGGCTTAGGCTACAAAAATATTTCCCCAGCCTTGAACATCCCACGGAGCACTGTTCAAGCGATCATTCAGAAATGGAAGGAGTGTGGCACAACTGTAAACCTACCAAGACAAGGCCGTCCACCTAAACTCACAGGCCGAACAAGGAGAGCGCTGATCAGAAATGCAGCCAAGAGGCCTGTGGTGACTCTGGACGAGCTGCAGAGATCTACAGCTCAGGTGGGGGAATCTGTCCATAGGACAACTATTAGTCGTGCACTGCACAAAGTTGGCCTTTATGGAAGAGTGGCAAGAAGAAAGCATTGTTAACAGTGTTAGGTTTTGTATTGTTGATTGCCATTTATGCTTAGAAATATTTACTCATATATGCTTAGAAGTATATAATCATTTGTAGATTGAAAGAATGTCTTATCCTAGGAGGTCTGTAACAACTCTGTGTAGCATGAAGAGGGGAGTGCGTTCACTCCTCTACAGAGTGTTCTGGCATAGATCACACACCACCTTGGAGAGGTCGTATCTTCTCTTGCTGATATATGGCATAGCAAACAATCGTATATCTGTTTAAGTATAAGAGTCTTTTGTTCAGAACGACCTGCTAGACTCCTGGCACCAGCCTTTGGGGAGTCTTCACAGGGTCACATCTTGACCACACACACACACACACACACACACACACACACACACACACACACACACACACACACACACACACACACACACACACACACAAAGGCAAGGTACTCTTTGTGTGTATGTAGACGTCATATGTTAATGAACCTATGCATATTCATGTAACCTCAATAAAAGAGCAGTGTTACGGGAGAACGGACGAGAGCAACTGGGGTCAAGTGAAGGAATGGCGTTTGTCCGGTTCTCTCCCGTGCACGAGAAACATGAAGAACTTTGCCTACTTCGTGTCTTGCTTGCTGTGTAATTGTATTGCCTTCAACGTTCCAGCGAATAGGTTCAAGCTACAAACCTATCAAACAGAAAACCATAAGAAGTCCCGTTTGCAGTTTGCCACAAGCCATGTGGGGAACACTGCAAACATGTGGAAGAAGCTGCTCTGGTCAGATGAGACCAAAATGGAACTTTTTGGCCAAAATGCAAAACGCTATGTGTGTCGGAAAACTAACACTACACATCACTCTGAACACACCATCCCCACTGTCAAACATGGTGGTGGCAGCATCATGCTCTGGGGGTGCTTCTCTTCAGCAGGGACAGGGAAGCTGGTCAGAGTTGATGGGAAGATGGATGGAGCCAAATACAGGGCAATCTTGGAAGAAAATCTCTTGGAGTCTGCAAAAGACTTGAGACTGGGGCGGAGCTTCACCTTCCAGCAGGACAACGACCCTAAACATAAAGCCAGGGCAACAATGGAATGGTTTAAAACAAAACATATCCATGTGTTAGAACGGCCCAGTCAAAGTCCAGATCTAAATCCAATCCAGAATCTGTGGCAAGATCTGAAAACTGCTGTTCACAAACGCTGCCCATCTAATCTGACTGAGCTGGAGCTGTTTTGCAAAGAAGAATGGGCAAAGATTTCAGTCTGTAGATGTGCAAAACTGGTAGAGACAGACCATAAAAGACTGGCAGCTGTAATTGCAGCAAAAAGTGGTTCTACAAAGTATTGACTCAGGAGGCTGAATAATTACGCACACCCCACTTTGCAGTTATTTATTTGTAAAAAATGTTTGGAATCATGTATGATTTTCGTTCCACTTCTCACGTGTACACCACTTTGTGTTGGTCTTTCATGTGGAATTCCAATAAAATTGATTCATGTTTGTGGCTGTAATGTGACAAAATGTGGAAAAGTTCCAGGGTGACGAATACTTTTGCAAGCCACTATAGATCCGTGGATGCTGAGGTGCACAGAAGTTACCAACTTTCTGCAAAGTCAGTAGCTACAGACCTTCAGACATCACGTGGCTTCAAATTAGGGTAAGTATTACCCAGATTAGTTCAGCAGCAGTAAATGGAGAGCTTCATGGAATGGGTTTGCATGCCTGAGCAGCTGGTTCCAAGGCGTACACCACTAAGCACAATATAAAGTTTTGGAACGCAGTAGTGTAAAGCAGGCTGCCACTGGATTCTAGAGTAGTGAAGAAAAGTTCTCTGGAGCGATGAATTATACTTCTCTGTCTGGAAATCCAGTCTGGGTTTGGTGGAGGGGAGATTATAGTGTGGGGTCGTTTTCAGGAGTTCAGTTTCAGATGTTTCCTTAGTTCCAGTGAAGGGAACTCCTAATGATTCAGCGTACCAGGGTTACCGAGTTAAGAGGAGTAACTCATCTCTGAATTGTTTGATGTGGAAGGACTTACCTGGTGTGCACACAATCCTGACCTCAACCCGACAGAACATCTTTGTGGTGAATTAGAGCAGAGACAGCGATACAGGCCTTCTCGTGCAGGATCAGTGTCTGACCTCACAAATTTGCTTCTGAAAAAAACAGTGAAAAATTAATTAACATTCTTCTGGATAGTTGGTGGACAGCTTTCTCAGAGGAGTTGAAACTGGATCGGCCAACATCATTCAAATGGATTGAGAATGTTTTCTGAAGTTTTTCAGGTTCTCCAAGTAGACCCCCTACTAGCTCTAGAGAAACTCCCAACAGCCATCAGTACAGCAAATCGTATAATCATGTATTCAGATTACACTGAATCCCATTAGAGATTTATCTGTTTATCTATTTCTCTCACAAGTGTTGAAGACATTTTGTGAAAGCTCTCCACAAAGCTGACTCAGATTACCTTAGATTTCAGTTTGTGAAAAAAAATTCTGAAAGTGGGTTGTCAGATCTTTTTCATTTTAAGAAACTCATCTATCATAGATAAAATTTCACAAGCATTATAAATGTTCAAATATTCTGCCATGACATTTTTATGCAAGTTGAAATTGGAGCGGTTAACTTGGTTTATTGGACATGGAATGACTCATATTAGAAAATGACGATGGAGGAATCACTTCCCTAAACCTAACTATAGTACTATTACTTTAATTAAATTTATTGTGTACTACTGTCTTATCCATTATTGTAAAAATGTTCTGACAAGAGGATTTTCAGGAAAACTGTTAAATGTCCAGTTTTTATTTCATTAGTCAGAGCAGAGTGTGACTAAACCTGTGGGATCATATACATTTAGATGGAAGCAGTTGGGTACTCTGTATGTTGATTCATTTAAACTAACATATTCATCGTGCTGTAGCCAGGTTTCTGTGAAGCAGAATAAATCAATACCTTAATCAATTGTTAAATAATTTCATTTCAAAGAGAGCTTTTTTTTTGTCTAATAGTCCACATTTTATTGATTTACTTATTCGTGCAGTTGAGTATGTTATTTTTTTCACTGTGGATTTTTATACCTAAATGTTTTTGCTGGTTTTGGGTTTGTCTTTTGGTGGTGTGGGAGCAGATACAGTCTCTGTGGGGAGTGGGTTTCAAGGAGATGACAGGAGGAGAGAAACTGCAGAGAGGTGCACATGACTGCAACTCTGCTTCCTTGCCTCAACTCTAGATTTTGAGGTGTTTAATAAATTTGACCAAATTTCTAAAAATGAGAGCACCTCAGATTTTGTACCAAGCTCACGTCCTTTTGTGGACACAGCTCAGCACATGTAGCTTACAGTAAATACTTGAAAGTTTGTAATTAATTGAGTTACACAGATTATGCTACACAACACACAACTTGTAACAGGAACAGGAAGTGATCCAATATTGCACTGAGAGCCAAGTTATATATAACCACAACCATTTACACACTAATAAATATGGTTAGAGATGTTTCTTTGTTTAGTCCACATGGCCTGCTGTGCTCGGTATTTGGTTCATGTTCTTTTAAATCACCAACATGACAAATCATTCATAAAATGTTCTAAAGCTACCCTTGAATCTTCTAAACACATTTAATTCAAGCTTTAAAACACTGTGTAATGATTTTGCTAAACCAATGATTGTGAATCTAATGAAATATTAGATTTTTCACACACACATAGTTTTCATTAATTAAATGCCAGTTATGCTATTAACACTTTCGAATAATAAATTATAGTTGTTGAAAATTACATCAACAATCACTCAAAATGTCGAGATAAAGACTTCCAACTACATTACAAACCATTTAAACCCATTTATTATGTTTAAAATGCTTAAGAGAGTTTTAGAGGATTCAAATTATTATATAAGTATCTAGCCTATAATCTACACTTATTGCTTAATAAAGAGGTGCTTAGCATTTAAAAATATTTGTGACTGAAATACATTGTAGGGAATAACCTGAGAATCTACAGCGTCAAGGTGGTCTTCATTCAGTGAAGCACAATATCCAGCCCCGCTGTTCTCTGTGTACCATCCCACCAGCAGTGTTTCATAGGTGCAACAACACCCAGCTTGCTGCCCTGTGTGGCAGATGGCCAGGACAGACTACACTGAGCAAGGCACTGTGGGAATGGAGAGAAGCTCCATAGGAAGCTGAGCTGCACACAAAAACACACACATGCAGATACCTGTGTTCGTGTAAGCTGGTGACACCAACATAGTTAGACTGAAATTCCAAAGTGTCTGACATTTTCTGCATTTAAAGCAACAGCTAAAAACTCCCAATACTGGAACTGATGTTTTTCAAAGTGGAGTAACTATCTACAGGGTGGGCCATTTATATGGATACAGTGTAATAACATGGGAATGGTTGGTGATATTAAAGTCCTGTTTGTGGCACATTAGTATATGTGAGGGGGCAAACTTCTCAATATAGGTGGTGACCATGGTGGCCATTTAGAAGTCGGCCATCTTGGATACAACTTCTGTTTTTTCAATAGGAAGAGGGCCATGTGACACATCAAACTTATTGGTAATGTCACAAGAACAACAATGGTGTGCTTGGTTTCAACGTAACTTTATTCTTTCATGAGTTATTTACAAGTTTCTGACCACTTATAAAATGTGTTCAATGTGCTGCCCATTGTGTTGGATTGTCAATGCAACCCTCTTCTCCCACTCTTCACACACTAATAGCAACACCACAGGAGAAATGCCAGCACAGGCATCCAGTATCCGTAGTTTCAGGTGCTGCACATCTTGCATCTTCACACCACAGACAATTGCCTTCAGATGACCCCAAAGATAAAAGTCTAAGGGGGTCAGATCGGGAGACCTTGGGGGCCATTCAACTGGCCCACGACGACCAATCCACTTTCCAGGAAACTGTTCATCTAGGAATGCTTGGACCTGGCACCCATAATGCGGTGATGCACCATCTTGCTGGAAAAACTCAGGGAACGTGCCAGCTTCAGTGCATAAAGAGGGAAACACATCATCATCTAGCAATTTCAAATATCCAGTGGCCTTGAGGTTTCCATTGATGAAGAATGGACCCACTATCGTTGTACCCCATATACCACACCAAACCATCACTTTTGTTGTTCCAACAGTCTTGGAGGGATCCATCCAATGTGGGTTAGTGTCAGACCATTAGCGGTGGTTTTGTTTGTTAACTTCACCATTCACATAAAAGTTTGCCTCATCACTGAACAAAATCTTCTGCGTGAACTGAGGGTCCTGTTCCAATTTTTGATTTGCCCATTCTGCAAATTCTGTGCGCCGATCTGGGTCATCCTCGCTGAGATGCTGCAGTAGCTGGAGTTTGCAAGGGTGCCATTTGTGAGTAGCTAATATCTGCCGAAGGGATGTTCGACTAATGCCACTCTCCAGTGACATGCGGCTTATACTAGTGACTCAATAGGATAGTGGTGTACATACTCACCTATTAAACAAAAGATCCTCAATTTGATCCCATGAAAAGACAAATTCCTTTGGGTTTGAAAAAGTCTGTCAAATTCAACATGTTGCAATCCAATATAAGAGCTGCAAAAACAGCAATAAAATACAAATAAAATAAAATACAAATAAAATAAAAATAGCTGGTAGTGGCAGAGATGGGGAGGTGGTGGTTGAATGATAGTCTGAAATGCAGAATGATATACAAATATAAAAACATTTAAATAAAATAGATTTATATTATTTTTTTATTAAAATCATCACCTCACAAACACTTTTGAAAGACCTGAGCACTAATTTGAGAGCTAAAAGTAGTACATGAGCTTTAAATTATATTGGCCCAATAGATGGATTATGGTTTATTGTAAATTAAACACAGTAGGTCTGTGTTCTAATATCTGGCAGCAGTCCTGTATTGGAGGTAATCTTTTTGTGTTTTTCTTTTTGTCAACTACATTTTCCATGTCTGTGGCTCAGTTCTGTTGTCATAATGGGGACGATCGTGGCCCAAGAGTTGGCAGTTCGTCTTGTAATTGAAAGGTTGCTGGTTTGAGCCCTGGCTCGGACAGTCTCGGTCGTTGTGTCCTTGGGCAAGACACTTCACCTACCGCCTACTGGTCTTGGCCAGAGGGGCCGATGGCGCGATATAGCAGCCTCGCTTCTGTCAGTCTGCCCCAGGGCAGCTGTGGCTACAACTGTAGCTGCCTCCACTAGTGTGTGAATGTGAGAGATGAATAGTGTAATTGTAATGCGCTTTGAGGGTCTCGAGAAGTGCTATATAAATGCAATCCATTATTATTATAATGGTAACACAGTAACACATATCCTCATGTTTTCAAAGCCAGTCTCTGTTCCCTGTTCTTTAAATCACTGTGATTATGTCATTTGTGCACCACTTCGATCTAGATGTTAAGAGGGAATAGTTATTCATCCTGTACCTTATCTCCCCTTATTGAATTATCAGTTGTTATCAGGTGTGATAGTGCTCACTCAGTAGGCCACAATCACTTAATTATATGGTGGTTTTGGCATGGAACTGTCAACAATGAATTTTTTTCAGAAACCATCCTTAGCTGTGGTTTGATTGAAACGGGGAATAGACTTTGACTGAATTGAAATCCTGATAAGTGAGTGAAATAAGTATTTAATCCCCAAGTAAAACATGACGTGGTGTACTTGGTGGGAAAACCCCTTGTTTGCAGGCACAGTGGTAAGACATCTCTTGTAGTTGGTCATCAGGTTTGCACACATCTCATGAGGGATTTTGACCCTCTCCTGTGTACAGAAACCCTCTGAATCCTTTAGATTGGCTGCCACTTGGTCACTCCAACCTAAAGGATTGAAGTGTGGAGACCGGCTAGGCCATTCCATGACCTCAATGTGTATCAACTTTAAACACTGTTTTCTTGCTTTGGAGGTATGTTTTGGGTTACTATCATGTAACGCCACTTAATTAGGTTGCTGCTGATCTTTTTAATCAAACAGTCATATGACGTTGAAACAGATGGGCTATAGCAGCAGAAAAACCATACCAGGAAACTGAGGTTACAATTGCAATTGACAATAGAAGAGTGAAAAAATGTCTTGTCTGACAAGTTCAACTGTTACACTTGGATGGGTCTTAAGTTTCATTTCAAAATGGATAGATCATGTAAAGGAAGTGAACACCCATCCATCCATTCTCTTCCACTTATCCTTATCATGGTTGTGGGTGGGCTGGAGTCTATCCCAGCTACCACAGGAGAGGCAGGGTACACCCTGGACAGGTCGCCAATCTGTCTCTAACACAGAGGCAGACAACCATTCACACTCACATTCACACCTGTGGGCAATTTAGAATCACCAATTAACCTAACCCCACTAATTACAAGTCTTTGGACTGTGGGAGGAAGCCAGAGTACCCAGAGAGAAGTCACGGAAACACGGGGAGAAGATGTACACTCCACACAAAAAGGCCCTGGAGTCAAACTCAGGATCTTCTTGCTATGAGGCGACAGTGCTAACCACCATGTCACCGTGATGCCCTGGAAGTGAACATTATTTACTAAAATACAGATTTGGGTAATAAACTATACTGCAATGAGACTTCAGTGAAAATACATACATGAGTAGTGCATAGAAACTCCATCCCCTCTGGCTGACTGATTTCTCATCTGAGAGGGGGATACCTGAGAGACATGGTTTCAAATTTGGAGTGAAATGAGCATGAAATATCAAGTAGATGATCAATAAGGAGAGAATCATTCAACAGGTGAGGAGAGGGGGATGCAAAAGAGAATTTGAATCATGATGAAAAAAAGAGATGCCCCAATAAGTGAATGCATCAGTGGTATCGTTTAGCAGCTACGTGTCATGGTCAGTTAACTTTATCAGCCTGAAGCACTATGGAGTGAAGTGTAATGAGGGATATTTTTCTTTTTTCATTTGGGATATTGCAAGTTGTGAAGTCATTTTGGCCAAACTGGAAAAGCAGATATGAACGAATTGCTTATTTTTCTTTTTTCCCTATCCGGTCTTTAAGTGATGACGTGACGAATCCTGCTTCCGGGCCTAAAGTAGTCTGCGTTTAATATGGGTTTTATGTTGTTAACATGTTAAATGCTTTGTATTTTCTTCTATTTAATCTCAAAAAGCTCCTAAAAACAGTCAGTGATCACTGTTGACCTCCCTCTGCTTTTATTACTACTAATATTTTAAAGCTCAGTTTTTAACACCTTACGATGTAGGTACAGCCCAGCCCATGCAGCACTATATGAATGACTAACCCTATTCATCC
Source organism: Rhamphochromis sp. 'chilingali' (assembly GCF_963969265.1). Lineage (NCBI taxonomy): Eukaryota > Metazoa > Chordata > Actinopteri > Cichliformes > Cichlidae > Rhamphochromis > Rhamphochromis sp. 'chilingali'. Next base: position 38,419,005 of record NC_137935.1, on the reverse strand, counting down.
TTGTGGATGAATTATTGTTCTCCTGGCCGAAGTTTGGTTTTACATGAGATTAAATTTGTTCCTGACCACCGAGAATCCTTACGTTAACTTTTATCAAGTGGAAAAAAGTTAGCGTGTTTATATTGTGTTCACATAGCTGTGTCGCTAGCGGTCATGTAGCACATCATTATATACCAGCTAGTCAAACTTCAGTAACCCTACAAACGTCACTGCTGTTTAGTTTTCTGTCTTCATTTATGTTGGAAGTGATAACAGAGCTGTACGTTTGAATTTGTTTCCAAAACCCCGCAGTCAGGACATGCTATATTGTATTTAGATGGGAGCTAGCGAGCTAACTTGCTGCTAATTTCTAACTCCGTTAAATGTCATAAATTCCGTTTTCATGGATGCCTGGATGATAAACTCAATTGTTACACCTAGTAGAGCAGAACGCTGATCATTTTATTACAGATGAAAGAATTTAGATAGTTTTTCAACTCTCAGTGATGCCACAGTGATCGTTTGATTTACGGACCTGCAGCGGAGTTTGAGCCCAGACACGGCTAGTGACGTCAGACTTAAAGACCAGATAGCTGACTGACCAACTTGGGCGGATTAATAGTGAATAATTAATACTGAAAGTTCTTATGTTCAAATGACTCATACCATTTTGTAAATACAGCGATAAATATCATTCATGAAAAAATGGATTTTAGATGCATATTGTTGAAAGTAATACATACATGGAAGCTGTGGTGGGGGGAGTGCACATTTTCAAATTCAAACATGTTAAAATTGCCAACACCCTGAGACTATATGGTAAACCCAAGGAAGGAGGCTGAGGACTAGTGAGTGTCAGGACCACTATTAAGGATGAAAAAATAAGGATGCGTGAGTTTGTCCGGAAGATGGACACAACTGACCATGTGCTTAGTGAATACCTCAAGCAGCAAAAATCCAACAAACAAGAAGAGCAAGAAGAGAAGCCATCATGGAAGCACAAGCCCCTGCACATCTGGCATGTACAAAAGTGGGTGATATCAAGAAAGTCCTGCTTATGAGACATAGGGCAAATAAGTTCTTAATATAATATTTAAATGATGCACTGTCTGATCAGAGCACACAAACATGACAACATAACCACTTGCGAGAAGAAATGGGAGATATTCCTCCTTGAAACAAAGTTGCCGGTAACACACACACACTCAGACATACGTAGCCACACTTAGTCTGAGCTCTGAGAAATGCAGGGAGAGAGGGGTGTCAATGCACACTGAGTGTTACCTGTGCTCAGGCATGGAGAGATCGAAGGGCAAAATCTCTGCAGGGAGGACAGTCTGGCACTGTGTGAGCAGGTAGGCATGAAAGGAGGTGAGCCCACCCTGTCCTACTGTATCAGCTGGCATCTAACAGATTAAACTTGGATGGGCAGATAGGTTTATAAATACATGCCGTCCCACACACACACACACACACACACACACACACACACACACACACACACACACACACACACACACACACACACACACACAGAGAGAGAGAACCAGATAAAACCTCCACCACAGAGCAGATTTCAGGCTCATCGTCTCCATTCTGTCAGGTTGGAGACGTGAAACGATGGTGGGTGTACTGGAGCAGTCCCAGTCAGGATTAGCAACACTATCGTGGGTGGGAATCAGTGTAGAATAGGAGTCTAAGCTGTGTTGCATGGGTGTTGGGTTTGACAAGGAGGAAAGGTAAAGGTGAGCGAGGGTAGAGGAGACTGAAGATTGTAAACCAAGAAGTGAGGCAAAGATTAAAATGTGGCAGTAGACAAAGAACACCGATACAGAGAATAGAGTGACAAATACTCATTATGAGCTTCGAATTACATTCAAAACATACATGCAATGCTAAAAGCTAAAATATATTATCTGTGCTTATTAGAGGGCACATTGTTGCTCTTGATACTGTAAATGGCTAGGTATTATAAATACTTTGATTTTATTAATGCCAGTTTCATTTCCAGTGGAGTCTTACAAAGGGATTGACAAATTGTAGTAAAATAAAATTCATGACACATAAAAAAAACAAAAACTCATAATCATCACTACAATGCTTTTGGATAACATTGGTGTCAGTGTCATATCTCACTGTAACAGTGTAAATAACTTCCTGTCGCAAAATGCTGTTTTGGTTCAAGCCTATGGGTGTAACCATGAAGTTTTATGGATTAGTGAGGTATGTTGAGCTTGACGTCAAAGTTTTCAGTATCACAAAGACACCTTCCCTTTTGCTTTCCAATTCATTATAATTGCCACGGTTCTGGGTCATTTTGACCCAACATGTTCAGTTTCTTGTGTTTTGGTATTCTTCTGTACTTTGCTTTATGTTCTGATTCTTTAGTTGTGCTGTTCTGATTATTATTCTAGGTTTCAGTTTGGTCCTGGTTATGAGTTTAGTTCTTAGGTTTGTTTTTTGTGCCCTCATGTTTAGTGTAGGTTTACTTCAGTCTGCGTCTCTGTGATTTGTTTCTTGTTTCCTGTTTTACTTTGAAGGTCCATGTCTTATGTCAATGTATTTAGTTTTACTTCCCCCTGTCTCATTAGCCCTAGTTTCTCCCAGCTATGTCTCCCTCCTGTTTCCTATTCCCTGATTACTCCACTGTGTATTTCAGCCCTGTCTTTGCCTTTGCTCTCTGTCATGTCGTTAATGTTTGCTACCCTCTTCTTGCTGTGTGTTTGTCTCGTGTTAGTTTCACCTTTGAGGTTTTTGTAAGCGTTTATTTTCATGAAGAGTTTTTCCAGCAATAAAAGCTGCATTTTGACTTTAAGTCCCGTCTCCAAGAGTCCTGCATTTTGGGTCCACCATTCCTGCCTGCCTGCCATACAGCCTATCATGGCAACTTACACTGAACACATAACATGGCTTGGAGTAGATTTTGTTCAGAGTTTTGGTTTAATATCAGCTATGAATGGTATATTTTCAATGTTTTTTTTTTCTGGAGACTGGCTGATCAGGCCAAACAGCTGCACCGGACCATGCACGGCACACAGAGGGCTTCACTAATGACTGATACGCCGGCCACTCTCTCCCTGGGAACAGGAACTGGTGAAGGAACAGGCTTGACCCTAACCACCCCCACCCTTGGAACTGGCACAGGCAGGGACAGGTTGGATCCTATCTGCCTTCACTCTGAGAACTATGATGGGCGCAGGGTTCAACCGAACACCATCCACACCCGAGGAACAAGTACATGTGCAGGGATAAACTTGGCCTCAGCCGTCCTCAACCTGGAAGCCAGGAAAGGTGCAGGGACCTATAGATGCCAGCCACCCATACCCGAGGAACAGGCATGGGTGTAGTTTTTAAACACACTGGCTGTGACAAGTAAACAGTTCTTGCAGTGTCCAGCTCAGAAGCATAGTTCATAGCTTGTGACTGAACTGGCAGAGAAACACAAGCTGTCTCAGGGAAAGCTGGCCCACAAAAAACGGCTCTCAAATCAGCCAGTTCAGAAAAACCACACAAAGATCCAGTCCCCAACAACTCAGAAACACAATATGAAGCACGATCAGCCGCCGACTCTGATGCACAACAAGAAAATCCATCATTTTTATTCTTCAGCTCAGAAACACCACTCTCAGGCTTTTTTAAGTCAGTCTTTACATAAACTTCCCAGTCTTAATATCTATCTCCACTGACTTACAAGTAGAAGTCATAGTCTTTGAACTGGCTGATGCAGAAAAAGCAAACTGAGATGAGGCAGTGCTAGTCACAGGTGATGCAGACTCTGGAAATCCCACATTGGCAGGCTCAGGCAGCAGATGCCTCCAGAATGCCAGACGGCTGAGTGACTGGTGGGCCGGGCTATGTTGACAAGGGGGAATTATGGGGCATTGACCAGGTAGAGAGCTGCAATGATCACAACATGAAAAAGAAGAGAGGGAACTGAGGACTTAAATACACACATGACCTATTTAGGGAGATGGAACACAGTCAGGCAACCGGCAGGGGAAGCAAAACTAACACTGAGACTGAGAAATACAGACTTGACAAAGACAAAGGGAGAATAAACAGAGACATGATTAGGGAACAGACAAGGAAGACACAGCAAACAAACAATTATAACTAACTAAGAATAAAAGATCGCAAATCAAAATGATGGGTCAAAGACCCATGACAATTACAGTATGATAAAAATATGTAAATGCTAAAGCAGTTATTTTACACCAAAAACTAAAATAGCACACATTATTACTTTACACACGTTCTTATTAGAATGTATTATTTCATGCTTGCTTGATAGTAATATTAGGGGTGTCAAATTATCGCGTTAATTGCGATTAATTAATTACAATGCTATTTAGCGCGTTATGTTTTTTAATCTCGTTAATCTAATTTTTAATCTCTTGACGTCATTGATTTTGTATGAGAGTTGCTATGTTATAAAATCCGTTTTTATGTGCTGGGCTCCTTGTGCTTGACTTGTTGGGGGTGGAGTCACGTCGTGAGGTCAAGGTGAGAAGTGGTGATTAGCTTACAGTGTGGATATGGAGGCGCATCTGAGAGTTGTTGGCCCAATGAACGGGAAATTTGTATTTCATAAACGCCCCGACGGCACCATTGACAAAGGTAAAGTGGTCTGCCTAGAGTGTAAGAAGGAGTTTGCTTACCACCGAAGCAGCTCAAGTTTGGCCTATCACCTCAACGCAAAGCACCCAGCCGCGAGTGCAGCAACAGCTAGCAGTGAAGACGTTAGCAATATAGCAAGCCAGAGCAAAGCTTTTCGCCAAACAAAACTAGAGAATACCCCTCGTATGAGCAAGTCTGCGACCGACAGGCTGACTAATGTTATTGCCAAGTGGATAGCGATGAACTGTAGGCCGATAAATATAGTAGAGGACGAAGGATTGACAGAGGTGTTGCAAATTGCGTCCAATGACCCGTCATACAAGCCGCCGTGCAGGACTACAGTAACGACCAAAATCAGCAAAATGTACGACGGCGAAAAGAAAAACAAACTTGAGATTTTGGCGGAGGATTCTCCCAACTGTGTTGCTATAACCGGAGATCACTGGACCTCAGCTGGCAACCACAGCTATTTTGGGGTGACTGGACACTTTATTGATAGTGAGTGGAACCTCAACTCATTTGCACTGACCGTCATGAGAACAGAAACCAGGCACTTTGCTGATAAATGCGCCGAACAGTTCCTCAAGGTAGCAAATGACTGGGGTATTGAAAACAAGATATCCACCATTGGCACAGACAGCGCAGCAAACATGCTGGCTGCTATGAGAGCACTTCCATATGAGCACATCGCCTGCAATGCTCACATTCTCCAGAGGACCATCACGGTATGTCTCGATAGCAGTGGTTTTGTCGGTGTACTGGCAAAGTGCCGCAAGATTGTTGGTCATTTTAAACAAAGCCCTGCGAGTACCACAGAACTTAACCAACAACAAGTAGCACTCGGAAAGAAGAGCGATCAACTTATACAGGATGTACCCACCAGGTGGAACTCGACTCTCGCAATGGTCTCACGCCTCCTATGTAACCGAGAGGCTGTCCAGGCTACGTTGGACCAACAGAACCACAGGTTGGTCTTGCCAACCGAAGCTGAGTGGGCGAAACTGCAGAGGCTGGAGCTCCTGCTTGAACCATGCAAGTAAGTTCAAATAAACACCTTCCCATTTTAATTATATAAACTACTGTTACATGTGTAAAATCAAAATTAATGAACATAACAAGGAACTTTTAAGGACAATTAAATTGGAAATCAGTTACACTTTGATTTAAATGAATCCAGCTAGGTTTATTTAGCAAACCTCTCCACCTCTGCAGGTATGTGACAGAGCTGCTGGGTGGTGAGGCCTACGTCTCTTGCTCTGTAGTGCTGCCTGCTTTTCGCCATCTGTACCGTGTCATGGACATTACTGATGATGATCCTGCCTACGTGGTGAAGTTCAAGAATGCCTTCCAGAAGGATCTGGCAGCACGACGAGCTAATGGCAACGAGATATGGTTCGAGGTGGCCACAGCATTGGATCCACGGTTTAAGGATTTGAAATGTCTTCCAAGAGAAAAGAGGGAACAGGTAGGACAATAAGGTTAAGCTGGACTAATGAGTCCAATTCATTATCAAATCAAACTTTTATTTATTATATGGAACACAAAGTTCTTTACAAGATTAAATAAAATAAAAAGCACTTAGTTTTAATCACAATCATTCATTCATTCATTCATTCATTCATTCATTCATTCAGGTGTGGACCATTCTGGAGAATATGCTCCAGGCAGCAGAGCCCAGAAGAGCAGATAGTCTCCAGCCCTCCACAGAGGATGATGGACCAGCTCAGAAGAAGAGGAGGAGCGAACTCCTTCTGGGGTCTGACTCTGACTCAGAAGATGGAATTGAGTCTGGAGAGCTGCAGCGCTACAGAGCAGAACCCAGCATCAGTATTGATGACTGTCCCCTGCAGTGGTGGTATGCTCACTCAGGAGTCTATGAAAAGCTGTCAGTCCTAGCACAAAAGTACCTGGCCTCCCCAGCTACCTCTGTACCCTGTGAGAGACTCTTTAGCCTTGCAGGCCACATAGTGCAAAAGAAAAGGGCAGCCTTGCTTCCAGAAAATGTTACCAGGCTGGTGTGTCTTAGCGACTGGCTGAGGAAGAACAAATGAGACACATGTGGTCAGCATAGCTGCTGTGTCATTTGTAGCCTACTAGAATAGATTGCTTGATGTTCAGCACTTTTTTTTGTGATGGAAGAATACTTTGATGTGCTAACTTGCAGCACTGCAATGTCAGTTTTATTTTTCATTATCTGAAGCAGAGGAATTTCAGTGCTGTATTGCTCAGAAAAGAGCAACTCTGATGTGCTAACTTGCAGCACTTAATTTATTTGATTTTATTTGTATTTATTTTTCCACTTATTTTACAAAAGAATACAACAGTATGTAAATGGTTGCATCTGTTTAACGTTTGTTAAACAATAAATGACTTTATAAAGTCACTTTCTTTGTTATATCAGTCTTTTGGTCTGCCACAATAAGTTGAGGGCTTTCCTCAGCTATTTTTAGGTGAGATTAAAAAAGAGATTAATTAGATCAATTAATTAAAAATCATAATTAATTAATCTCTATTTTTTTTTAATCTCTTGACAGCACTAAGTAATATCCCCCAAAATTGTATCTGTTTAATTAATTATGTTTATGATAAAGTGCTATGAGGTGATATAGGCATGTCAGGCACGGGAGTAGACAAAAGTGGTTGCTTTAGAAAAACAGAATGTTTATTTAAATGATAGCACCTGAAGCCCAGATGTTCTCAGTGTGGGAAAAGTTTACGCTATGACAGTTTTAGGTATAAATACTATTTCCTTTTTCAAAGTTTGGCGTTATCTGAACAGTTGGGATGCTATGTGAGATAATTGTCTGGATTGATATTTGGTCTCTCCATTAAAATGTAACTACCATGAAAAGTAGAGACTGCTGATTTCTTTGTAAGTGACTCAACTGACAAATTCAGCAGGAGATCAAATAATTATTTCCCCACTGTCGTTGACAGAGGATGGCTCTAAGTGTCATGGTGAGACATCAACTTAGTCTGCTTACCTCTATTTTCCCCTTTCAGCACAGTTTCTGCTCCCCTCCTTTGAGTCTTTAGAGAAACTATAGTTCAGCATTTTGATCAATGAACTAGAGAATATATACATGAGTACATTCATTGCATTAGTTTTATACTCTGAGGAATATCACTTGTCAGATTTTCAGTGACAAATTGCATCTATTGTTAAACATTGGTCGTTTAATTTCAGTCTAAGCCCTTCATTGTGATATGAGTTTAATATATTAGACATTAAAAGAGAAGCTTATGTATTATTTGACTTTTTAAAATTTTTTATCCAAATCTTATAAACTAAAAAAATATATTTTGAAAGTTCTTTTTTTATGTGTGTTTACCACCAGAAGTGACTGTGATTCAATAGCAGGGCGTTGTGATGTGTCAGATACCCACAGCTACAAAGAGGGCTGGCTTGTGCTTTCCTGATAATAAACTTGTAGTTGTCTCTTGCTAGTATTAAACTCCAGAGCTGGGGATAATGCAGGGAGACAGAAACAAGGTAGAAAATCACAGAATACAGGAAAACGACAGGAATTAGGTGCAAGTGACAGAAAGCAGGAAAAAAGGGATAGGGGGTGTGGTAACTATGAGACTATTAGAGGGATGCTAAAGATGGAAACAGCAGCTCTTCTTTCTCTCTGTTTCTCTTAGGAGATCTGTCACTGTGAGTAGTTTTAACTGATGGGATCCCGGATCTATGGCTCACCAATCATTACCCCCAGTCACAACTGGAAAGCAGTAACACAAACATAGAGGGGCAGAGATGGTGACAAAACACTGCTCTGATGTCAGTGTGATATAAAAAATTGAACAAGTACTGAAGGCTGTGTAATAGTCAGTAGAACGCTTGTGACCCTGCAGACACGTTAGTCCCATTTATCATCTTTTCATCTCGGATACTTCTTTATATTGTACATTCTCTAAAATTCCTTTGTTGTATAATTTGGTTGCATTATTTAAATTGAATGAGCATTCTTATATATTTACTTTTGCCAACCAAAATGGTATTGCTATGCTTTTCAATTGCTAAGCTTGATCCATAAAACCCTCCATGCATGGTAAAGAGCTTCCTTTATTTGATGTCATTGGCTCCTCTCTCCTATCTCCTCCTTTGGCTGTCTTATTATCCTCTTATGCCCGGTTGGTATCTTACAACCAGCAGGACATATATATACATACATATACATATATCTATATATATATGTGTATTTTTTTTTCACAGTTTCCTGGCTATAAAGCACAGTCTCCAATTTCTAAAACTAATAACACAAAAAGAAACTAACTTGTCACTAAAAGAAGCTTGTGGCTACTGTATAAATATGAAGAAGTGTTAATATGAATCATCTGGGGAAAGTGGTGGTGTTAGCTGCCAGACAGCGGCTAAGTGATAAGGGATGTGTGTGTAACCCTGCACCATATTTAACCGCAGCAGGGGGCCGCATCCCCTGCATTCTCCCTGAGGCCCAGAGCCAGATGTCAAAAGCTGCTGGCAGAGCAGGGTGGCAGCAGGGTGGCACAGCAAGCCTTGCTACAGTGAGGACCACGACTCAACCCGCCCCACTGAAAACTGCCAATTGCTGTTCATTCACTCTTAGAATGAAATACAATCCACATTTTGGATGGACGCATTGATAGGGCTGTTATATTTAGTTACATATTGATATAGTTCACTTCTGATATGAGCTTCTCATAATAAGTTTGATTAATTGGTTGAAACAGTGGTCGTCCCTATGCTGTGAAGTTGTGAGAAACACATGTGCACTGGAGATGTGAAGCAAAGAAAACTCTGCATGAATCCCAGTTGTTTCAGTTTGAGCAAAAATGTTGCTCATTTTCGAACACTCGTTCTGTTACATCAATGTAGAGACTAGAGGGGAAAAAAGAACAATACTGTGACAAAAACCAGAAAGTAAGACATTCACAGGTTGTACACAAAGAGTCCAAACTGTTTCGAGTTAACTTCAACCAAGTTCAACTAGACCAATCTAGACTATAAATTAAATGAAGCCAAAATTAACTTCAACATATCTGCTGACACCCAGGTTTTCCTTCTGTTACTTCCCTAAGCTAGAGTTCTCATTTACTCTTGATATATACGTGATTTTTAAGATATATACAGGGTGGCAGTTTCTATAGTGGTAGAGCAGACCACACTCTGCTTTCCAGGAGGTTGGTTATTTGGACTTCCAGCAGCTGCAGCATTACTGCCATGTTGAAGTGTAGAAGATACTGAATCCCCCAAAATTCCCAGGAATGGAAATGAAACTTTTTTTTAAATGTTATCAACACTCTCCTTCAATTTCAAATGATGTGCAATACTTCAGACACTGTCTGGATTAGTCTTAACTTTGAATGTCAGATTTACACTCATGAAATTTCTTGACCACGTCCACTCAGCCCACTGGATTTATATGATCCTTTACCAATTCTCAACCACAAGTGTCATGAGACATTATGCTATTTGTAAACTTTTTCCACAAACCAAAATGTTAACAATATCATTATGAGATGTGTAAATCCTTTGTTTAATGCAGCAGTTGACAGTTCCGTGTTTTTTATCACAGGTTTCATCACTAAATAAATTGGCATAAAGAGGTTTTACCAGGTATCATATCAGCAGACTTTATTAGAAAAATATCATCATCAGATTTCAAAAATTCCTATATTTGAACTGTAATAAACACATTTAGCCAGACATAGAGAAAAACGCGTGATATCTGCAGAGAGGCTGTGTGTCTATGTGTATGTGTCTGCATAAGCAGTGCCCCCCAATTAGTCATTCTCTCTCCTTCTGCCTGCTCCCCCTTTTTTGTTCTTTCTTTCTCTCTTTAGGACACTCTGCCGGAGGCTGACCAAGATAAAGTTTTGACTGGCAGGACCATTTGTTTTAATCAGGTGTTTGCAGACGCTTCCTTGACCTCCATTAGTTGAAGTTTTAATTGAAATTAACCCCCACTACTACCCCAATTAACCCATGTCCCCCCTGAATGGCGCCCGCCTTCGTCCTGAGCATCTGTTTTGGGATGGGGGGAATGGGAGCCATAGCAGCAAAGTGGAGGGGTGGGCGGGTTCACAGAGAATGTTGTGTTGTCACCCAAGGAGAGGCTGCATCCCGTCGAGTGCATGCCGCCTGAGCCCGACTCACCATGAAAACCCCGGAGGGGTGGGGGGCTTCTTGCTCTCAGTCTATGACATAGCAGTACAGTTGTCTCCTTCCTGGCCAGCAAGAGGTGGGAGGAGATAGGTAGAGGGATGAACCCAAACATGGGAGAGGATGATAATATTCCATCGGGGGACAGTCACCAAAAGGAAAGATGGCAAAGTTTGGAAGCGGTAAGCAGGGGGTGGGGGTAGGTGGTAATTACTGTACAGCAAGCTTTCCATCTTAAGCCCTTCTGCAGGAGATAAGAGAGTGTGGCTAAAGTACTGTTTGTGTGTGTGTGTGTGTGTAGCCTCCAGCACCTGTTTTCTTGTCCGTGGAAGGTCTAGAGTGAGGCATCTGTCGAAGTGGCCCCTACAGCTCACTATTGTGTGTACACATGTTGGAGTAAATTTTCTTGGCCTTTCTCCCTGCCGAAGTGTATTTGCAGATGACAACAGGCAGAGTACAAATGCAAAAGTAGAATCGCAGCAAAACTAATATACTGTATTGAACAAGCATAACAAAATGCATACCGATCCCACTGATGTGTTAAGGGGTGGCTGTAGCTCAGGTCACCTACTGCGCTATAGAGCACTTTGAGTACTCTGGCAGAGCACCATTTACCATTTACCATAGTTTGTGATGTTACATGGGTTGCTGAGGGCTAGAGTGTTGGCAGTGCCCTGCTCTTCACCTAAGGTAGAAAGGACCAAGTGTATGGTGGGAGGAACTAAGGAAAGTAAAAGTAAAAGGGTCGGGTGGAGAGAGTGCGATGTGAAGGACAAAAAGGCAACAGATCTAACCCTTCTACCTACAAACTCCATCTAGGCCCATCCCTCATGTGGGACCTCCCCTAGTGTTGGCCTGTCTATCCTTCACAGACACACATAGAAAATTAGTCACTGTAGCCTTTTGGTCTCCAGCCAGATTATGTATGTGTGTGTTGAACTGGGGTGTGGAGTGCCAATCCCAGAATAAAATGTACCCTTGTCTGGTCTCGACATGCTATTTCTCAGTTTTGTTGTTAACATAATTATTGAGTTCCAAAATTTCAAAAGTGTCTTTTTTCATATAAAATATGAATTGGGTAAAAATTGAAAATAATAATTTGATCATCGTTTCACGTCTTTGAGAATTCCTTAAAAGTGTTGTTAAAAAAAACTGCCCAGATAAATCCAAACTTTAAAAAAGAAAATATTATTTATACCTAAAAATGCCAGAGGGTGAACTTTACCCACACTGAGAACACTGAGGTTTCATTTTAAATAAGCGTTCTATTTTCCTAAAGCAACCTCTTTTGTCTCCCATGCCTGACATACCTGTATCATCTCACAGGCTGGCCATCAGTATAAACAAAGCTGGATTTGCTTACTCCATCATTTGAAGAACACCTGGTAACACTTTATCCTAAACATAATTAAATAAATAACAAACAGATAGTTGATAATACTTAAATAAATAAATAAATATTTAAGGTTTTCCTAATTTGGACACTCGGGGAAGCCATGGTTTGAGGTGGCCATGTAAAGAGGATAGCAACATCACTTAGAAGCCTAATCCCATGCTAAGTCTTCCTGAAGAGTGAGAGTGACATCAACAGGCTGAATAAACTGATTAGGAAGACAGTTCCAGCAAACTAGACACTACTGAAGCTGCATTAAAGAGAAAGTCACTAAACAAACCATTACCCATCATGGATAATCCTAACCATCCTCTGCACATTTCACTGGACAGGCAGTGGAGGACCTTCTCTGACAACTGATTCACCTCTGCTGCCACAAGGACAAACACAGGAAATGTTTCATACTGCATGACATCACCCTCTCTAATGCAGAGAGAAAGATAACCATTCACACGGAGGTTCACACCTATGGCCAGTTTAGAAACATCAGTTAACCTAATGCCCGGCATGTCTTTTGGTTGTGTGAGGAAGACGCACTACCTGGAGGGAACCAGTGGGAAAAACATGCAAACTTAACACTTGGTGGTCAAGTATAGTAATGATACGGAAAGCTACAGGATGAAATGTATCTTTTTTCCATCGTTATTGCTATGAAACATTAGGAATTATATACTTACTTACATTTTCATTAAATAATTATGGAGTTTTCAAATATCAGTTAGTATAATGAGTGATATTTGCTCAGTGTTGGGAAGGTTACTTTTAAAATGTATTCCATTACAGAATACAGAATACATGCCCCAAAATGTATTCTGTAACGTATTCAGTTACGTTACTCAATGACAGTAACGTATTCTGAATACTTTGGATTACTTAATATATTATCATGCTTTTTACAACAACGTGAATGTACTATTGCTGTGTGATTTATTACTGTTACTGAAGGTCCGCGACTCCGAACTGTAGTAAAGGGACCTCTGACTAATACGGCGGGGTCCCTGTCGGCTCGTAGCCGAAAAATAGCTTTACTTTGTTGTCTGGGTCAACTTTTATTGCGAGACACAGAGAGAGGCATTGAAAGACTGCTCCAACTGAACTTATTGTTTTCGGAGGAAAACACGAACACGGTGTACAGTCGAGTCTTAATAGCTTACTTACAACTGGGCTCGTCAGGCACTCTTCTTGGCTGCAGTGGTTATTATTATATTTACATGCTTCCAGCTCCCGTTTTTGCTCGATGACAACTCGTAGTTTTCCACTCCCCTTTTTCTCCCTCCTCGTGCTCACAGACACATAATGTGTGGCAGGGAGAATGGCAGTCCATTCTCCCTGCAACACGGACTACACTGCCCATGATGCTACATTCTTTAGAGCTATGCTTGTAGCATTCTGCCTGTTAGCTTAGCACAACAACAACGAAAAGGCGCTCTCTCACCCAGGAAACACACAGTCGCAGAGAGAGAGAGAGAGAGCGTCGCCCTGTAACCATGGCAACCGTAACGCTGCCGCCTGGAACAAAAGAACGTAGCTGTCAAACAAAACCCAAACAGTCCTGACCCGCGACAATATGAAACAGGAAAGTACCGCCGTGTAATCCATTTATTTCAACAAAGTAACTGTATTCTAAATACCACCTTTTTAAACGGTAACTGTAACGGAATACAGTTACTCATATTTTGTATTTTAAATACGTAACGGCGGTACATGTATTCCGTTACTCCCCAACACTGTATTTGCTAAGCATTCAATTAAACTGAACTGCCTGTTTTATTATTGAACCTGAAGCAAAGTGCCTCCATCAGCTTTGTAACAGTAATCAGGTAACCTTGGACCTACAGGTCACATGGAAATTTGAACTTTGATTTCTTTTGACCATGACCTGTGCTTTCTTCCTAATCTTTGTTCTTTGGAAAATTATGAAATTCACTTTGGCATCCAGGCATGTCCCCACCTCATCCATGTCATTAAGCCAGTAGGGTCCCCAGATCCAAAATCCCACCCAAATCAACCTGTCAGAGATATTTAAAACAGCAAAAGGCAAGCAGAGGATTGAATATTGTTTAAAGTTGGCTGATAAAGCCAGATCTGTACTCATGCATGTGAACCTCCTGTGCACTCAGATGTTCCTTCACTGTTTAATAGATGAACTTACCTGTAGATGCTTTCCCTGTTCTTGGAATGAATTCCAATCAGGTGTTGCCATCGCTGCAGCTACAGCCACTGAGGAACAAATTACAGTTGGGGATTAGGATTGGGGAAGGGGGTGGGGGGGAGACCCAGTGTTTTATCAGTGGGGCCGTGTTCTGTCTGCCGAGCCGCTTATATTTCAGGTAAACATAATCCAGATTCGGCTCTGGCGGGGGTAGATTCAATTAAGATACAGAGACAACTTTGTTAATGCAGCCGTATCTTAATACCCTGGCCACAGCTTGTAATGAATCTGGGCTCGGGGGTGGGAGCTGGAAGTCAGGGACAAGAGAAGAGGAGTGAGTGTGACAGTGTCCTATAGCGGTAGTTGCTGGAGCTAAAGTCATTAAGCCAAGTCTTGCACTATATTGGTGTGGAAACTTATAAATGTTGAGGGTTTTCACACCATGTTTTGCACATCAGAAATTGTTTTCATTAAAAAAGGGCAAATTTAACAGTTCCTTGATATTCCATAGATATTCTCAATATTCTTAATCAGGAAATCAAGCCGAACTGACTCTATTTTTTAAAGGTATATAAATTGACGATAAATTATAAATTGTTTTTGACCAAGTAATAACAGATTATGAATTTCAAGTAAAAAAGCTAATTCAGTTAAAATTCACCATGACATTTGTAAAATGAAATTAGGAATTATGGAACAGGAATCAGAGATGATGACAATTGCTGAGGCAAAAGAGAAAGAAATAGCTAGCCTTGGTCCCTCCATAGTGAAGTGACAGTTACTTGCTAAAGTTAATTTTTCAGAATTACTTTGATGAAACTACCATATTGTCAATAGCTAAATAGTAGAGATTTTAGTTTTCTTTCTCTTTACAGGGCTGCTGGCATCAAATAAGGCATCACAGTAATAGCTAAACCTCATTAAAACAGATTGTAGCTGCAGCAACTACAAGTTCTCCCACTAAGGATGAGTGTCAGCCTGTGGTTTGTACACAGTTCTTTGTTTGACACACTTTCTGTATATATACACATGCTTAATCATGCTCAACATAATGTGCCCAGCAGTGGAGCTCTAGAAACTTGCCCATTGGATCGCTAAGCATTGTTTCTCTACAGGGCTAGGACAAACAGGAGAGAAAAGTTAGGAGTGCGGAGGAGCACAGAGGGCCTGTTTCCCCCATTTAACACACCACCTGGAACTACTTCAATTCTCGCGTGTGAAATTTATGCTTTTCAGGGTTTTTATCGTTAACTCTGTTTCCCTGGGTCTTTTCCCGTGGTGTAGTTGTGTGTCTTATTTTGAAATAAATATTTTACGCGTTACCATAGCGACTAGAGAGCATTAAGGGGCAGAGAGGAGGATGTTACTCTCAATGTTGTTGGCGCATTTCAGGAGGACGCTGCTAATAAAGTTACACAATTACACAGTGGATGCGCTTTTATTATTGTATTTACAAAATACCACAGTTTTTGTCATTTTATTTTGTTGTATTTATCTGGGACACCTTCAAGGCCGGTGTGTGAAAATATTTTCTGATATTAAACCGGTCTGTGGCGCAAAAAAGGTTGGGGACCACCGCCCTAGATGGTATACCTCCCTCAAACGTCACACTTCTTTGTGTTCTCATAGACTCCAGTATGACAGCCACCCACTGCATATACTCCAGGCAGGTGTTACTATAGATAATAACATCATCCAGGCAGGCAGCAGGATATGCAGCATGGGGGCACAACACCCTGTCCATGAGGCACTGGAAGGTAGCTGGAGGACCAAACAATCTGAAAGGAAGCCTGAGATATTGTTACAAGCAAAAGCCAAGGTAATGTCATCCAGAGTAAGAATCTGGTTAGATACCATATTTCTACGATTTTCAGGGCCGAGTACAATAACCTCAGTTTGATCTGAATTAAGAAGCAGAAAGTTAGCGGCCATCCAGGTCTTTATGTCTTTAAGACATTCCTGCAGTTTAACTCATTGGTGTGTGTTACCTGGCTTCATGGACAGATAGAGCTGGGTGTCATCTGCATAGCAGTGTAAATGTATGCTGTGTCTTCTAATGATGCTGCCTAAGGGAAGCATGTATAATGTAAACAGAATTGGTCCTAGCACTGAACCCTGTGGAACTCCATAATTAACCTCAGTGTGTGAAGATGACTCCCCATTTACATGCACAAATTGGAGTCTATTAGATAGATATGATACAAACCACTGCAGTGCAGTACCTGTAATACCTACAGCATGTTCTAATCGCTCTAATAGGATATTATGGTCGACAGTATCGAACGCAGCACTGAGGTCTAGCAGGACAAGCACAGAGATGAGTCCACTGTCAGAGGCCATAAGAAGATCATTTGTAACCTTCACTAAAGCTGTTTCTGTGCTGTGATGAGCTCTGAAACCTGACTGAAACTCTTCAAATAAGCCATTCCTCTGCAGATGATCTGTTAGCTGTTTGACAACTACTCTTTCAAGGATTTTTGATATGAAAGGAAGGTTGGAGATTGGCCTATAATTAGCTAAGACAGCTGGGTCTAGAGATGGCTTTTTAAGTAAAGGTTTAACTACAGCCAGCTTGAAGGCCTGTGGTACATAGCTGATTATTAGAGATAGGTTAATCATGTTTAAGATCGAAGAATTAATTAATGGCAGGACTTCTTTGAGCAGTTTTGTAGGAATGGGGTCTCAGTTAACTCAGAAAGATCAGTTGAAAAAAAAAACCTCTAAATAAATATCAATGGTACTGAAAGTAGTTGTAGATAATGCTATATCTGTGAGATGATTATGAATAATTTTTACAATTTTATTTTGAAGAAAATGGTCTATTTCTGGTTCCTCTGCTGAACAAATGTTGTTGCAATTATTGGGCCTAAAGAAAAGTTTCATGTGATAATCTACTACGTGTGTATAGTTTGGCTTTCAGGTCCGTAATCAGCTGAATTTCATTTTTACTGAATTCTAATGATTTTCATTTTTACTGGGCCTTCCAGTTTTCTCTAAGAACCACACGTGGTTTCCTACTAAACAGCAGTTCAAAGGGAGAAAATTGCTTGGAGGCCTGGGGAACCACCTGCACTGCAAACAACAGAGGATCCAATCACTGGTCCTAATTGTGTTCATCATCACTAATGAACTTATGACCCTAGATTTTTATAGTCTTATTCAGGGGCTCCACCAGACCATCAGTCTAGGGGTGATAGACTTAGTATGTAGTAATTTATACAGTTCTCTTATGGATGACATCAATGACATGTCCTATTCTGTCAAAATCTCTTACAGTATTCTCATGTGGGAAATACCTAAAACAGTGCCGGTGTCACACCTTTTGCACTTTTGCAGAGATGTTGCAAAAGCATACTGTTTCTGTATATCATGTTGTGTAGCCCACCAGCCCTACGTTCCCAGCCCTCATCTTCTGTTCCGCTGAGACTCCCACTCCAGCAAACTGCTTCTTCACCAGTAGTTCCAGCAGATGTTGTTACCCTTCTGATTCTCTGGCGCCAGCTATCTTGTGGCACTGTCTTTCAACTACTGGGAATAGGAAAATAAGTGGTCGGCCAGCTCCAGCTTGGTGTTCCAGAACCAGCTGTGATAGTTCTCAGGGGAATAACCCAACATCTCACTTCCACACAGATCTTTTACATTGCTCTTTGGGCACAGATAAAAAAAAAAGTGAGAAATAGAAATACAGTGGGGCAAAAAAGTATTTAGTCAGCCACCGATTGTGCAAGTTCCCCCACCTAAAATGATGACAGAGGTCAGTAATTTGCACCAGAGGTACACTTCAACTGTGAGAGACAGAATGTGAAAGAAAAATCCATGAATTCACATGGTAGGATTTGTAAAGAATTTATTCGTGAATCAGGGTGGAAAATAAGTATTTGGTCAATAACAAAAATACAACTCAATACTTTGTAACATAACCTTTGTTGGCAATAACAGAGGTCAAACGTTTACTATAGGTCTTTACCAGGTTTGCACACACAGTAGCTGGTATTTTGGCCCATTCCTCCATGCAGATCTTCTCGAGAGCAGTGATGTTTTGGGGCTGTCGCCGAGCAACACGGACTTTCAACTCCCGCCACAGATTTTCTATGGGGTTGAGGTCTGGAGACTGGCTAGGCCACTCCAGGACTTTCAAATGCTTCTTACGGAGCCACTCCTTTGTTGCCCGGGCGGTGTGTTTTGGATCATTGTCATGTTGGAAGACCCAGCCTCGTTTCATCTTCAAAGTTCTCACTGATGGAAGGAGGTTTTGGCTCAAAATCTCACGATACATGGCCCCATTCATTCTGTCCTTAACACGGATCAGTCGTCCTGTCCCCTTGGCAGAAAAACAGCCCCATAGCATGATGTTTCCACCCCCATGCTTCACAGTAGGTATGGTGTTCTTGGGATGCAACTCAGTATTCTTCTTCCTCCAAACACGACGAGTTGAGTTTATACCAAAAAGTTCTACTTTGGTTTCATCTGACCACATGACATTCTCCCAATCCTCTGCTGTATCATCCATGTGCTCTCTGGCAAACTTCAGACGGGCCTGGACATGCACTGGCTTCAGCAGCGGAACACGTCTGGCACTGCGGGATTTGATTCCCTGCCGTTGTAGTGTGTTACTGATGGTGACCTTTGTTACTTTGGTCCCAGCTCTCTGCAGGTCATTCACCAGGTCCCCCCGTGTGGTTCTGGGATCTTTGCTCACCGTTCTCATGATCATTTTGACCCCACGGGATGAGATCTTGCGTGGAGCCCCAGATCGAGGGAGATTATCAGTGGTCTTGTATGTCTTCCATTTTCTGATGATTGCTCCCACAGTTGATTTTTTCACACCAAGCTGCTTGCCTATTGTAGATTCACTCTTCCCAGTCTGGTTCAGGTCTACAATACTTTTCCTGGTGTCCTTCGAAAGCTCTTTGGTCTTGGCCATGGCGGAGTTTGGAGTCTGACTGTTTGAGGCTGTGGACAGGTGTCTTTTATACAGATGATGAGCTCACACAGGTGCCATTCATACAGGTAACGAGTGGGGGACAGAAAAGCTTCTTACAGAAGACGTTACAGGTCTGTGAGAGCCGGAGATTTTCCTTGTTTGAGGTGACCAAATACTTATTTTCCACCCTAATTTACGAATAAATTCTTTACAAATCCTACCATGTGAATTCATGGATTTTTTTTTCACATTCTGTCTCTCACAGTTGAAGTGTACCTCTGGTGCAAATTACTGACCTCTGTCATCATTTTAAGTGGGGGAACTTGCACAATCGGTGGCTGACTAAATACTTTTTTGCCCCACTGTACTACTAAATTTAATGAACAAAACACACAATAACTATTTTTTTTAACACATACTGACAAGAAATTTAACCCAGCATGTGTTAGATGTTGTTATGAGACAACATTCCTTATCCCTGAGCCATCTGCATGTCAAATCATACAAAATTTACACAGTTGTAACAGAGCAGTGGTCCCCAACCCGTGGGCCACAGACCGTGAGAGTTGAGGCTCGGGTGTGAAATTTATGTTTTTCAGGGTTTTTTATCGATTTTTATCGTTATTTTTTTGACTCGGTTTCCCTTGGTCTTTTCCCGTGTGTTATGAATAAATCTTCTTTTTTTTGGTACCGGTACTGTTTTTATTTTGTTGTATTAATCCGTGACACCTTAAAGGCCAGTCCATGAAAATATTGTCAGACATAAACTGGTCCGTGGCGCAAAAAAGGTTGGGGACTGCTGCACTAGAGGACCAAGGAGAGTTGAAGCTCACTAAGGGAGCTACATCTACGTAGGTATCTTTACCTTTGATGTATAAAAGAGGCGGGATACGCAGCTGGACAGCTGGTATATTGTCATTGTTGCACCTGAGGTCAGAAATTACAGCTGTAATTGGGTGACAAGAAAACTATTTATAATGCAGTTGCATCAAACATCATATCTGATATCGCTTTAAAATGGTGGTGGGAAACAAGGGCTGGGGAATAAAATGAGGAGAGGAATTGAGGATGTGAAACTTGGGGATTTAGAATCAGGGTATATGTACACATTGTGACAACTTCGCTGTAGTAAAGCCAAAATATTAAAGAAATTGGCTTTGCTGTCTCCCATCACAGACCTCACTGTCCCTATCAATGCCAGACTAAGAGCATAACCATTTAAAAGGAAGAACATCTATCTAGCTAGATATCTGGGAGCAAATTAATATTTTTGTTAAAATAAAAAATAAAGACAGCAACATTTCACATCAGTTCAAGACTTTTGATTTAAGTCTACTATAACTGTGAGTAACACTGTGCAAAGCTAATCACATGGATGTCAGATATGAGGACCAAAGAATGTCTTTGTCTTGGAAGACCTATTAAAAATGAAAAATCCCCCACCCTGCTTTGGTGAAACAACAGTTTTGACAGATGATTTAATGGCATGATTGGTTGAGACATTTCCTGAATAGCAGCTACAAGAGCTGCACAGTCCCAGTGCTTTTTTTTTTTTTTTTGTCTGGGTCACTGGCTCAACAATTCTTCCTCAGTATCAGCTGAGAGACAGGCACCCTGAGACCCATGCAGTGAACAGACGGCCTAACCGCAGCATATCTCATCCCTCTGGATGTTAATATTTATTGATGGCACTAGGCTGGTGTTAGAACATTAAAAAGGGGATCGGGAAGAAGGGCTCTGCGGACTTAAGCCCTGGGAGGGCACGGCGACTCAAAGTCTTATTCAGATGATGTGCCGTGAGATGCTTGCCCTTGAAGAAAGGGAATTAGTGTCTGTGGAAGTCAAAGAAAAAATGGAGAGAGAGAAAAAAGAGTAAGGGTGAGAGAAAGACAGGAATAGAATATGTTTGACAGAAAATGTGCCTGTGGATTTGTGGATGTGTGTTTGCATGCATTTGTGTGCAGTTGTCTGCATGAGACAGAGAAAGGGGGGAGAGAAAGGCAAAGTATGACTTCTTCACACAGGATGAGATGATGCAAAAAGCAGTGGTGGTACAAAAGTGTTACCACAAGACCAAGCAGGCAATCCCCTCTCCAGGAAACTCAGATCAAAGCGGATTTAAGTAGTCAAGACTTCTTCCGTGCAATTCCAACCAGCAGTTTCGACCCCGTAGCTATACTTTCCTCTCTGTGTTAAGATCAGTTTGGAGGTGTGACGAAGCTCTGGAATTGAGTCACGGGAGAATTTGACAGAAACCCCGGTGTTCCTAAGGAGCAGCAATGCTCTCCAACACTGGGAATTTTGTGGAGGTTGCTTGTCACAGTGTGGGGAAATACATTTAAATGGGTTTGTTTGTGTGTACAACTGAAAGGATTAGTTGATGAATAGTGGTCTGCGTTTTAAGATTGTTTCGTTTTTACCAGATATGTTTTTATAGGAACTATACACTCATTTCCCTTCTAAGATTTGTTCTTTTTTACGTTTTGTTTCATAAGACATGCAACGTCAACACTGCTTCTCCCAAGGTATTATACTGTGGCAATTCATTTGTAATAGTTGGGCAGCAATGAGGGAAATCAAGGTCACAAGATAGTAATGCACCCTAAATTGTGGCCACATCTTAATCATGGCTTGTCTTAAGGCACTAAATCTGTTACTTGCTGACCACACAGACTAAGCTAACCTGTTATCACACATGAAGCATGGATAATTTGGAAAAAAAAAAAAAAGGTTGTTGAATGGAAGCTTTTAAACATACTCAAAAGTTTCTTCACTTTTAGTTATGCTCAATAAATACAAAGAACTGTCTTATGTGCAAAACCTCATCTACTGAAATTTCAATATCCTTGAATATTTGTTTCTAAAGAGTTCACTCCAATATCACTGCAGTAAAGCACGTCACTCCCAGACTGCTGGCTTACTTGCTGTTCCTAAAGTATTTAAAAGTACAGGGTGGGCCATTTATATGGATACACCGTGATGAAATGGGAATGGTTGGTGATATTAAAGTCCTGTTTGTGGCACATTAGTATATGTGAGGGGGCAAACTCCTCAAGATGGGTGGTGAATGACCATGGTGGCCATTTAGAAGTCGGCCATCTTGGATACAACTTCTGTTTTTTCAATAGGAAGAGGGCCATGTGACACATCAAACTTATTGGTAATGTCACAAGAAAAACAATGGTGTGCTTGGTTTCAACGTAACTTTATTCTTTCATGAGTTATTTACAAGTTTCTGACCACTTATAAAATGTGTTCAATGTGCTGCCCATTGTGTTGGATTGTCAATGCAACCCTCTTCTCCCACTCTTCACACACCGATAGCAACACCGCAGGAGAAATGCCAGCACAGGCATCCAGTATCTGTAGTTTCAGGTGCTGCACATCTCGTATCTTCACACAATAGACAATTGCCTTCAGATGACCCCAAAGATAAAAGTCTAAGGGGGTCAGATCGGGAGACCTTGGGGGCCATTCAACTGGCCCACGACGACCAATCCACTTTCCAGGAAACTGTTCATCTAGGAATGCTCGGACCTGGCACCCATAATGTGGTGGTGCACCATCTTGCTGGAAAAACTCAGGGAACGTGCCAGCTTCAGTGCATAAAGAGGGAAACACATCATCATGTAGCAATTTCAAATATCCAGTGGCCTTGAGGTTTCCATTGATGAAGAATGGACCCACTATCATTGTGCCCCATATACCACACCAAACCATCACTTTTGTTGTTCCAACAGTCTTGGAGGGATCCATCCGATGTGGGTTAGTGTCAGACCAATAGCGGTGGTTTTGTTCGTTAACTTCACCATTCACATAAAAGTTTGCCTCATCACTGAACAAAATATTCTGCGTGAGCTGAGGGTCCTGTTCCAATTTTTGTTTTGCCCATTCTGCAAATTCTGTGCGCCGATCTGGGTCATCCTCGTTGAGATGCTGCAGTAGCTGGAGTTTGCAAGGGTGCCATTTGTGAGTAGCTAATATCCGCCGAAGGGATGTTCGACTAATGCCACTCTCCAGTGACGTGCGGCGAGTGCTACGCTGTGGGCTCTTGCTGAATGAAGCTAGGACAGCCACTGATGTTTCTTCATTAGTGACAGTTTTCTTGCGTCCACATTTTGGCAAATCCAACACTGAACCAG